>NC_056750.1:441696595-442016595 GCF_019279795.1 Protopterus annectens | reverse complement strand
TCTAATAAACTAGCATGAAGTCTCACTTATATGTTCTACTTTAATTCATTTTAATGGAAGGCTGTACTAAATTATTTCATTATGACACTTAACATACTAATGAAATAACTATACCCAAGTGTCTTGAGTATGAAAAAGTCAGTTTACAATATTTAAAAATAAATAGAGTGCTAACCTGTCACATGCTGTTCAAGGAGTTAGTTTTCTGTGGTACCAAAATGACCATCTTATTTGTAGTTAAGGGTTTAAATTTAATCCTAAATTTAAAATCATTCTTGTGGCATGAGTAAACATATGGATACAAATCTCTGCAATATTTCTCTTACTTTAGGAAAGTAGTGTTTTATGTCTTCTATATTAAAGTATTAAGATTTTACAGAGCACACAAGTTTTAAGATGTGGGGAGTGTTTGTTAGTAAATTTGAAGCAAATCCATTGTTTCAATAGTTTTTCATGTAGTCTGGGTATAGTTTACCCTTTAGTAATATATTGCAACCCAACAAAAAGTTTGCTCTGTTTGTGACTGTATTCCAACAACTAATATTATATCAAAAATCTTTTTTATCTCCAGCAATATGAATAATATTACTGGGCTTTCTTGCACTCTGACAAGTATAGATTATTTATTTATTAATTATTTTGTCTTTGTTTACTGGGAAAGTCCGACTGGGTAATACCCATTTTCAGCAGAGGCCTGGGAAGAAAAGCTCAATTTGCTTACATTGCATTATACTAAGTTCCAGTTAAACACAGAGTAGTTACATTTCTGTTTACATTTATGCACAAAAAGTAGTTAAATTCATACATTATAAGATTTTACACAGGTGGAAGTTACTAAAGAGAAAGCCCATGTGCAGTTTAGTGAATTGTACAGGCAGCAGTTATGAAGAAAATTTGTTTTGTCATTTCATTGACAGGTTGAGTGTACTTTGTTTAAGGAAAGTATTTTGGAGAGTAACATGCAGTGAACACAAAGTCTCAGCCTTGAGATGAGCACGTGCAGGACCAGGACTGGTTAAGATGTTGTTTAAGCAGTGGTTTAAAACTACTGAGTTTGATGGAGAGGTTTATTTGTGTGAGGAAACTATTACAGAGTTTAGCATTATAAGCATGGTTTTAGTGCAATTTATCTGTTTTTTTTTTAATCAGAGTTCAACAAAACCACAATGACTTGTATTACGCAAGTCAGAGATTCACTGCAGATGATTTTTTTTTCACTTTTCTCTACTGCGCTGTAACCATTTAGTTTGCATACATAAGTAGGTGGCGTGTGGAGGACCACACTCCCCCTCACAAAGGGGTGCAGGGGTAGCTTACCACCCTGCAAAGAATAATTTTTTGTGTTTTTTAGCATTTTGAATCATATTTCTCAATATTAAAAAAAACAAAAAAAAAAAGATAAAGCTTAAGATATTCTTGGATGAGTAGACCAAATGGAAGTAAACCTTGTTACTGATAAGTCTCTAAGTTTGTTTTAGACATTAAAATAAAAAAAGGTTACATGGGGTGGAGTAAAAAGAGAATATTTAGCAATGTAACTCATCCTGTGATAAACTGCCGAGATACCAAGCTGTGCTTTTGTGTGGGTGATAATAATGAACAAGAAATAAGGCCTATAAATGTCTGTATAACTATAACAATTTGTCCTTGTAAAGGCTGCAAGTAACAGAAGTAATAAATAATCTGAGAAAATAATAACTGGAGAGATTATATATTGTATGTTTGAAATGATTCATGTGGGCAGATAATGACAACATAAGGACAGGCAGGAACATATTACCTATAATGCAAAAGGCTATACAACTGCATGCACGTTCCTCATTAGTGCTAGCCGAACTACAAAAACATTTTCTTTGTTCAAAGTCGTCAAATGGCAATCACATTGTTATAGCAAAAATATTCTCAACAAGGAATGATTTCAAAATTAGTTTTCTTTTGGCTGTGTGATAATTCCTCCATCAACACACACACTATACATAGGGACTCATCTAAATATATCCAAACATTAGGTTGCACTGGCACAAAACAAAGGCAAAATGAGACACTTATTCTGTCATAAAACAATGCACACAGACTTTCTCTAGTGTCAGTATTAAATCTGCCAGCCTTTTAAAATGATAACACATCAATCTTCAATGCACAGAACTAATGTAGAAATGCAGTGATTACTATAACCACATTACTGACTAGTACTTACAATTTATTAAATAATGGTGCAACCATGACAAGAATCAAGAGAAGAGAGAGTATAGGTGACGTTCATTTGCATAAATCACGTCAGCGTGAATCACACTTTGATCTCAGTAGCAATGCCATTTCTACACTGCATTAATGGAAAGGTTCAAGCTTCCCTAAAAGATGTTGCATATATAAACAATGTGTATCTTTTTTGCAAATTGCCATTTTATATTCCCTGCTCCTCACAGTAATGTTCTGAAGTCTTATTATGTAAAAATGAGACTGCTACCAGTTAATTAACTTGGTCTTCCCATTGCAAACATGCAATTCTGAAAGTAAAACATAATGAAAAGTTAACTCATATTTTACAAGTGTTCCAGATGTCAAAAAATCCAGAACCTACCTGACCACGCAGCTGAATACACTGATACTATACTCTCCCTATTCCCCTAATAAATTATATAAAATAAGGTTTGACTCAGTCATACAACAGGTGGACTGAGGTTAGCCAATGATGGTCAGAGTCCTCGTGTTTGCTTAAGGGCAGAGACTATGTCAAACGCAAGCATGACACTGAAGAAATGTAAATGTAGAAGTATACCTGCTCCAAGGAACTACATACAGAACCGTAAACAGGAACATAACATTTACTTTCTTGGCTAAAATTGTGATCAGTGTTGTTTTGTAGCGCATATTACATTAATTAAAAATAACCAAATTATTTTTTTATCTAAGCAGACTCTGGCTTTGACTGTGTTAGGAACCAAAATTACAATAACTAACAGAGGAAATGTTCAAATTCACAGGAATCCATAGTTCTGATTACTGGAGTACCAGGTCGATATCCTGGGGGTTAAAATTCAATTCCCACTGTGTCACAAATTTCTATTCACCCTGAAAACTCATTTGAAAGCTGAGAAGGAGGTAGAAGTAATGATCCTTACATGATGAAGGCAGAAATAATTTACATGTACTGCAGCTCTATACACTGTATTATGCTCTAAGGTGGTACTGTTTGACAATTGTACGTCTGACAAAGACAGCTGCTGGCTACAAGTGATATAACACTTCGGTTTGAACCCAGACTACATTTGCTTATGATTAGTCTTGGAACCTGCAAGCAGAACTTGAAGAAACCGAAAACACTTTCAGGTAGGATATCAGATTTGACACAAGAAATGCAGCAATAATACAAGGAATCCAAATCTTCCAGCTGAATGCTCAAACTGACATGAAAGCATTTGCTTAGGTAAGGACCCAGACTACACAACTCATGATTAGGCTTGGAACCTGAAAGAAAAATGTGAAGAAACTGAGAACATTTCAAGTAAAACATTCTGTAGTACATGCAGCAATAATAAAGGAAATCCAAATCTTCCAGTGGAAAAGAGAAAACTGACATAAAACACTCATGCACTGCCTTGTGTGCATGTGCGCGCACACACACACACGCACACACACACACACACACACACACACACACACACACACACACACACACACACACACACCTCCAACTCTTTGAATGAAACTATGCTTACAAAACCATGTGTCATCTGCAGTTGCAGTGGCAACCTGCAGGCAAGGATAATAAGAAGTTATGTACCTACCATAACGTTCCATGTTAGTTGTCTTCTCTCGCCTTCTTTCTTGCTTGATGGGTTCGGAGCCGATCCCTCGGCTCCGACTCAGCACTTGCTTTAGCTCGAGAACTCCTTTTACCAGCTCGAGGCAGCCCCATATCCCATGATGCAAGGCAGGAAGTACCCAGATCTCGTTTGTTGACAAAAGGGGAATAACACCAAGCATAAACAAAACTTCCCAAAGGAAGAAGAAACTTACAGATGGAAAAAGGACCAGGTCTGAATGGTCTTAGCATAATAGTTTCTTATACAAGGTCTGTCCAGGCCAGGGGGAAGGAGGGAGGGTCAAGAAAGAAGGCGAGAAGACAACTAACATGGAGCGTTATGGTAGGTACATAACTTCTTAATGTTAAGTTGTCAATCTCGCCTTCATTCTTGCTTGATGGGACCGTCCCTAGCACCTCTATCCTGGGTGGCTCAATGGAACAAACTCTTGAGGACCGTAGAGCCAAAACTGGCTCTGTCCCTGGAGGCCAAGTCCAATTTGTAATGGGAAACAAAAGTGTGAGGAGTGGCCCAAGTGGCCGCTGCACAAATAGTATCCAAAGGCAGTCTAGCTTGAAAAGCTGTAGAAGTAGCTAAACTCCTAGTTGAATGTGCTTTAGGTTTTGAGCACAGCTGTTTTCCCCTGATCGTATAAATTTCAGTGATGACCGAAGAAAGCCATCTGGACAAAGTCACTTTAGAAACAGGAAGGCCTTTTTTATTATCCGCATAGGAAACAAAAAGTTGATCAGATTTTCTAAATTTTTTTGTTCTGTCCAAATAATATCTGAGCTGACGGTGGACGTCAAGATAATGTAGCTTTTGTTCAGCTCTATCTGAATAGTTAGGAAAGAATACGGGGAGATCAATGGATTGATTCAGATTGTTTTTTGAAGCGACCTTAGGTAAAAGGATGGATTAGTTCTCAAAGATACTCTGTCTTTGTGAAAAATCAAATAGGGGGGTCGAACTGAAAGAGCATGAAGTTCCGACACCCTCCTGGCAGATGTAATAGCCACTAGGAATAAAGTTTTCCAAGAAAGATATTTCAAGGAACAAGAAACAGCTGGCTCGAAGGAGAAGAATCAATGATGTCAGCACCAAATTTAGATCCCACTGAGGAGGAGGATTCCTGATTGGAGGTTTTAGTAGGAAAATTCCTTTCAAGAAGGCCCTGCAGAGTCTATGGGACATAATATTATGATCTGCTATCCCGACATGAAAATTAGAAATAGCAGCCAACTGAACTCTGACTGTTGAAGAAGAGGAACCTGCATTAAAAATCTCTGCTAAGAAGTCCAGAACTGCCTGAACAGGGGCAGTGAAAGGATCAATATTTTGGGCCTTAGCCCAATAAGAGAAACGTTTCCATTTGCTTGTGTAAATCCTCCTGGTAGAGGATTTTAGTGAAGCTACTATGATATCTCTAACTGGGTTAGAGATCAAAGGAAGCCTGGCTAAGGAAGGAAGAGGAGCAACCATGCTGTGAGGTTGAGAGAAGGAATTGACCTGTGCAGCTGACCGGATTGGTGAATCAGTAGATCTGGCACTGGGTCCAGATGCCACGGCTGCACCAACAGGTGACGATGGAGGAACGGGAACCAAACTTGTCGAGGCCAGTAAGGGGCAATGAGAATCAATTTGGCTCTCAAAACGGTAGCTTTCTGGATCACCTGAGGGATCAGAGGAAATGGAGGGAAGGCATAAAGAAGTCCCTGGGGCCAATCCTGGGTCAGAGCGTCTCTGGGGGGATGGCCTGATAGAGGGAAGAGGCTGAAGAAGTCTGGACATTTGCTGTTTTGGGGAGTAGCAAAAAGATCGCAACATGGACGACCCCATTCCAGAAAAATCTCTTCCGCTATAGATTGCTTGAGAGACCACTCGTGAGGCATGAGGATAGCTCTGCTCAATCTGTCCGCTATAATGTTGGTTTTCCCAGGGATATGCGTTGCTACCAGAAACCGATGAGAGGAGATCGCCCATTGCCAAAGTCTGAGCTTCTCGACACAAGGGGTAGGACTTGGTTCCGCCCTGTTTGTTGATATACCAAACTACAGACATGTTGTCTGTGTGGACTGCAATTGTCCCTACGGGAAGAAAGTCGTTGAGGGCTTGCAACGTTAAAAGCACTGCTCTCATCTCCAGGACATTTATGTGCAGATGGTACTCGAGCGGTTGCCACGTCCCATGAACCATCCTGCCCTGATAATGACCCCCACCCGATCAGGGAGGCATCCGTGGTGACAGTGGCTATCGGGACGGGGTACAAAGCACCTGCCTTGGTGAACCTGAGGCGATGTGGTCCACCAAGCAAGATGTTGTTTGCATGTCTGTGTCACCAGAATCTGGTGACGCATTGGGAGTTGCTGGTATGACCACTGTGTGAACAGCATCCACTGAAGGAGGCGCATGTAGAATCGAGCCAGGGAAGAAGAGTAATGGCCGCAGCCATGAGACCTAATACCTTTAGAACCATTCTGGCCTGTACTTTCTTGCTGGCCAGAATGATCCTGACATGAGTCTGAATGTCTGAAACTCTTTGTTCTGTAAGGGTAGCTGACATCCGAACAGTGTCTAAGTTTGCGCCTATGAAGGTAATAGACTGGCAGGGCGATAAGGATGACTTTTCAAGTTGATTGAGATGCCTAAATGAGAACAAAGGTCTATTGTGTAATCCCTGGCTTGTATAAGCTGATGCCTGGTGGTGGCTGACAGGAGCCAGTCGTCGAGATCTGAAACACCTGGAATCCTTGGCGTCTCAGGTGAGCCGTGACCACTGCCATGCATTTGGTGAACACTCTGGGGCTGTAGTGAGACCAAAGGGCAGGGCTCTGAACTGGAAATGACTGGACCCCAGCCAGCGGAGAAATCTCCTGGAGCGTCTGTGAATTTTGATGTGATAGTACGCATCCTGAAGATCTATTGAGCACATCCAGTTGTCCTTCTGTAAGAAGGGCAGAATTGACTGAAGAGTGACCATTCGAATCTTGTCTTCCTGACAGACTTGTTGAGTCTGCTGAGATCCAATATTGGTCTCCAGTCTCCCGTCTTTTGGGGACCAAAAGAACCTTGAGTAGATTCCGGCTCTGAATGGTCTATTGTAACTGGCTGAATGGCTCTTTTGCAGTAGTTTTGCGATTTCTGACTCTGCAATGTCCCTTAGACCGGGTGGTACATCTGGAAGGGAACTTGAGGGAAGGGACTTTCCTCGAAAGGAATTATGTAACCCTTGGATATGATCGACTGTACCCATCTGTCTTGAGTGAGGGAATGCCAGGCTTCTGGGTACAGTGATAATCTTCCCCGACTGCCTCCAAGGAGGGACAGCCGGGCAACACCTCAGGGATGCTGAAAGGGCTTCTCAGGAAGAGACTCCCTGTTGCCCTGGTTCTTCGGACCCCCTCTGCCTCTAGAGCGGCGTCTGTTGTTGTTACCCCCTCTGCCTCTAGGGGTAAACTGACCACGTGAATCCGGCGTGACTCCTTGGGATTTACGGAACCACATCTTCCCACCCTTCTGTCCTTTGGGATAAGGCCTAGAAGGGGTGGAAAACGGACTCCAACAGCAGAAAGAGTCTTGCCGTCCTGCTCACACCTGGTCAAGGTTTCCTTCACCTGAGGGCCAAACAAAGCTGACCCATCAAAGGGAGAATTTGTGAAGGACGCCTTAAAGGCATCCATAAAATCACATAGCCGCATCCAGGCTTGGCGTCTAAGAGCCACACCTGTGCCTGCGGCTCTACTCGCTCCATCAGCAGCATAAGATATTAGCCGCATGGAGGAGTTAGCAATGGAATTGAGGGTTCCTAGCTGCGAAGCAATCTTTTCTTGGGCCCCTGCAGCTGTAGGATCCTGAACTACTTCTCCCAGCTCCTTCAGGATATCTCTCTGGAGTCTTGTGAAGTGACAAAGATAATTCAGCGAACGCATAGCAAAGGTCGCTGAGGAAAACATCCGCTTGCCGTACCTATCCATGGTCCTAGAGTCCTTATTAGGAGGATGGACGGGCACAGAAGGATCTGCAAGTTCCTTTTTGGTGGCCGCAGCCACCACCATGGCATCAGCGGGGACACCCTTGGTAAGGAATTGTTTGTCACTAGGGGCAGTTATAAATTTAGAAGGCCTCCTAGGGACTGGCTCTACAGAGTCAGGAGCTGTCCACGCCTTCGAGCAATAACCTGCATAAGGGGGTCGAAGGCGGAGACACCCAGGAGGTGGAGGGCCGAGAACCAAACGCCTCTAGGTATACTGACTCATCCTCAGAGGGATTGTTGGTGGGCCAGTTTGCCCTCTGTTTCAGAAGTTCTAGGATGTCTGAGAAGGAGACATCCTCAGAGGGGGATCTAGGGGATCCCTCTGACTCATCAAAGTCAGTATCCAGTGACAGACTCGGGGAGTCTACATGCTTCCTCTTACAAGTCCTCTTCCTAGGAGGATCTCCCGAAACATCAGGAGAATCCTCGGAAGAGGGGAAATTCCCAATGGGGAAACCTGAGGCGGAGGATCTCTGGGTCCTGTAGCAAGAGAAGTGGCAGAGATGTCAACAGGTACAATAGAGGGAGGAGCTACGGGAAGAGACTGCTGACTGATACTAGTGGCCAGTACACTCTTCATCACCTCGAATGCTCCCTCCCAGGCAGGTCCGAGAGGCCCGCTCAAGAGCTAGGAACTCCAGGGGCCACCGAAGGGAAGTCTCCGAGGCAGATGTCGGAGCCGAGCTCACCAAGGCCGAGGCTCCAAGGGAAGAGCGGGTTCGGACAAGGATCCGATGCCACTCACCCCTCGGAGGAGACCATGGAAGCCCGACCACGAATCCCTCTAAGGAAGAGGAGATAAGAGTAGGGGCTGAAGGAACAGAAGGGGTATCCGTCCTCCAGCCGTAGCAGTAACCAAGCCCGAAGACTCCAACTCCAAGCTCTGGGGTAGAGTTGAAGGAGGAACTGTAACGGGGTGTGGACCAACAGTCGTCTGCTGAGACGGACTGTGTAGCATTTGGGCCAGTACCTGTGACTTGAGCAATCTACTGACCACTCTCTCTAGGTCATGATCTGACTACCTGGATGACCTTGAAGATCGGCTCCGATGGCTCCGCTCCGATAGAAGAGGCGAGGCCGGAGCCGAAAGTATCGGCTCCAAGGAAGGAGACCCCGACCTCTTCCTGGAATGGGCCATCGGAGCCGATATTACTGATCCTGTCGGCACCGATTTCTCGGAGCCGGCAGAAAGTCTCGATGTTTCGGCTCCAGCCGGAGCCGATACAGCCACCAAAGTAACGGTGTCGGAGCCGATCGGAGCCGACACCGATGCCTGTGCCACATGGGTGTCGGAGCCGACACCGATGCCCGTGCCACGTGGGTGTCAGAGCCGGTTGGAACCGACACCACAGTGGTCAAAGCAGATTCGGCACCGATAGCCATCGGCGCCGAAAGCTTAGTGGATCCAGAATCGGCTCCAGCCGGAGCCGATCTCGACTCTATACGAGTCGGAGCCGAGGCCACAGGCTTAGAAACAGAAGCCTGGGTCTTGGCAGATTTAGTTGATTTTTGAGGGGCCGACTTAGCCGGAGAGCCCTCCGGCTTAAGAAGACCCCTGAGAATCAACTTATTCCGTCTCTCCTGCAGGACTCTCTGGCTGAAGGAGTGACAAATAGCACAGGAGTCCTGCAGGTGAAGAGGGCCCAAACAGTACAGGCAAGAAGTGTGACCGTCTGTCAGAGACATCTTCTGACAGCACGAGTCACACTTCTTAAAACCTGAAACCCTCTCTTTAGACATGGTGCCTTAACACAACACACACACACCAGTCCAATTAAATTAAACTGATACCAAAAGGTATTTAGTAAAAAACACCAACACACACACCCTAACAGGGGGGGGATGGGATAGGGAAACTAACTGACTAAAAAATAAAAAGAGACAGGGATTTCTGTCAGGAAAAGTTAAATTTAAATTTAAACTATCAAAACAAATTAGTTTTAACTAAAAAGGGGCTTAAATGTCACAAATGTGAATTACTTACCAGGAGCTGGTAAAGAGAAGACCTCCCAAGCGAAGCGGCAAACGAGATCTGGGTACTTCCTGCCTTGCATCATGGGATATGGGGCTGCCTCGAGCTGGTAAAAGGAGTTCTCGAGCTAAAGCAAGTGCCGAGTCGGAGCCGAGGGATCGGCTCCGAACCCATCAAGCAAGAATGAAGGCGAGATTGACAACTTAACATTATTCCTTTTCAGAAAAAATCTCAAGTTACTCCCTCTTGTCATGACCATAAGAATATCTGAGCTTCTCTTTCATGGCATTTTCTGTCCTTTCATCCTCTTTCTCACTACCCAAAAAAACTTACATTTGTCTTCAAGTTTGATATGCAAAACTTAATGCAGTACTCTGCTGTATAGTCTGGCAAGGGAGATTCCTATCGGTAGTGTTGTGAACTGCCCAGATTACAAACTTAAAAGGTCTAAGACACTGCAAGGAGCAGTTCAGACTTAGGTTGACAAGGAGCAGCAGACGCTCTTCCAATTACGTGGTCTTGACAATGTACCCTTGGTGTGACAACATCCCCTGGAGATCTGGGACCCTTGTATGAAGGATAGTGCACTTGGTTAAGTTTAGTGTTGTGTGCAAAGTAGGCATCCATATGTGGACTGTTTTCAGACTCTTCTGCAAGGCTTCTTTGACCTGCATTACTTACTGCTGCTCTAGTTGAGCACAATCTGCTGAAACACTAATTGCACTGATGGTGGCTAATGTTAGCCTGGATATGGTGAAAATGTTTTGAGATGATAAAATGAATCATACTGCACTCTAAACTCTACAGACCTGGACTAAAAGTACTGCAGAAGAATCTGTAAAGACATTTCTGGATCACTTGGTGCAATATGGTCCTGTGCTGATATTGACTAATTTAAGTAGTACTTTCATGACAAAGGTGAAGAATTCCTCAGAGAATTCAACATGGCTTGTGATGTAATATCTTCCTCTTATGAATCTGATAATGATAAAATACTGATTAAGCCATGGTTTTCCAGATAGACAATGAGCTAGTCCCTACAGAGAGATTACTGGACATCTGCAAACTCCATGAGTAGCCTGAAATACAAACCATATGTGCCAATAAACTTTACTGAGCCTGAGTGTTGACACATGACAGATGAATATGAGGACAATAGTCTCATTGATGAGGACATCTCTACTTGGAGTGAATGTGAACATATGTGCAAAGTAAGTATACATTGTTTACATCAGTTCCTCTTTTCTCCCTCTCTCGCTCCCTCTTTTTCTTTTTAAAGGACTTCATCATGCTCTTTTCTAGTGGTTTTACACTGAACTTCTTAAATATAGTTTCAACATCAGAACAATAGCAAACCATGCCCATTTTGAAGCTTTTGGTAAAGCTACTGTTTTATTCATATCACTGGCTAACCAAAAGACAAGTAATGCATCACAGTCAACTCAAGATTAAGTAATAGTTTGGATGCCTGTAGGAACTGGCAGGAAGGATGGGAGTGAGTGGCCACTGCCAACTCACTCATATACAATTCACACTACAAGCCAAGGGGAACTCTCCATGGAAGGCCACTATAGTGGAGTTTGGAAGAGCGCAAACGTGAGAAAGGGGGTGTTCTGCCAGGGTGAAGGCTGTGCACACTGCAGGACCAGCAAGCTGACCTGCTCTCCATGACCTGACTCTCACTGCAAGTGGAGCTCATGGGGAATTCCCATGCAGAAATAAATGGACATTAGGGGCTTGCCTTACCCAGGCATTCATGACTCCAGCAACTATGGAAAAAATGGGCACATTCCATGCAGGTAAGGAAGCCAATGGGCTTTGTCCTATGGTAGAAGGGTGCAAAAAAACAGAAAAGACTAAACCAATCATCTACTGGGTGAATGGGCAAAATGGGAAATGAGTATGTGCATGTTGCACCATCTAAGTCCCATAACCAGCTGTGCAGTAGATCATTAGGCATTAATAGGCAGACTCAATAAAAAGCAAAAAATGAGTCACTCATCATTTTTGCATGTTTTTCGCCCCAACTGCCTGACAACCAACATCAATTTTATGATCAAGCAGTTGATCATTCATACAGCAAGGGTTTTTCCTGCTACTGCTCTAACCTATCCCCCTGCAGTTGATGTGCATATTGCACATCTAACAGCCTGTCACATCTTCTTCTGTGGGTGAACTCATTACCATACATATCCCATGACAGCTATTGTGCAAACACAACTTGGCTGAACAAAGTGCATGTTCCCAGTCCACACACTGCACACCATGCACTTCTCCAACATGTGCTGGTACTGTGGTAGGTCAGACTGTTTTGCTACTCTCTGAATGGAAAAGCAAACACTGACCACTTACTCCAAGTTTCAACCCATTCAGCTCATCCAGCTTCAGAGCCATTGATTGCATTGGGTTGAATGGGTCATAGTTAGGGTTTATTCCTTGTACACCATGGAGCCAGATTACTCACCCTATCATTCGCTCTTTTTGTACAATTCAATAAACTTAGATTATTTCAGACTGAGACCACAACATCTGCATGTTTACATCAAAAGACATCAAACAGATGTTATTCTTATGCTCCAGAAAGATGACAGCAGTGGGCTCTATTTTTTCATTCGGTGATGAGTATTGCTAACTTTTTTTGAGATGATAAATTAAAAGAAATTCAGGTCAGGTCATGCCAGTTGCAAGTAATCAATGACAGGATTCAAGCAAATCGTTTTACAGCTTTGCAGAGCAGCAATTTAACTACTCATCTGTGCTATCATTCTTACAAAAGGCAACAAGTAAAAGACTGGAGGCAGACTGCTTAGCAAGCACAGCTACAAAATTCCCACACTGATTTGGTGGGATAAGAAATATGTGGTAGTATACCACAATGATGCAAATTCCTTTTATAATGAAACTCTCATAAAAAGAACTCAGGGCAAAGCCAAAGGCCCAAATTCAGGGAGACATTTTGAATATCACTCAAACAAACAAAATGCTAGAATAACTGGTTTTGCATTAGTCTGCATTCCTCTGAGGGGTATGAAATCTGAAACTCAAATGTCTGTCATTACTGAGTGACCAATACTCAATGATTTGCCTGAAAAAAATTATGAAACAGTCCAAAATACAATGCAAACATTTGTTCATTCTGTGAAATTCTGGATAGTAGAGACTGATGTTTCAACTACAGCTCAAAAAAAGGAAAATCACAGCTCATGTGTCTGGGTATTAGGCTATCATTTTGTCTGAACGAGACAATGACCTAGAAATGAAAACAGAGTTATAGAACAGAAGCCTAGCGAAGTAGCATGCACTGCTTTTTTCCTCATAGCTGACTGAATAATGTGCAAGGAGAGGTGAGGGATGCTTCAAATAGGGAAAAATATGGATGATGAGGAGGAATACAGCCCTTATTAAATTAAATTTATTATGCCCTGAAGGTTTACAGTATGGTAAGATGCAGACATTAACATGGAGACAGAAATGCAGTTTTATGAATAAGGGCAATATGCAGGAAGAACACAAAGTAAAAGTTTCAAAGGGTATGGGGTGAATCAGCAACAAGGGATTAAAACAATAGCATGAAAAGGAGAGACATGGGATAAGAGACAGAGAAAAAAAAAACAGTTTTCAAAGTGGTAACAGAAAATCAGCAATCCTATAATAAATGTCAAAAGTTAAGAGGATGAGATTGAAACATTAAAATCAAACACCACAATTGTGGCAAGAGAGTCTCCAGTTTTTGCTTGTTTTCAAAGAGTTAGAGTGCACAGGGATCCATGGCAAGTTTCTACTCTAGACAGAACGAATACTTGGAAGCAGCAGCAAAGTACAGTTTTGTACCTACCATAAATGTAGATGTCCGATAGGTATGCATCTGCAGTCATCACATATGGGTTGTCCTGCCTCAGGCAGCCCTTCGGTCGGCCGGATTCCAAAGTCTGGGTCTGGCCTCGGCTGATGTCGCACTTTCCCCGACGTCAGAGCGTCTGGGGTATAAAAGCATCAGCTGACGCCATCTTCCTCAGTTTTTCTTGCCCCAGATGCCAGGTGCCCTCTAGGAAGGCTAAATTTGGAGAAATGCAATAAAATTCCAAACATTTGCAAAAATATATATATATATATGCATGTATATACAAACAAATACACCATAGATTCCCCCAGCTAGCTAATAGAGGGGTA
Source organism: Protopterus annectens (assembly GCF_019279795.1). Taxonomy (NCBI): domain Eukaryota; kingdom Metazoa; phylum Chordata; order Ceratodontiformes; family Protopteridae; genus Protopterus; species Protopterus annectens. The sequence goes on along the minus strand of NC_056750.1, from coordinate 442,002,614 downwards.
AGCACCCTAGGAATACCACAGAGGGGAAGGAGGGAGGGTAAACCTGACTGCAGATGCATACCTATCGGACATCTACATTTATGGTAGGTACAAAACTGTACTATGTCCTTCAAGGATGCATCTGCAGTCATCACATATGGGTAGAATACCATAGCCAATCTGGGGGTGGAGGTACTAAGTAAAGGATGGTGTAGTTAAGACACCCTGCAGGACTGCCGTAGCAAAACCTGCTCTGGATCTGGAGTATAAAGGTAAATTGTAATGCTTGGCAAATGTATGCATGGAGCTCCATGTAGCAGCTTCTAAAATGTCTTTGGTAGCCACCCCTCTTAGGAAGGCTGTGGTGGTGGTTGTGGCTCTCGTGGAATGAGGTCTAATGTTAGCTGGCACAGTTTTTCCATGAAAGGAGTAACAAAAACAAATGCAATTTCCTATCTATTTTGAAATTGTCTGTTTAGAAATTGCTTTTCCTTGCACGCCAGCAGCATATGCTACAAACAACTGGTCAGTCTTTCTGTAACTTTTAGTTCTGTCCAAGTAGTAGCGCAGTTGTCTGTGTATGTCCAGGGTGTGCAGAAGTCTCTCCCTTTATTTTGTGGTTGTGGGAAGAATGTAGGCAAGTGAATAGCTTGGTTCAAAGATACCCTGGATACCACCTTTGGCATGAATGTAGGATTGGTCCTCAAAGAAACTCTGTCCTGATGGAAGATAAGAAATGGCTGCACTGCCATTAAAGCTTGTAGCTCAGATACTCTTCTTGCTGAGGTTATGGCCAGAAGGAAGGCAGTTTTCCAAGACAAAAACTGTAGATCTGCCGATGCTGCTGGTTCAAAGGGAGGAAGTGTTAGTTTTTCGAACACGAAATTCAGGTCCCAAGTAGGTAGAGGTGGTTTCCTTGGAGGATTAATGTTTTTGATTCCTCTTAGAAATTGTCTTAGGAGAGGATGAGAGAAGACAGGTGGGTTAACATTGTATTCTGCTGAGATTGCTGAGGCATGTATCTTAATGGAAGAGTAAGACAGGCCATTGTGGAACAATTCTGCCAAATATTCCAGTATATGTGCCATGTTCATCACTGTCACATCTAGGCCCTTTGCTGTGTTCCAGGTGTGAAATCTTTTCCATTTTGCTGAATATGCCTTCCTTGTGGAAGGCCGGCGAGCTTCCATAATAATATCCTTCACTCTGGGATAGGTTATCCTGAGGAGGAGTCCTGGTATTCTCCAGGCAGTTAGCTGCAAGGTTTTCAGGTTGGAGTGCAGAGTCCTGAAATTGTGCTGCGTCAGTAGGAGTGGCCATAGGGGGAGAGGCCATGGTTTCGTCTGTGACATGCTCTTTAACAGTGGGTACCAGTGCTGTCTTGGCCAGTTTGGAGCTATCAGAATTACTCTTGGCTGTTCTGTCCTGATCTTCAGTAGTACCTTGGTCATTAATGGGAGAGGTGGGAAAGCATACACTGTTAGAGCTTTCCAGCTGAAAGAGAGAGCGTCCACTTTCCATGCTTGTGGGTAGTATGTCCTTGAGCAGAATTTCTTCAGTTGATGATTGAGGGGGGAAGCGAACAGATCTATTTCCGGCCTTCCCCATGATTGTGTGATGAGTAAGAAGATTTCTGGGTGCAGCATCCATTCGTGTGCATCCATGGTAGTTCTGCTTAAGCTGTCTGCCAGTGTATTGTCTTTCCCTGGCACGAACTGGGACTGTAGCTGTATGTTGAGTTTCAAAGCAAGTTCCCATAGATTCATTGTCAGTCTGCAAAGAGGGTAGGAATGGGTGCCTCCTTGCTTGTTTATGTACCACATAACTGTGGTGTTGTCTGTCCTTATGAGGAGGTGACCTTGTTGAAGGAAAGGTTTGAAGGCCTCGATTGCGTGTATCACTGCCAGCATTTCCTTTTGGTTTATGTGCATGCGCAGCTCTCTTTGTGACCATAGCCCTTGGATACATCTGCCCTCCATGTGTGCTCCCCAACCTTGGTCTGAAGCGTCCGTGGTGATGGTTTGGTTGGCTCTTAGCTTGCTGAAGGGCAACCCGCTGTTCAACTGGCAGGCTTGAGCCCACCACAGAAATTCCTTTTGAAGGCAAGGAATGAGTGGGATCAGAGTTTCTAAGCTGTGACTGTGCTGTGTCCATAAACATCTTAGGTACCATTGTAATTTTCTCATATGCAGTCTTGCTTGCGGAATCAGAAGAATGCAAGATGCCATGTAACCCAGGGCCTGCAGGATTTTCCTTGCAGTCAGCTGAGTTTGTCTTGTCAGATTCTCGAAGTAAACTGGTAGTTGTTTTTGTTTTTCTTCTGTGAGAAAGGCCATTTTGGTGGTTGTGCCAATGCATCATAACCACACTGCAAGAAATGGTTACTAACCTGCTGGGAGTTATGCACCAGATCCTGAAGGGATTTGCGATCAAGGGGTTCAGAAGAGGACAGTTTCTTATGCAATTCATCTAGTAAATACTCTTGGTACTGTATCATATGAAATTGACAATTTAATGCCCTCATGGAAAGAGTTGCAGAAGTATACACTTTCTTACCCCATCTCTCTAATGCTCTGGACTCCCTTTCAGAGGGTAGAGGATTTTTAGCAGTGGCAGCTGCAACCCCTTTTGGGCCCTGGGAAATAGTTTCTGGATCTGCAGAATGGGCCTTGTACAGGTGTAGATGTGAGTCCGGGACCCTGTAGTACCTATCAGGTTTGGCAGGAGCCGGAGGGAGAGAGTCAGGGGCAGTACTAGCATCAGAGTACACATCATCAATGACATTCAAAACAGGAGGTATAGCTAAGGGCCTATGCTGAGGTAAATGTAAAAAGGTCCTTAATCTCTTTCTGGAATCAGAGAATTCCTGACCCTGCCATTGAAAATGTTCTCTCATAGAGTGTAATGTCTCTCCAAAGGAAAACTCTTCAGTTGGGGAGGCCGAGGGAATAGATTCTTCAGCATCAGAATCCTCGTAGGCCGAATAAGCCTCCTCCTGATGGTCTGACAGAGCAGAGCCATCGGTGGACTCATCTGAGGACTGGGGATCAGAGGGCTCAACCCTGGGCCTTTTGTCTGGAGGTGGTTGAGAGCCCCTGTCCGGATGAGGTTGGGAACCTCTAATTAATGAGATCAGATGCTCTGCTAGGGTAAGAATCTGAGAGCTAGTAGAAGGTCTCTGAGAGGAAACCTTAGGAGGCAAAGCCTTAGAAAGTTTAGCAGCTTTAGCCCTGGAGAACGCCTTAATGGACATGGAAGCAGGGGGTCTTTCTGCACCACGTGCAGGAGTAGACTTATCTAAAGGAATGGTGTCGGAAGGTTCCTGGACACCGGTTTCAGTAGGTAATTCAATGACCGACTCGGCCGGGGCCTCCGGGGCCGGGGTAGTCGGTTGTGTGGTTTCGGTAATAGGAAGTACCAATGACTCGGTTTCAGCCGAGACCGAGACACTCGCGGTAGGCTTGACCGTGGTTTCAGCCGAAACTGCGGTCCGCGTGTGTCAGTCCTTGTCCTTCCATTTTTTAACTAAATGCGAAGTCGGAGTCTCCGACGGCATCTGATAAGCAAAACTAGCCCCAAAAAACTCCTCTGCAAACTCCGACCGACGTCTAAGAGTTCGTCGGTTGAAGGAAGCATAGGCTGAACAGGCCGAGACGTCGTGGTCTGGGCCTAGGCAGGGGAGGCAGTAAGAGTGGAAATCGTTATGAGGTATTTGTTTCCCACAAGCTAAACAATTATTAACTTTATCTGACATCGGCTGAGGCAAGAAAGAGTCCCCAACGGGGTACTTAGCTTTTTCGAAGTCTTCGGTAGCTGAATCACAGGAGCTGGCCGACCGGCACTTGCGAACTGCTTATGCTTTGGGCACCACGCGGCAAGAAAGACTGAGGAAGATGGCGTCGGCTGATGCTTTTATACCCCAGACACTCTGACGTCGGGGAAAGTGCGACAACAGCCAAAGCCAGACCCAGACTTTGGAATCCGGCCGACCGAAGGGCTGCCTGAGGCAGGACAACCCATATGTGATGACTGCAGATGCATCCTTGAAGGACATCAGTACTTTTTTGGGACAGGAACCCTTATGACAGAAACAAAGGTTAACAAAGACCATTGATCTTTACTACCCGTAAATCGGCGTCTTTACTTCTGCTCCAAAATTTTCTTTAGCTCCTCTAGTATGCATTCTTGTTAGACTTTAGTGTAATTTAGACATAATAGATAAGGTCAGCTACTAAAGTTATACACAGGTTAAGCCACAGAAAACATTAAAAGTCTTTTGGCTTTTCACGGTTAGGGGATGCCACAGCAGATCTTCAGTAGCTTATGATTGGCAGTGATTTTTACTGTGTCGAGTTGCCAGCCCGGCACCCAACCTTCAGGGAAGACACCCACACACTTACCTGCATGTCTTTTAAATTTCAGTCAATCATGGGGAGGACATGCATACTCCACATAGAAGACACTCCAGCAGAGAATCAAACCGGAGAGACTCTTAGTGTGATGCAACAATGCTAACAGCTGCACCACTGTGGCCACAGAAAACATTGCTTAATAAAAGTCTTTCATTCTATCGGCACTGTGAGAGTGGCTGATACAAAATATTAAACTACACATCTATCTATGTATCGTTGTCATTTTACTAAGTCTTGTTCTTGACTTAACATTTAACACTTAGGAATACCTACATTACTAAGAAACAAAGAATGAACCAGCGTCTCAGCTTACAATAATCCAAGCTAAAGGAAAGAAACAGAGTCTCAGCTTGCACGTGTGATCTAACATATTTAACAAATGTAACATGAAAGTGAGGTGCTTGTAAAACCAAGGTCCTACTAAACAAAAGAGGCAACTGGTAGAGACTTTGATGGATGCAGGCTAGAATCTGTACCGCATACTTTTAAGGGAAGTAAGTACATCTGCTGGATGGGGGTATTCATAAGAAAGTCTATAGAATCTTTTTTAATGGAATAATAGAGGAACCATTTCATACAAAAGAAAAGTCAATGTTTCATGTATAAATACACAGTCTACATAGATAATTTTAATCTCTACATTATAATTTTCAAAAGACAAACAACAACAACAATGTGGCTTGAGATACATGAAGGCTTAATCATTAACATCTCTGCCTCACAGCTTGAGTCAAAGTTTCCATCCAAACTTTTTGCCACTCTCTGGGTGGGGCATTCATGTCCACTGCTGGTATGCATTTTCTCTAGGCACTGCCTATTCCTCCTGTGACAAAAGGAAATACTGCCAGCACAGCTATATGGAATTTTGTAAATAATTATATGTCATTTGTGAATATCAGCATGATTCATATAAGATAATTGTGTTACAAATGTATTAGAACTGTATGTCAGGTGGATATTAAACTGTTGGCACAGAAGTGTGCGTTGCAAAGGTTTTTGCAAAGTGCTTAAAATGTAACCACAGCATGCCCTACTAGAATAGAATAGAAATGTACATGCACTATTGTAACTGTTCAAATGTATATATTTTAACAGTGGAAATGGGGATACAGAAGGTTAGCTTCAGAAAAATAGCTGAAATTAAATTACTTTATAGCTGTGCAATAAAAATATGTTATCTTTCAGTTTCAGTGCAGCAACAGACACAATGTTTGTGCTGAGAAGTTTTCTGTATTGTCTTGAATGTGTTTTATTGTTTTATGACTTCTAGGACCTGCAAATATATCAGGAAAAGCCCTTGTGTATTTTCACAGGTAGATGCTAAATACTGCTAGCTTTCAGCAGTGGGGGTTTTACCTGTGATAGAGTCAGATGACAAGAAATTATGTCATTCTGCAAGCTATCCCAGCAGTAATATTTGAGATATTAATTTAAGAACCCTCTGAGAGAGACTCAGCATTTTGCATTCTGTCTTCGACCTGAAAACATCAGCTAGAGGATCTACTCACCACATCTACCTTGCTGCTATAATCAAGTCAGTCAGACTAGGGAACAGTATAGTACAATTCTTTTAGATATAGTCAGGAATACAGCAAAGCTTAATTTAGACATTTTTCTTTATTTATATGAGACTGTCCGGCAATGTTGTTTTAAATATTTCCTATTATTTTGAACTCTGATGTTACTGTAAATGTATATTTACTATTGTCTTGTTCTGTTATTATTTATGATTAAATATATTTAAACCTTGTGTTCTGGCTGGCCTGTCTAAACATATTTAAGCTTTTAGAGTACTTGCATATTTCTTTGGTGACACTGTGTAGGACACTCTTAATAGCCTTGCTCTTGATCAAACTACCACTTGTATTGATAGTAACATTACACAGTAATATTTTACACCCTTTGCTAAGGGCCTTAAAGCAGCTGATAAGGAGTTGGCTGGTGGCAGTAAAAGTACAGTTGTGTACACTTACCATAAATGTAGATGTTCGAGTGTATTCACTGTTGCAGTCATTACATTTGGGTAATCTGCTGGCAGGTTGCCCTCAGTCGGCCTGAATAAGAAAGTCTTGGGTCCTGCGTCGGTTGCTGTCTCTTCTTCTATGACGTCAGGTCGTCAGGGGTATAAAACATGCAGCCAACACCATTTTAATCAGTTATTCTTGCCCCAGATGTCAGGTGCCCCACGAATGAGGAGCAAAAATATATAACTAAACAGTAAATATATATAAATGCACCTTAGAAACATAAAATTTACCTTCAACTAAAAGCAAATACACCATAAAGGCTTTTGAGTATAGTGAAGGAAAGAAAAGCTATAGAATGGGGGATGGCGGGTGGGTAACCCAGACTGCAACAGCGAATACACTCGAACATCTAAATTTATGGTAAGTGTACACAACTGTACTATGTTCTTCGTGTTTCACTGTTGCAGTCATTACATTTGGGTAGAATCCCAAAGCTATGGATGGGAGGATGGAGCTAAACAGCATTAGGAGCAGCTATAAGGCCCTGCAAGACTGCAGTAGCAAAGCCTGCCCTGGATTTAGAGAAGAGAGGTAAATGGTAATGCTTTGTGAACGTATGAACAGAGCTCCAAGTAGCAGCTTCTAGAATGTCTTTGGTAGGGACCCCTCTGAGAAAGCTGCTGAAGTGGAGGCAGCCCTGGTGGAATGGGCCCTGATCCCCTTTGGCACAGTTTTACCATGGTGCAAATAGCAGAAATGAATGCAGTGGCTTATCCATTTAGAAATAGTCTGCTTTGATATAGCCTTTCCCTCTGATCCTGCAGCAAATGCTACCAGTAGTTGCTCAGACTTTCTTAGAGATTTTGTCCTGTTCAAGTAGAATCTTAGTTGTCTGTGTACATCCAATGAATGCAGAATCCGCTCCCCCTTGTTCTGTGGATTTGGGAAAAAGTTGGCAGGTGAATGGTTTGGTTAAGAGCCACACTAGATACCACCTTAGGCATAAAGGAAGGGTTGGTCCTGAGGGCCACCCTGTCCGGGTAAAATATAATGACAGGCTCCACTGCCATGAGGGCCTGTAGTTCTGAAACCCTTCTAGCTAAAGTGACTGCCAAAAGGAAAGCTGTCTTCCAAGAAAGAAATTTTATATCTGCAGTAGCTGCTAGTTCAAAAGGAGGTAGGGTGAGGTCCCATGCGGGAGTTGGCGCTCTCCTGGGCAGCCTTAAAATTTTGGCCCCTCTGAGATACTGTTTTAGCAGTGGATGAGAAAAGAGAGGAGGCTCTGTGTTGTAATGAGCCGAGATGGCAGAGACATGGATTTTTATTGAAGAAAAGGATAGGCCCTTGTCAAGCATCTCAGTTAAGTATTGTAAAATCTGAGGAATATTGGGCTTTGCTGTGTCTGTTCCCTGTGCTTGGTTCCAAGCACAGAATCTCTTCCATTTATCAGCATAAGATTTTCTATTACTAGGCCTTCTGGCTTCCAAAATGACATCCATCACAGATTTACTGAGAGATGTGGTCTGAATAATTAATTAGCCATGCTGCAAGATTCAGAGTTTGGAGCAGAGTGTGCAGAATTTGATAGTTTTGCTGAGACAGTAGGTGATGTGTCTGAGGCAAGTACCACGGAGGAAAGTGTGACATATTCCTTAGAAGCAGATACCAGTGTTGGCGAGGCCAGTCTGGAGAAATTAAGATCATTTTTATTTTTTTCCTGTCTGACTTTTAGTAAGACCTTGGAGAGTAGAGGCAGAGGGGGAAAGGCAGAGACTGATAGGTTTTTCCAACTGAAGGATAGAGCTTGAAGATGTATTTGGTAGGTCAAGGCTGTGTTCCACAAGGCCATGGCAAGTCTGCAGAAAGGGTAGAAATGCGTACCCCCCCCCTGCTTGTTTATGTACCACATAACTGTGGTGTTGCCCGTCTTTATCAATAGTTGTCCTGGATGAAGTAAGTCCTTGAAGGCTGTCAGAGCATTCTGAACAGCTAGCATTTCTTTCTGGTTGATATGCAGATGCATTTGGTTTGGGCTCCATTTGTCCTGAATGCATCTCCCTGCCAGGTGGGCCCCCCAAGCATAGTCTGATGCGTCTGTAGTAAGGATTTGGGTGGCAGGGGGTAGAGTGAATGACAGTCCCTTGCTTTGGTGACATGTCTCTGCCCACCAAAGAAACTCCTGTTGTAGGCAGGGAATGAGAGGGATCACTGTTTCCAGACTGTGACAGTGTTGACTCCATAAACTTTTTAGGTACCACTCGAAGTTTCCTCATATGCAGTCTCGCATATGGAATTAGTAGAATGCAGGACGCCATGAACCCCAAAGCCTGCAGAAGTTGTCTTGCAGATAACTGGGTTTTTGTTGCAATTTGTTTGAAGTATGTTGTCAATTGCAGTTGTTTGTCTGGCGTGGGGGTAAGCCATCTGGGCAGTTGTATTCAAGCTTGCACCCAGGAATGTAATCATTTGAGAGGGTACCAGTTGTGATTTCTTTTCATTTATGATGTACCTTAGGCATGCTAGGAGCCTTTTTACAAATGCCAGATGTTGAAGAAGAGTGTCCTTGTCCTCTGCCTGAATGAGACAATCATCCAGATAAGGATACATTTGAATGTTTCTTTGTCTGCAGAATGCAATTATTGGTGCCAGGCACTTTGTAAAGACCCTGGGTGCAGCAGATAAGCCAAAGGGCAGTGCAGAGAATTGGTAATGCAAAAAGCCTGCTTTGAAGCGGAGGTATCTTCTGCAAGATTCCCTTATTGGGATATGCAGATATGCCTATTTTAAATCTAGAGTTACTAACCAAGCATCCTTGCCTAGCATAGGCAGTAGCTGTTGTAAAGTCAGCATACTGAATTTTGGAATGTCCAGGAACATGTTCAGAATCAATAAGACCATATTGGAAGCCATGAATCGTCTTTTCTGGGTACCAGGAAAAGTCTTGAATAAAATCCTTGTCCTTTTTCCTTTTCTGGTACCGGTTGAATAGCCCCCATTATCCATGAGGGACATGACTTGTTTCTGGGCCTCTGCCCACTGGTTTTGTGGCAGATCCGGCCATCCGTTTGGAATTGGAAAAGTATGGAAATAAAATCTGTACTCCTAGGATACTATGTTTAATACCCACTTGTCCTGGGTAATTAACTGCTAATTTTGAGCATGAAGTGCTAGTTTCCCCCCCCCCAAGGGGGCTGCCAAAAGATAAGTGCTTGGAGATGGTAGAGGAAAGTCATTGAGACTGCTTACTGTAGGGTTGAGCTTTGTTAACTCCAGATTTGGAGGTGGAGGCACCCCATTGCTCTGACCTGTAGGATCCTTGTGATTGATATCTGGTGCCTTTTGAGTGCCTGGATTTGCCCTGAGTGGCTCTGTTAGACACAGGAAAAGACCAATTTTTAGTAGGCCAGTGCCTACTGAACCTGGGTGGCTGCACTTGCAAAACATCTTTTACAGTTTGCATAGATTTAGTTTTGTCTTCCATTTTCTTTAAAACCTCTTCTGCCTTATTCCCAAACAGAGTATCATGCTGTAAAGGGGCATCCAACAATTTAGCTTTAACATGATCAGGCAGATTTTTCTCCTTGAGCCAGACATGCCTTCTTATCACAGATCCAGTAACGGCGGCCCTACAAGAGGCCTCCAAGGAATCAAAACCACATTGCAAAGTATGCTTTCCAACCTGTTCTGCTGCATGCAATAAATCCTGTAACTCTTTATTTTCCACACAATCAGAAATCAACATCATTTTCTGTTTCAGTAAGCCCATAACATGCTGTTGATATTTAAGTATATGAAACTGGCAGTTTAAAGCCCCGATTGCCAAGGTTGCAGACGTATATACCTTCTTACCCCATCTATCCAGCGCCCTGGAATCTCTATGAGAAGGGGTAGGATTCTTGGCTGTAGAAGCCTTAACACCCTTGCAACCCTGAGAAAGAGTCTCAGGATCAGCAGCAGTATTTTTGAAAAGAAATTTGAGGGAGTCAGGAATGCTGTAATATCTGTCTGGCTTACTAGGAGCCGGAGGCAAGGAATCAGGAGCCATGCTTGAATCAGAGAACACATCATCCACAATGTCTAATACAGGAGGTATTGCCAAAGGCCTATGCTGAGGTAGAAGAAGGAAATCCCTAAGCCTCTTTTTTGATTCAGAAAAGTCCTGACTCTCCCAATAAAAATGTTCCCTTAAAGTATGCAAAGTTTCTCCAAAAGAGAAATCCTCAGGAGGAGATGCAGATGGGATGGCTTCCTCTGCATCAGAATCCTCATAGGGTGGAATAGAAAATTCCTGATCAGAAGTAATGGAAACCTGATCAAGATTCATAATCAGTGCCTTGCCTAGACCTCTTAGCAGGGGGGGGGGGGGGGGGGTTGGGAACCCCTGATCAAGGTAATTAAATCTTCAGCCATTTTGATCATTTGTTTTTTAGGCATAGGGGCCTGAGCACGTGGCTCATGCGTCAGTTTTTTAGACTTGTTTTTGTTGATGGCATCGGTTTAATATAAAAATGTTGAGGTCTGAAAACACCCTCAGAAGCCGGTGCCTTCTCAGCGGCTCTAGACCCATCCAAGCGAGAGACATCCATGGGTTCAATACTTTGTGAATCTCGTGGCATACCGGACTCCGAATAGGTCTCGGTGGAGGCCTGCGACTCAAAAGTAGTGACTATCAGGGGCTGCGAAAGCACCTCACTGAGTTCCGGCGAACCAGCGACTGGCTTAGGAGAAGCTTCGTCACCGGTTTTGGACCTCGAATGTCTGTCTCTGTCTTTTTCCTTGCATTTTTTGTAGTCGGAATGCTAACTGATGACATTTCAGGGTAGTTAAATCTTTAACCAAAATATTTAGAAGCAAAAATATACCGACGCTTAATAGTGCATTGGTTAAATTTAGCACATAACTGACAGTAAGGCACATTGTGGTCAGGGCCTAGGCAAGGAATACAGTACAAGTGAAAACCCTTATGAGGTATTTGCTTCCCACAAGTAATGAAATTATTAGCTTTTACTGACAACGGTAAGGAGCAAGAAAAAGGTTTCCCCAACGGGGTACTTAGCTTTAGTTTGAAGACTTTGGTTCTGAAACTCGAAAATTAAAATTTCAGGAGTCGGACGACCGGCACTTGCGAACTGCTTCTGCTTCGGGCTCCGCGCGGCAAGAAAGACTGATTAAAATGGCTTTGGCTGCATGTTTTATAGCCCTGATGACCCGACGTCATGGACATTATGGGGTGGGAGGCTGGTGTAATGGTTAAGGTGCTTACCTTAGAAACACAAGGTGCAGGGTTTGATTCAGACATGGGGTAACTGGCTAGGCTTAAAATGGCCCATAAGGGCAGTTAGCCTAGTACTAACCTATGAACCTATAAGAGGAGACAGCAACTGACGCAGGACCCAAGACTTTGTTATTTAGGCTGACTGAGGGCAACCTGCCAGCAGATTACCCAAATGTAATGACTGCAACAGTGAAATACGAAGAACATCTACCTTATATAGTCTGGGCAGAAGGTGGCATAGCTAGTAAACCTGTGCCAGCCTTTCCCAGGTGTGTGTATGTGTATAAATCAAACCTCAAAGAGTGTGTGCGAGTGTCAGCTACTTGGGCAAGGACAAGAAGCACTGGTTGGACAAAGAGGTTGATGGAAGTCTTGGCTTGGCCACTCAGCTGAGCTCTCAACCCTATAGTTGTGCCAGTGGAGAGTCTTAATGGGGGGATCTGGAGAAAGAGGCAGAAACCAGCCCTAGACTGACTGTGGTCTCTATGTGCTCTTAAGAAAAATTGCACTTGATGCAGAGAGCTGCATCTGGAAATACTGTGTGTGTGTACCGGTCATCCTCCCAATGTACGTCCCCCACTAGTGCTAGTGGTGAGGATTGAAGCTTTTTGATTACTGGGCAAGTGGTGGGATCACCACATCACATACTGGGATTCAGTGGTGTGGATATTTTACTTCTGTAGCCTGTAAACTGTGGTCACTACAGAAGGTGTTTGTATTCTTAATCAGCCACACAGTGAACATTCAGAGTTTCATATCACAATAGTTTTATTTATTTATTTTTTTTGTTAGCTTAGTTAGGGAGAGCAGGCAAGAATGTCAGCAGAGGAGTATGGCAAACTGACAAGGAGCCAGTTGGCCTGGATGTGCCAAGCCAATGGAATAGTGCATGCCAACCTGACTAAAGCAGAAATGATTGCAGCCTTAGCCACAGCTGCATCACAGACCAGCAACCAGGAAGACAACCAGACTGGCCTTGGAGATGTACAGTTCTCAGAAAATGGACAGTTCAACCTTTTCACAGAGGACTTAAAAATCCATCTGGAGTTAAGAGAGATTTGAACTGGAGGCCAAACGTTTGGTAACAGAATCAGCAGAGAGAATGCGGCATTTGGAGGCTGAAGAAAAGGAGGGGCTGCATCAGGAGAAACAAATGGAATTAAAAGCAGCAGAGAGACTGAGAAATTTGGAAGCTGAGAAAAATGAGAGGCAGAGGTCACAGGAAAAGGAGATGCTTACAGTTTGCCAGGGTCATGGAGGTAATGGGGAAGGGAATAACGAACCCCAGAAGCATTGAAGGTCAGTAAATTTCTTCCACAATTTACAGACAGCAATAATTCTGAAAGTTTTATTCATATGTTTGAAAGGGTATTTAACAGTATAATGCTGACCAAAGGCTCTGAGTATGGTTCTCGACCCCCTTACTCCATGGTATAGCTGTAACTGCTATTTCTAAATTGCCTGATAATGATTGCTTAAATTACAATACTGTTAAAAACCATTTATTAGAGTGTTTTATGTTCATATCTGAGCCTACAGAAAAAAGTTTCGTGAGCACAGACGCAAGACAGATGAAAGTGTGTGTGAACATATTGCTGAACTAAGCACTTACTTTCATAAGTGGGTGAGTGAGTGTCAGGTCACCACTTTTGAAGTGCTGGCAGACCTTGTGAGGGAACAAGCCCTTAGCACTTTGCCTGAGGACATGAGAATTTGTTTAGCAGATAGGGAATGTAATACTGCAGATAAGTTGGGGAAAAGGGGAGACCTATACCTAACAAGCAGGGCATCACTGCACAGGAAAGGGATACCCAGTGCTGCTCATGGGTGTAGGGGGACCCATGGTGGGCAGCCTAAACCACCCCCAACAGAGTCCACCAGTAACAGAGGAAGCCACTAGTTCAGGTACACAGCCAAGATCCAGGGTTAAATGTTTTAAATGTGACCAGTGGGGCCATGTAGCATATAGATGTCCACAGAGGCAAAGTGGGGAACAAAAGGTGGGTGAGCCAGTAAGTGGGAATGACCGAATGCCAGCAGTAAGTTGTCTGGAGACAACAAGGGTGCCAAACTACTTTCAAGAGGTTCTATCCTATCCTAGTAGGTGGGAAGCAGGCCACTGCTAAGAGAGAGACAGCCTCTGACCTAACCATTGTGAAGCCTGCAATGGTTAAAGAGGAGCAGTGCTTGCTTGGGCGGTCTACTCCAGCCAGAGCTTTAGGAGCGACCCCCATTCCAATTACCTTTGGCTAGGGTTCACCTTGATTGGGACGGTGGAAAAGGAAGAAAAGCAAGTAGGTGTGTTTGAGGATTCCCTGCAGATGTCCTAATAGGGAATGATTCTGATAATGCAGTACCTCGTGTGCATGCAGTTACATGCAGTCAGGCTTGGAGACAAGCATGTGGGTCTGGCAGCCTGGGGGTGGGGGGCAGACAGCAGACATGAAACCAAGACTGGTATTTTGGCTACTTTAGGGAGGGAGCTACCCCATAGCAGTGAGACTGAAGGTGAGCCACAGCTGCTGCTGGGTACTGATGTTCCACTGGACAGAGTGACTTCAAGGACAGAGGTAAGTAGTAGTACCCAGGCTGACAGTGAGGCACTGCTGTCACAGAATACCAGACTTCCTTTGGAAGGGGAGCTGGGAAAGGTTGCAAAGAGAGACTTGAGACAGGCTCAGCTCTCACACCCTACATTACAAGGGAGGTAGCAAGTGAGGTATCTTATTCTCAAGGAAAGGGAGAAATCTGTATACTGGGACAAAGGGTTACTTTATAGAGAGAGGACCCCTGAGGGAGGGCTAGAGGGTGACAGAATACAGCAGATGGTAGCGTCCAGAGCCTACCATTTGGCATGTCTAGCCATAGTCCATGATATTCCCTTTGCAGGTCATATGGGCATAAAGCGTACAGAGAGAAGTATTATGCAGAACTTTTATTGGCCTGGGATTTCCAGAGATGTAACTGGGTATTGCAGGACCTGTGAGCAGTGCCAAAAGGTAGGCAAGGCAGGGGACAAGTTCAAAGCTCCTTTGATGCCTTTGCCTGTGATTGAGAAGCCATTTCAGAGGGTAGCTATGGACATTGTGGGACCTCTGAGTACCCCAAGTTCCACAGAGAAAAAGTATATCCTAGTGTTAGTAGATTATGCAACCTGATACCTTGAAAGAGTGGCCCTATCCTCCACTAAAGCAGAAAAGGTGACAAATGCTTTGTTACAGATTTTCAGCAGGGTAGGTTTCCCAAAAGAAATACTGACTGACAGAAGTGCCAATTTCATATCAGTCATGCTAACTTGTCTGTGGAAGCACTGTGGGTTGAAGGACCTAAAGACCCCCCCCCCTACCATCCCCAGACAAATGCTATGGTTGAAAGGTTAAACTCTACAATATAGACCATGCTATGGGTATTTGCAGACCAGTTTAAGAGGAAGTGGGACAAATATTTGCCCCATCTATTGTTTGCTTACAGAGAGGTGCACCAGGAATCCACAGTTTTTTCACCATTTGAGTTGCTGTATGGGCACAGGGTGAGGGGACCTCTAGATTTAATTTGTGATGAGTGGGAGGGTGTGTGTGAATCCCACAAGGAGTCTGTTGTGGCATATGTCCTAAACCTCATAACAATGCTCAGGGAGCTCATGGGCTTGGCCCAGGAGAAACTGACAGAAGCCCAACAGCAGAAAAAGGTCTGGTATGACAGGAATGCTCGAGGTAGAGAGTATGCTGTTGTGCAGCAGGTTATGGTTCTCATTCCTGTCAGACACAACAAGCTGCAGGTAGCTTGGGAAGGACCCTTCAAGGTGGTAAGGAAGATCAGTGATGTTAAATACATGGTAAAACTGCTAGGAAAAAGGCAGAGGCACAAATTGTACCATGTTAACATGATGAAACCTTACCATGATAGAGAGGCCCTTGTGCTCAGTTTTTGCAGTGGATGGCAGGAGAGGTCTGAGGGGGATCCAGTGAATGATCTCCTCAGTGAAGCTCGGACTGACACCTCAGTGGAAGGGGGTAGCAATGTTCCAGCAGCTATCCCCTACCCAAGTTTGAGAAATCCGACCAGTGTTATAGGTGTTTGGGGGCATGTTCACTGGGAAACCAGGGTGCACCTACCTGGTGCAGCACCATATGGATATAGGACTCCAAATGCCTATTAAAAGCAGACCTTTTATAGGGTGCCTGAGAGAGTCAAACAGATTCTGAGGGAGGAGATACAGGAAATGCTGGAACTAGGGGTAATCCAAGAGTCCGGCAGTCTCCCCAGTGATGCTGGTACCAAAGAAGGATGGCAGCACCAGTTTCGTGTGGACTAAAGGAAACTAAATAGTCACACAGAGTCAGATGGTTACCCCATACCTAGGACAGCTGAAGCCCTAAAGCAGCTGTGTGGGGCTAAGTATCCTACCACTATTGATCTTATCAAGAGCTACTGGCAGGTGTCCTTGACTTCCATTGCTAGACAGAGGTCAACCTTTGTGGCTCCTTTCAGCTTATATGAGTTCACGAAGATGCCCTTTGGGATGAAAAATGCCCTAGTGACTTTCCAGTGGCTGGCAGATCATATCTTAGCAGGATATTTCGCCCTTGCTTACCTGGATGATATTACCAACTACAGCCATTTATGGCAAGAGCACCTTCAGCATGTCAGGGAGGTGCTGGGCAGACTACAGAGGGCAGGATTGACTATTAAGCCCAGTAAGTGTCATTTGTGAATATCAACATGATTCACATAAGATACTTGTGCTACAAATGTATTAGAATTGCATGCCACATGTATATCAAACTGCTGGTGCAGAACTGTGTGTTGAAAAGGTTTTTGCAAAGTGCTTAAAATATAACCACAACATGTCCTACTGGAATAGAACAGAAATGTACATAGAATATTACAGCTGCTTAAATGTATATATTTTAACAGTGGAAACTGGATACAGAAGATTAACTTCAGAAAAATAGCTGAAATTAAATTACTTTATGGCCACGCAATAAAAATATGTTATCTTTCAGTTTCAGTACAGCAACAGACACAGAGTCTGTGCTGATATGTTTTCTGTACTGTCTTGGAAGTGCTTCCAGGATCTGCAAAGACCTGAGGGAAAGCCCTTGAGTATGTATTTTTACAGGTAGATGCTAAGTACTGCTAGCTTTCAGCAGTGGGGGGTTTTATCAGTGATAGTCAGATGACAAGAAACGAGGCCATTCTGCAAGCTATCCCAGAAGCAATATTTGAGAGATTAATTTAAAAACTGTCTTTGACCTGACAACATCAGCTAGAGGATATGCTCACCACATCTGCCTTGCTGCTCTAATTAAGTAAGTAAGTCTATGAAACAGTAAAGTATAATTCTTTTAGAGAACAGTTAGTAATATAGCAAAGCTTAATTTAGATTTTTTCTTTCTTTGAGATTGTCCTGCAATGTTGTTTTAAATATTTCCTGTGACTTTGAACTCTGATGTTACTGTAAATGTATATTTAGTATTATCTTGTTCTATTATTATTTATTATTAAATATATTTAAATCTTTCATTGTGGCTGGTCTGGCTAGACATATTTAAGCTCTTAAGAGTACTTGCATATATATTTGTTAACACTATGCAGGCCACTCCTAATAGCCTTGTTCTCAGACAAACTACCATTTATATTGATAGTAACATTACACAGTAAGATTGGACACCCTTTTCTAAGGGCCCTAAAGTAGCTGATAGGAGCTGGCTGGCTGCAGTAATAACTACCTTATAGTCTGGGCAGAAAGGGACATAGGTAGTAAACCTGTGCTAGCCTTTCCCAGGTGTGTGTGTGTGTATAAATCAAACCTCAAAGAGTGTGTGCGTCAGCTACTTGGGCAGGGACACGAAGCAATGTTTGGACAGAGAGGGTGCTGGAGGGTCCTGGCTTGGCAACTCAGCTGAGATCTTAACCCTATAGCTGTGCTAGTGGGGAGTTTTATTGGGGATCTGGAGAAAAAGGCAGAAACCAGCCCCGGACTGACTGTGGTCTGTGTGCTTTCTTAAGGGAAATTGCACTTGATACAGAGAGCTGCATCTGTAAATACTATGTGTGTACCTGTCATCCTCCCAATGTACGTCCCCCACTGGTGCTAGTGGTGAGGTTTGAGGCTCCTTGAATAGTGGGCCAGTGGTGGGGAGTCACACCTCCCTCATTTCAGAAACCTTCTGGCTGAGTCATTATACTATATTATCCAAAAATACTTTATTTACCTTATTGTTATTTAATTATTAATTTAATTATGTAATAATAATTAATTTAATTATTATTAATTTATTATGTATTGTTTATTTATTGCCTTGGTGGTCAGGATCATGGCTACAAATGAGTCATGAACCACCACAGAGAAACAGCTAAAAAGGCAGATAAACCGAGACAGACACAGACAAAGATCAACCAATTAACAAGCATATTTGATAAAAAAATTACTCAGAATTTTGATCAAGATTGCTGCACATCGAGTAACAGCTTAATTCTAGCTCTCCCAGTGTGAAGAGAGAAATTTAGCAGAAAAAGCCAGTGGATTTATATTTCTGGGTAAATTTAAGTAACTGGCTAGTAAGTGCACTGCCTGGATGGCAGGAAAACAGAAATACAGAGGACCTGAAAGAAAATCAACTACAAAAGGTGAAAAGAAACACTGACTGTGAAAAGTACTGCAGCTGTTCAGCAAAATGCACTGCAAGCTCCAGGCATTACTTCCAGTAACCTAGAGGAAAGTATAAGAAAACTGCACACAGACGTGATTAAAATAAATGAAACACTGGTGAAGTATTTCAACTCAAACAAAAGGCTGGGAAAAAATGGAAGAAGCTTTAAACAGTTATTCAGATGAGGTGATAAAACTGCAAAACGTCAGAGGTTGAAATGAAGAAAAGGCTGGTTGAATATGAGACTGCTCAAGAAGAGATGTTTCAAAAAATAATAGAATTAGAAAAAAACAGCACATAAGGAAAACCTGAGAATATCTGCTGTACCAGAAATGCTGAAAGCAACACACTGTATTCATTTTCTGAAAGCAAAAATAAGCAACTGGACTAGTACTGCACAGCAGGAGTTGTTAATTGAAAGGACACATTGCGTATATGCTCCAAACCTGGATATCAGAAAGCAACACAGACTTTTAAAAGTAAAGATGCAATCCTACCAGGAGAAGGAGTCGATTCTGAAAAAAAAAAAACTGTGGCATAAACACAAAGTACTAAAAGTGGGAGAGGGCAGAGTGTTTCGGGAGAATGATTACTTATTTTACACCAGGCAGAAGAGGATTACTTATTTTACACCAGGCAGAAGAGGAGTAAATTGATTCCACTCTTCAGGGAATGTCAAGAATCTGCACTACCCAGGTATCTTCAAAATATTCTTCCCTGGAGGGATAAAATAATTTTTGGATGAAGTACATGCTATGGAGGAAATGCAAAAGTGGGTCCAACAAAAAGTGAGCTGTGAAAGAGAAGGAAATTCTGCTTCTTGTTCTTCTTGTAATAAAGACCATAGACAGATTGTGCCAGTGAAACCTTTTCCAAAGTTTCAATAGAAAATGCTTCAGAGAAGGAAAAAAAGCACAAGATTAAACTAGAAGAATCAAGAGTATGTTGGAAATGAAGCAGAGGCAGGATCTGGGAGATAGAGATGAACAGGAATAAAACCAGTAACTTAGAAATTGCAAATGTGGTATTAAAATGTAATAATTATATTTGTGAAACAGAACAAGAAAATCTGGAAATACTGGACTTTCTTGGACTTTGTTAAACTTGTAGGGGACTATAAAGCATATGCCCTACTTCATGTAATTAATGTTCAGAAAAATACTTAAGAGAAGGGAAGAGGAGGGAGAAAGTAAGCTGTAAGTAAAACATTTTTCTTAATGGTACTATTTTTTATAGTGCATGATTTTTTTGCATGCTATAAAGTAAAGTTTTCTCAGTTTTAAGTGGAATGGGCATACTGATGTAAAGAGGTTCTTCTGTTTTTTTTTTTTGTCTTCTTTCTTTTTCTCCTTGTTTAGTTTTAAGAAATGTAGGCATGGCAATGTAAACAAAAAATATAAAAGTCTGGTTAAAAGAGCATGACAAAAGAAAAATTAGTGCACATAGGGGAATGACTGGATTAAGGGCCTTAGTTTGATCTAGTAACACGTTTTTAGAAAAAGCAAGTAAATTAAAATGAATATTGAATATTATAAGGCTTTTTTCTAGCAGACAGATGTATGCTAAGTAGCAATTTTGTATCTGGCCTTTATGACTCCAAGAGACAATCTGATAAAGAAAAAGGGCTAGGAGATGATGTTCTCTGAAAGAATTCAAATGTTTATTCAGCTGGTACAACTATAAAGATAAGACAAATCTTTTAGGTTAACTCAAGTCTGTGAGTGCGGGTGTCAGTTTGGAACATCTGTTTCTATTAGGAGGGTAAAACGTCAATATTTGAAGATGCACATAGTTTTGTGTTATTATTATTAAGTTAATAGGTTTTAGGGGGTACTGGGGTCCTGTTTTTTTGAGGGCTTTCAATAAAAAAAATGTTTTGTAAGATGTGACATAGGCGCAAATGGATAGGACAAGGAACAACTGCATAAAAGATCAACCTGCCAAACAGTGTACCCATGTAACACAAAAGCTGGAACCAGACATTTAACAAAAAAGCTGTTATACATAAAAGGGGGGAATGATGTTTTAATACAATGATACTTTTCTGTAATGTCTTTACATATCAATGGACTCAGAGATAAATAGAAAAAAGAAAGAGTAATCAACTATATTAAACAATGGTGAGTGGAAATAACTATGGTACAATAGACACACTTGGAAAGAAATAAACATGTGTGCGTGTGTGTGGGTCTTTCGGCTTTTCCCGGTTAGGGGTTGCCACAGAGGAACTCCGGTCCGCTAATGATTGATAGTTGATTTTTACATGCCGAGTTATCAGCCCTGACGCACAACCTTCAACGAAGGTAGACCCATTCAAGAATGTCTCCACGCAGAAGACGCTCTAGCTGAGAATTGAACCGGGCAAAAAAATAAACATGTGAATTTCATAAAAGAAATGTTTTCAGGATGGTTATTCAGCAGAATACTGGTGACAAAGGAAAAGAGGATTACTTATATTAATTGCAACAGGAGCTCAAATAGTGAAAGAAGGAAATAAAATTACAATGATAGATTTGCAGTACTAAAGGGCTTCTGGCAAAGGAGGAGGATTACACTGGCATGAATTTATATTCCAGCTAAAACTGCTATAATGGAGCTTAAGAAAATTTTGGGATAAATAATTAGCTTTCAGCAAGGAATACTACTTATATGTGGGGATTGGAATTTGATTTGTAACAGGGAAGATGTGTCTGTGTTGCCCAGAAGGGAATATAAAACAATGGATGGTAGATTTTAGAAAAAAAAATATATGAAAATATTTTGCATGGAAGATGTGAATTCAGTACTAGGAGTCTGGAGTGAATTTACCTATTATTATTCTCCATCATACAGAAACTGTGCTAGACAGAGTTTACATTTCACAGGAACATGTCAATTTAATTGAAGGTTTTGATACGCACCCAATAACTATTTCAGATCATTCTCCAGTAAGAACTAAAATAAAAACAGGTTAATAAAATAAAAATGAAACACTGGTGCTTTCCCACTTATCTGTTGAAAAGAGAGGGATTTAAGGAAAGTGGAAATTATTCATGAGCTATTTGAGAAGATAGAAATTTCTTCTGAAAATAGAGCTAGGGAGTGGGGTACAATTAAAGTGGGGTTTAAAATAGGGTAGAAATAAAAGAAAGGGAGAAATGATTAAGAAGTAGCAAGAATTATTTAGAGGGACTGACAAATGTTAAAGTAATGCAAAATAGGGGAAATCCCACAGAAAAAGAGGTGGAGCAACTGTAGAATGCTAAACAGAAAATAAGGGATTACCTCGATAACATGCATGAGTTTAGGAGGATTTATGTTAAGTAACTGTTATTTGATAACAACTAGCACACAAAAACTTTTAGCATGACGACTTAGGCAACAGAAAGTAGAAAGGGCTGTCACCAAGCTTAAGGAGCCTATAACAAGGAAGATAAAAACAGATTCTGTAGAAGTATAAGAAATATTTCGGAAAATCTATGAAGTCTGTATAAAGCAGGGAAATATGGACATCAAGAAAATGTACAAATAGAAATGTTATAAAAGAATTAAATATGCCAAGGATTAGAGGTAAACAATACTCCGTTACTAACAGCTAGGATAGGAAGAGATGAGATACAAGTGGTGAATCCAATCTACAGGAAAGTCCCCAGGAAGAGATGATTGAAGCTAGGAGGGGAAAAAACTGATAAAGATCTGGAATGTTTTGTTTAACAGTATTTTAACAGGAGGAGAAGTAACAACATCCTGGAAGAAAGTCGTGGTAGCTGTAATACCTAGACAGGGTAAAGATCCATTAGATTCAGCTTCATACAAGCCCATTTCAATACTAAACCATGATTACAAAGCATTTATGTCTATAATGGCTTAAAAAATGGCAAAAGTGATGCCAGAACTGGTAGATATGGAACAATGTAGTTTTGTGGAGGAAAAGCAAACATTCGGCAACACTGATGATCCGGAAGGAAGCAGAATGTAAGAAAATACCAATGTTGCTGGTAGGTCTTGATGCAGAGAAAGCATTTGACAGAGTAAGCTAGGACTTTATGAGCAGGGCAATAGAAACATTTGCATTCCCTGATAAAATTGTAAGGTTGATTAGAAGGATGTATGAGGGATTGGAGGTGAAAATTAAAGTGGGTGGGTTCCTCTCTGATAAATTCTGCTTGAGTAAAGGAACCAGGAAGGGGTGTACTCTTTTCCCTTTCTTATTTGCATTATATTTAGAACCAACTGGTAAAGAAAATAAGGGACTCAGAAATTCAAGTATATAATTGGTATGTCAGTCAAGAAAAGTTGGCTCTGTTTGCAGCTGTTATTTTATACCTGATAAAACCAGAAAAGGACATTACAGTGTCCATCAAACATTTTGAGACAGTTTCAAATCTCTTCGGGATACAAAATTAATGAAACTAAAACAAAAGCAATATTGGTAAATTATGCACCCAAACATGAATTGGTTCAGCAATATCTATATTTATGGGGCCACGATAAAATGAAGTATTTAGGAGTATGGATTAAACATGATTCTGGTGTGGCAGCTAAGGATACGTGGGGAAGAGACTAAACAAAATTTAATCAAAAACTGAGAAATCGGAAGCTCTGTTATATGGATATGGATAGTAAGATATAAGCAGTTAAAATGTTTTTAGTCCCTTTAATCTTATACACAGGTCAGGCATATTTCTATCAACCAGATGAGAAGTTGTGGATAGCAATTAATAAAGAGCTGAAGGATTTTATTTGGGAGGGGAAGATGGCAAGAGTCAAGTGGGATAAGTTGGTTCTTCCAGCAGAACAAGGCAGATTGGAATTATCCATTTTGAAGGGATATTTCAGGGCTACACAATTAAGGTTCCTATATAAAGCACAAGCAAAAATCTATACTTCAAAGTGGAAAGTGATTATGATGAAACAGTGGGCAGCTCAAGAAACAAGGAGAGACTGGGATTTTGGATGCCGACCTTTAAGGAGAATAACAATAATCATACACTATATTATACTCAAAGTAGCAGAAAGTATTCTAAGAAGTAAGCAAACACAGGAATGGAGAAAGGAGATTCTGCCAATAGGGACGACTGCAATTAAGGATACAGATGATAGGCAAGAGGTGGCTAGAATTTATTAGAGAAAACTGGCAAAGGAACCAAGGTACTAGGAGCAAATAACTAGTGAGGAAAAGGTAATAGAATGGGAACATGCCACAAATGTATTTGGACTTCAGGTTAGAGATTGTCTTCACTAGCAAATATTGACATCAGAGTACAGGCAAAGAGAAAAAAATGTGGGGGGGATCCTAAACAAAAGACCAGCACTGGTAGAATTTTTAGTAAAATATAGAACAGAAGCTGCTGTTAAAGGTATAATTAGTAGAACATATAAAATATTGCATGATAACTATAAGAATCAATCAGTGGAGGTTAAAAAGGATTGGAAGAGAGATTGATAAGCAATTCACAAAGAAACACTGGGAGATATATGTCTGTCTCCCAAATATGCAACAAAATCTAGAAGATTTAGGATTTTTGCTTGGAAATGTTTACACAGATATTTTTATATCCCAGATAGTCTTCAGAGAATTTTTCCCCAGGTAGACAGCAAATGTTGGAGGTGTGATAGGGAAGAAAGAGGTAACTGGGAACATTTTATAGGCATGTAATGAGTTTGCAGACAACTCTATCACAGATACTGGGTGAGCAAATTAGTGTAACTAAGGCAATGTTTTTTCTGAGCTAAGAAACAGAGTCGGAATTGTCTAGACATAGTACAGCCTTGCTGAATCTAGTCAAGGTGGCTGCCAAAAAGCAATTACTAGAAAATGGAAATCAAAGTCTAAACCAACTGTAGTAGAAGTAGTGAATAAAGTAACAGAGATAAAACAACTGGAATTGAGATATTTAGAATAGGGTAGGAGCAAATTACATAGGAAAAAATGGTAACTCTGGAAACAATACATACAGTGGAGAAATGAGGTTTAAAAGAAGGCAGGGTTTGAATGAGCTATGTAAGGTTTGATTGACAATGACTGGGTAGATTAGAAGTAATGTATAATGCTTGCAACTACAATTATGTCAATATGGGTTGTGATGAAAAATGCTTGCAACTAAGATTACGTCAATATGGTTTGTTTTCATTGATATAAATGTATGATTGCCTATGTCATAAGTAATAATAAAGATGTTTTTAGTTTAAAAAACGACTCAGCATATTAATGCACATATAAAATTAAGAGCAACTTTTGGTGACTGTAAGACAAAAATTCTGCAGTAAATAAGCCCTCTACCAAAGCATGCCACCAATCATCATAGGGGAGCACAGAGAGCTCTATATTACTGAAAAGAAATAATGAACACATGATAACACATGAAATATGGAAGGAATGGATTGCAGTTTGTCAACATAAGGCTGACAAAGCAGTAAAAAAAAAAAAAAAAAAAACTCCAGAAGGGGAAAAAAATGTGTGTGTGTGTGTGTGTGTGTATACCTATATATATATATATATATATATATATATATATATATATATATATATATATATATATATATATATGTCAGTGACGGCTCATGCCATCGGACTGCAGCCCTCCCAGCTCAAGCTTGGACATTTACATTTGAATAAAAAATACAACATCTATTAAATATTTTGCTTGTTGGTGTGCTAATGTGCTCTAAGCCAGTCCGACCGACTCGCAAAGTCCAGCAACTCAAACTGCGCATGCTCGTCGAGTTCTGGTTTTTTTTTTTTTTTTATTTTACTTAACAAACATTTCTGACTGCTTTACAAGCAAGTCTATATATGAAAGAAGGCAGCTGTGTGATGCCCAGAAGTCTATGCAGTTTTTAACCGCACAGTAAATTAGAATGGGGTTCGGACTGCCACGTATGCAGTCACGTACATGACATGGATGGCTGGATTGATACTGATTGGTTCTCCCTCTCTTCTCAAAAAAGAGAGCGAGAAACAATCAGTAGTAGCATGTAGCACACTAAGCACAGTGCTTACTTGAATTACTTGTGCTATGGTCAGAGTCTGACTATTGTTGGTGACAGTCAAAGTCCCTCATCTTTGTTTATTTTGGCTTGCTTCTGCCTTTTACCTTGTTGGCTTGCTTACGAGTAGCTGCAGACCTGCAGTCATCGAATCAGAGAGGAAAAAGAGTTCCTTTCTTCATGAAGGAGAAGAGTCAGAAGATGGACAGTCACTTTTTTAACAAGTAGTGAGTAAAATGTATTAAACTGAGGTAGGTGCCAGACTCTGCTTTGTACAGATGTCACGTCAGTGTAATTTTTTTTTTTTTTTTTTACAGTACTCTCGAACACAGCAGCAGCAGTGAAAATCTGCATATGTGTGTGTGTGCGTGTGCGTGTGTGTGTGTGCTTGTCTTTATATCTGTATAGTAAAACTTCACAATCTCTGACCCACATCTTTTCAAATTTTCTTTTAAAACAGAACTGCTGATCTGCATTTTTATCTTGCCTTTCCAACTGTCATAATATCGTCAGTTCCATTAGATACTAAATAAATGTAGATTTCCCTATAATTGCACTGTAATATATATATATATATATATATATATGACATTATGAAATCTGAAACACTGTTTTTATAGCATGAACATTCTCCCTGAATTATGAGACTTGAGTTAATTGCATATTGCGATCACATCATACAAAACTAGAAAATATAGATGTTAAACCACAGCTTTCCATTACAAAAGCACACAGTTATTCATTTTGGACATGTCACATGCAGTGTTTACAACCAGCATGAAACAATTTACAGTAAGAAAGTCTGCATCACAATACCTGTTGAGTGGGGTGTATATTTACAATTAAGACCTGACTCAATTGTAGGGCTTCTACAGAACGAGAATTTTCCAATAAAGAACAAAATGTAACATTATACAATGCCAATCAATGTTATGCCTTTGCTTTAACTTAAATTTGCTTATACTGCAGACTTAAAAAGGTGCTTTGCATAATAAAGTTACAATCGTTTATTTTTCATTGTAAATCAAAGACTGATAGCATCTTGAGTGTGAACACCCTTAACATGCTATCAGACTACACTGTTTGCTAACAGACATTGCAGAAATACAGATCAGAGCAATAGCTGTGGTGGCTTCATGATTTACTTGCATATTGTTTTGCAGTTCTGATTTCAGATTAAAAGTCTGTGATTTATTTACAAAGCTGAGGATGATCTCTTCTAAAATGCACTTTGATTTGGTAGTTTACAGTTAAGTGGGCAGCATTCACAGGAAACAATTATCACAGCTAGAGACTCTAGTCCCCATATCATTTGTCTGATCTTCCCTCTGCTGAATGTACTGAATAAACTCAAATAAGCATTGTGAATTCATCTGCTGACACAAATGGACCGCAACTGCTGCCAGAAGTAGCAGAGGATACTCCTTACTGCTAGTAGGATTATTTTAGAAGCAGACGAGATAGAAACAGTGGAATGTACTCAGGTATGTGTTATTGCTAGGAAGCGTGTGTGTATGTGTGTATGTATGTGTGTGTGTGTTATGCCCCAATTGATTTCTACTGATGGCTAGAGAGACTGTGCGCTTGTTATGCTGGTGGCTAGAGAGAACTCAGGATACCTGCTAGGGATGGTTAGAGAATACCTCAGGCTTGAAGCCTGTACATTGGGTGCAGGTAGCAAGAACCTGAATTCCCTACCCACCACCATTTGTGGAAATTTTGCAGATTTTTTACCTCATATCTCTCTTCAAGAGAAACCCTGACGGGTGGATGGGAAACAAAGTTTACCCCGGGGATCACTTCAGTGGCTCTGCTGGACAGAGGCACAGGGAACTAATCTAAGGGAGCGGCAAAAGCCAACACATTCTGGCTAGGCTTATAAAGGCCTTCGGGCAGATAGCCTAGTACCTACCTATGAACCTATATATCTCTGTTCTGTTCCTCATAAAATCTGTGGTTTCTGAATTTTTAATTCCTTAAATAGTTGATTGTGCAGTGGTAGCATTGTTGCCTTGCAACTACAGGTTCACTGGTTTGATTCTTGGATGGGGTGGAGTCTGCCTGTCCTCCCTGTGTTTGTGTGGGTTTGCTCTGGTGTCCTCCCATGTTACAAAGACATATGTGTGCAGTTCGTCTCCCCAAGCCTCTGCTGAAAATTTGCTTTTGTTCCAAGTCAGACTTTCCTGGTTAACAAATGTTAAATAAATAAAAATGACAAGCATTTGAATTTCAGACTTCATATTCTTCAGAAAGTACATGGTAACACACAATCTTTTATTATGGCATTTTTCTAAGTTTATAAGATGAGTATTTGAAATTTGTCTCTACTTTTGGGACTGTATTCCCCCATTATTGGCTTTGTCCAGGTGTTTTGTGCTATAAGGTTGACAGTTTTGGTGAGAACTGAATTCACTAAATGGTAGCCATTTAAGTTTCAGTCTTCCTCTCTTTCCCAAAACAGCTGATTTGGCATAGTGGTATGTTGTTCTGACTGTTATGCACAGGGTCCTGAGTTTAAGGCTGGGCAGTGAAATGCATGGTCGTAACACAGCATTTTATTCTTGCAACTTTCCAAGATTATACAAGCAATGTTTAAAATATGTCCCTGGTTTTTGGGCTTTTGTCCCCCAATAAATTTTGGCTTTTTCCAGATTTCTTGTGCTTCAAAGTTGAGAGATACAGCTGAGTGTCTAGTAGATTTTACAAGGAGCCGAGAGCAACAGGGGATGAGAAGTTTAGTGCTACATGTGCTGAGTCTGCTTACAATGTTAATAGCACAACAGGTAGTATACTTGCTTTTGATGCTGAAGGCTGTGGGTTCTACTCCGACAATATGTAGATGCATTGCTGATCCTGTGTTGTAAAGGAGGTGGATGCTCCAGTCCTTTTAGGTGAAGATACCTAGTAGCTATGAAGCTTTTATCAGTTTGCCATCCATTCCCTATTGTAAAATTACTACTTTATCATTTTTTAATGTAACATAGCAAATTTCTCAAGGGCAGCAGGCACTTTACTTGTAGATGAAACAATGAATTATAAAGTTGTTTGTTAGCAACAGCCTCTTCATTAGTTTCAGATCTCTAATGTGGAATTATTTAGATGACATTTACTACTTCACAGATTGTGCATATTTACTAACACTGGTGGATTGCTAAAGTTTGAGTAGACTTTTATGATGGAAATGTTCTAAATTGGGCAGTTTTGTCATTATTGGTGCAATACCTCTCAACCTGGAAACATCAAAAATCTGGACAAGGCCCATGAAAAATAGGTACAAATCTGTAAGCTAATTAACATATAATTTGCATACATAATTATGTAACTCCACCCACTCCAGTGGAATTGTGTGATACCATATTTTCTTATGAAATGTTAAACAGTTATTTTAAAACCATCTTTTGCAATGCAGAAACAAGCCTTAGCTAAAAATTTGAAAAATGTCATCAACTGCAGTTGTAAATGGCTGTGAAATGTTAATATGAGCACATTAACAGACTTTATTGGATATATTTTAACATATTATTTTAACTTCTCTGTTTCACATCACTTTACTAAAGTTCATCTTACCCATGTGCAAGAGGAAAATGCAGAGAAATAACTAGCTGGTAATTCAGAGGTGAATTTGTACATAAAATAAATAAATGAGCTTTTCTGTTGAGAGGCACATTTTAGCCAAGGAAATGAACTGGCTACAGGGAAAAATTCTGCAAAGTTTCAATTGCAGTCATTAGTGCTGACTGAAAAACACAATTTCCTTAATCTTTCTCTGTATTACCAGCTTCAAAGTTTACCACTAGGTTCCGATTTTTCCCACCAGAGGGTAATGTAATATTGTTTCATTAGACACTGAGGAGTCATATTGCCAGTCTGCATCATGTGGCAAAATTGCATGCTAGGGGTCAATATATGTACAGGGGAAGTACAAGGGTCTTAGAAATGAGGCTGAATGTATACATGCATGCTATGTGCTGTAGGGATTTAAGCTTAAAGAAACAGGCTTGACATGAAAACCCATTACAATTGCTACCCCCATAGTGCCTTTTTTAGGCAAGGCTCAAAAGACAAACCCACCTCCATAGGTATCACAAGGGATAAGAAACAAAGAGTAATGCTACTCAACGCCAGAAGTCTAAACCTCAAGATGCACGCACTTGAAACTCTCCTTAGCATGGAGAACATCGATATCTGTGCAGTAACAGAAACCTGGTTCAGGGCTCCCGAGAGCACCCCAGCACTACCAGGTTATACCTCATACCATGCTTTTCGGCCCCAAAACTTGGACCGAACCACAAAAGGAGGGGGAGTATCGATATTCATCAAAGATACCCACACCTCCAGGTTGGTGTCAAAGCACGAAGCATCAAAGACTATCCATGTGCAACTAACAGTGGGTAAAACTGCCTTCCAGTTTATAGCCTGCTACAGACCACCCTCCCAAACCCAGGAACCCCACTCGGCCTTTCTGAGAACACTGGAAAATATAAAGGTCTCTCCAAACACCATTATATTGGGCGACTTCAACTACCCAAACATAGACTGGGAGCATTACTCTAGCTCCAACACCCTAGCCCAAAGGTTCCTAGAATTTATAAACTCAAATGCTATGGAACAACTTGTTACCACTCCCACAAGAGGGGAAAACATACTGGACTTGATCATCACCAACATGGGGACTCTATGCTCCAGACCAGAAGTGTATCCCTCACTGGTAAGATCAGACCATAAACTAATCTCACTAGATATTCACATCCCGACCCCTCCCCCTGCCCAGAAAACCACAGTGAAAAACTTCTCTAAAAGCAAATTTCATACTCCTCAAAACCGAGGAGGAATCCTTCAAAGCCCCCGGGCCTGTGGAAAATACGGCCCAGACCGCAGAATCCTTTATAAATGCATTCTATGAACACCTTCAGGAATGCATGGATCATGCGATCCCAAATAAAACCAAGACCCAATCCTCCAAAGGCAGACGTCCTGTCTGGTGGACCCCAGCCATAAACAAACTATACAATAGAAGGAGGAAGCTACTAAATGATAAGAGCAAAATCCCAAAATGGGAAGGCATCACTGATCAGTATTAGCAAAAAACTACGGGCACTCATAAAATTGTCTAAGGCCAGCTTCGAGAGAAAAATTGCACAGGACACTAAGGATAATCACCAGGCTTTCTTTAGTTATGTTAGGAACCTGGGTGGTAATTCCCAGATATGCTCAGAATTAGTCCAAAATGGCAAAACATACACTGAACCCACAGACATTGCCAACATCCTAGCTGACAGTTTCAGCGCAAACTTCTCCCCCCCCCCACCAAAAAAGCAAATATCTATCCCAGCAGAGTGCTGCCCCCCCGACATCTCAGATGCTCAGGTAAGAGCCGCCCTCCCCAAAGCAAAAAACATAGCATCAATGGGACCAGACGGTGTCCCGGGCTGCGTCCTACATGAACTCCAAGAAGAGATAAACCCAAACATAAAACTACTGTTCAATCTCAGCCTTACTACAGGATATGTGCCCAAAGAGTGGCGTACAGCAACAGTGGTCCCTCTCCATAAAAGTGGTGCCTCAACGGATCCTGGAAACTATCGCCCCATAAGCCTGACTAGCTTGGTCTGCAAAGCTATGAAAAGGATCATCATGGACCTCATAAATAAAGTTATTGGGGACCTACAGACACTGGATCCTACCCAGTTCGGCTTTGTTAAGGGCAGATCCTGCCTCTTAAACCTGGTTGATTTCTTTGAAACAGTCACCAAGGCCATTGACGAGGGGAAGGTGGTCCACACAGCCTACCTGGACGTCGCAAAAGCCTTCGATACAATACCCCACTCGGGCATTATAGATAAGCTCACCAGCTTAAATATAAACCCCTATGTCACTAGATGGATTGCAAACTGGCTCAAGGACAAAACCCACATGGTTAGAATTGCGGGAGCCATGTCAGACTCCAAACCAGTTACAAGTGGTGTCCCACAAGGCTCAGTCCTGGGACCTCTCTTGTTCTGTATATATTTCCCGGAGGTACAGGCCAACACTGAAGGACTGTGGCTGACCAAGTTCGCAGATGACTGCAAACTGGGCGCCATAATCGACTCTCCAGCCGACACAAGCATCCTCCAAAAGGGCCTCATAGAAACAGACAACTGGTGCCAGAGCCATGGCCTCAAGCTAAATGCCAAAAAGTGTATAGTCATCCCCTTTGGCAAAAACAAAGTGCCCACAAATTACCACATAGGTGGTAATCCATTAAGTACAGAAGAAGTAATTAGGGACCTGGGGATCCAAGTTGATAGCAGTCTCTCATTTGACAACCACGTGGCCAAAGTGGTTAGAAAAACATTTTATATAGCCCACCTAATCATGAAGGGATTCACATCTAGATCAGGGGAGGTCATCGTGCCTCTTTACTCATCCCTCATCAGGCCCATAATTGAGTACAATGCCCCTTTTGGGATGTACCTTACCAGACACCTGCAGCAACTGGAAAGACCCCAAAAGTACCTCACCAAGAGGATCAAAGGGCTCAAACAGATGCCATATGCTGCCCGGTTAAAGAAACTCCAGCTCTACTCAGTGGCATACCGCCTGTTCAGAGGCGATCTGTGCCTGACGTATAAAGCCATGTCCAACTCGGAATTAATGGACATGCTGCACCTCAGAAAATCCAAATCCCATCGAGCTACGCACTTGAACCTCAGCACTGAAATAAATAGGACATGCTGGAGGGACAGATTCATAACCCAGAGGCTCCCTTCACTCTAGAATAAAATCCCAGTCCAGGTTAGGCAGAGTCCCTCATTGACTCTCTTCAAGAGGAATCTTGATGAGTGGATGGGAGATCGTAGATTTACCCCGGGTATCACTTCTGTGTCACTGTTAGACAGAGGCACAGTATACTAACCTCGAAAAAGGTCATAGCAAAATAAATTTAAAATGGGTGGCGAAAGCCAAACACATTCTGGCTAGGCTTATAAATGCCCTAGGGCAGATAGCCTAGTATGAACCTAGGAACCTATGAACTATCTAGTTTCAACACAGTAGTGTATTGTAGTTAGACACTTTCTCCCAGCAGAACAAAAGGACCTGAAGTATTCTTCCAGGTCAAGACTTCATGGCAATGGAGTGATTCTTGTTGCGTCTTATTCCATCTGTCTCTTTATGTTATGGTTCATGGAGACCCTTTATGTAAAATAAGTTAGCTTCTGGCAGATAAAGAGAGCAACAAATAGTAGTGGAGTCTGAAGTTTATAGAGCTCACACCAGGTAATCTCTCACACACACACACACACACACACACACACACACACACACACACACACACACACACCTAAAATAATTGCCCAGCCAGATATGAATTAAAATACAATGAAACAATAAGCAGCACGGCTCAGATAAACCAGCAACAAAATAAAAATACATTGAAACGAGCAGCACAAAACCAGTAGCTAAAGTAAGACATGGAAAAGCACACCTCATTTAAAATAAATTGAAATGTCTCAGGCCTCAGATAAAATAAAAATTGAAATGAGAAGTAGCTACACTTGCCCAGCCGACACGAGCATTTAAAAGAAACTTCAGCAGCAAAAGAAACAAGCGGCACACCTCATTTAAAATAAACTGAAATAGCTCAGGTAAAATAAATTGAAACCAGCAGTAGACGCCAAGATAAAACAACATAAATTGAAACGAGCGAGAAGCATACCTCAACGGCTCACATAAAATACATTGAAACGAGCAGCACACAACCAGCAGCTAAAGTAAGACACTGAAAAGCGCATCTCAATTAAAATAAATTGAAATGCCTCAGATAAAATAAAATAAATTGAACGTAGCAGCAGCTACACTTGCCCAGCCGATACGAGCATTAAAAAAAACTGCAGCAGCAAAAGAAATGAGCAGCACACCTCATTTAAAATAAATTGAAATGGCTCAGGTCAGGGCTCAGATAAAATAAATTGAAGCTAGCAGTACATGCAGCCTCAAGTACATGCTCAGATTAAATTGAAATGAGCAGCAGGCAGCAAAACTGAAACGACCCACAGAGAGAAATGGCCCAGCAGCAGGTAAACTTTATAAACATAACGGCCCAACAATAGCAGGTAAAATGGTAATGCCCAAAGAGATAAGCTGAAATGTCTGAAGAACAATGACTGTTCTTACCTGGAGGCTGGGACATGATGTGGGCGGACTCAGCAAAAGTTATACGCACATGATCCATCTCCCCCGCCATTGCTGTTCATATTCTTCTATTCCCTCCAGTCCAACAAGCATTAGCTGATATCATCACGCACACCCCTGTAGACTGGTGATGGGTGGTGACATCAGCCATACATTTAAAGTGGAACTGTGTAAAAAAATTTGAAGTGCTAAACTGTTTTAAAAAAAAAAGTCCGGCAAATTCGGAAATTAAGGGGGCCAGTCGGGAATTCGTGACACCCCAATATTTTGCCATCAAAATCGGTAAAAACTGAGGAATTCAGTACAGTTCACAGGTTGGTACTGGGCTATCTGCCCAAAGGCATATATTAGCCCAGCCACGTTGTGCGGTATTCACCGCCCCTTTAGTAGTTCCCTAGACCCTTGTACTAGCAGCTAGTACCCTTGGCCCCTATCTAGTAGTGCTGTTGGTGTGATCCCCAGTGTGAACTTTCTGTTACTCATCCACTTATCAAGGTTCCACTTGAAGAGTGATAGTGAGGGGCTCTCTGTCTTATGTAGATCAGGACCGTGTTCCATAGTAAGGGAAGTCTCTGCGAAGGGAATCTATCCCTCCAGCATGTTTTATTCATTGTTGTGTTGAGGTTTATATCCCTAGAGCGTGTAGCTCGAGTAGATTTGGTTTTGCTAAGATGGAGGATCTTCAACAATTCTGGGTTGGACATGGCTCTGTACGTTAGACAGAGATCGCCTCTGAGAAAGCGGTATGCAACAGAGAACAGTCTTAGCTTTTTCAATCGTGCTGCATAGGGCAACTGTTTGAGGCCAGTAGTCCTCTTGGTTAGGTACCTCTGTGGTCTCTCCAGCTGCTGGAGATGTCTAGCCAGGTACATTCCAATTGGTGCATTGTACTCAATAATGGGTCTGATGAGGGAAGAGTAGAGGGGCACCATTACATTCTTAGATCTTGATGCAAACCCTTTCGTGATCAGATGAGTCGCATAGAAGGATTTTCTAACCACTTTGGCAACATGGTTATCAAAGGAAAGCTGACTATCTACTTGGGTCCCTAGATCCCTTATTTCTTCTTCAGATTTCAGGGGATTACCTCCTATGTTGTAGTTTGCGGGTACTCTCTTTTTTCCAAAGGGGATTACAACAGATTTTTTTTGCATTTAGCTTGAGACCATGGCTTTGACACCATGCATCAGTCTCATTTAGGTCCTTCTGGAGGATCTCCATGTCAGCTAGAGACTCTATTATAGCACCCAGTTTGCAGTCGTCCGCAAACTTAGTCAGCCACAGCCCTTCCATGCTTGCCTGTACTTCTGAGAAGTATATGCCAAACAGGAAGGGCCCCAGGACAGAGCCCTGAGGCACACCACTCGTTACTGGTCTGAATTCGGACATAGATCCCGCTTCTCTTACTTTATGGGATCTGTCTGAGAGCCAGTTTGTGGATCCATCTTGTGACGTAAGGGTTTATGTGTCCAGGCTGGTGAGCTTATCAATAATACCTGAATGGGGAATGGTGTCAAATGCTTTAGCAAGGTCAAGGTAAACCGCGTGTACCTCCTTTCCCTTATCTATAGCCTGAGTAACTGTCTCAAAGAAATCCACCAGGTTCAGGAGGCATGATCTGCCCTTGACGAAGCCGAACTGTGTGGGGTCCAGTGACTGGAGGTTCCCAATCTCTCCATTTATGAGTTCCATAATGATTCGCTTCATAGCCTTACAGATCAGACTGGTCAGGCTTATTGGTTGGTAGTTCCCACGATCAGTTGTGGCCCCACCCTTGTGTAGCAGGACCACCGTTGCCGTGTGCCATTCTATGGGCACATATCCTGTGGAGAGGCTGAGACTGAACAGGGTATTAAGATGCGGGGTTAATTCCTTTTGGAGCTCGCGTATGACACAGCCTGGGACACCATCTGGTCCCATGGAGGCATTGTTTTTAGCTTTAGATAGAGCCTTGTTAACCAACGTATCAATAATAATTGGACTTACACAATCCCCTGGAATGGTAATAGGCCCTGTAGGTGGTGGTGGTGGGGAGGGGGGGATTTGCACTGAACCTGTCAGCCAAGAGGTTGGCAATGTCAGAAGGGTCAGTGTATTTTGTTCCATTTTGTACTAGCTCAGAACAGACCTGAGCGTTGCCATTTAGGTTTTTGACGTAGCCATAGAAGGCCTTATGGTTATCCTTGGCAAATTTCTTTTCAAAATTAGCTTTAGTTGACTTGATGAGGGCCCTCAATTTCTTACTAATGCTGATCAAGGATGATTTTTCTACTTGAGATTTGGCCTTTTTTTGTACAAGTCTCCTCCTTTTATTGTAAAGTTTGCTTATGGTCGGGGTCCACCAGACTGGTTTCTTCTTGCTTGAGGAAGGAGTCTTGGTTTTATTTGGGATAGCACGGTCCATGCAATCCTGAAGATGCATATAGAGTGCCTTATTGTAGGATTCCGCATCCTGGATATCATTATCCTTCTGCAAGGGAATAGTGAAGCTTTCCTCTTCGGATGCAAGTAGTTTGAAGTTTGCTTTGGATAGGTTTTTGACTATGGTTTCTTTGACTGGGGGAGGTGGAGGGGTGAGGATGTCCAGGGTTATCAGTTTGTGGTCGGATCTGACCAAGGAGGGAGTGATAACGGGTGTGGTAAAATGGGTGCCCATATTTGTGTTGTGATGATTAAATCCAATATGTTGTCCCCTCTAGTGGGGGAACATACTAGTTGTTCAAGGGCATTTGAATTTATAAATTCTATGAATCGCTGAGCATAGGAGTTGGAACATAGGTAGTTCGCCCAGTCTATACCAGGACAGTTGAATTCACCCAAGATTATGGTGTTGGGTAGGACCTTTATATTTTCCAATGTCTCAAGGAATGCAGAGTGAGCATCGTGGAACATGGTGGGCGATCTATAACCGGCTATGACTTGAAATGTGGTTTTGCCTGCTGATAGTTGCGCATGGATGATCTCTGGGGCATCATGCTGCGCTACTAACCTGGAGAT
This sequence comes from Protopterus annectens, assembly GCF_019279795.1. Classification (NCBI taxonomy): domain Eukaryota; kingdom Metazoa; phylum Chordata; order Ceratodontiformes; family Protopteridae; genus Protopterus; species Protopterus annectens. The sequence goes on along the minus strand of NC_056750.1, from coordinate 441,966,184 downwards.
ATGGGTATCCTTGATGAACATAAATACACCTCCGCCCTTTGTACTGTGATCCGGTAACTGAGGCCGGAAGGTATGATATGAATTATAACCAGACAGTGCTGGGGTGCTCTCTTGAGCCTTGAATCAGGTTTCCATCACTGCACAAACATCGATTTTCTCCATGCTGAGGAGAGCCTCGAGTGTGTGCATTTTGAGGTTGAGACTTCTGGCGTTGAGTAGCATTACCCTTAGTTTTTGATTACTGGTGCTGGTTACGGTGGTTGGTTTGTCCTTTGAGCCTTGCCTAAAAAAGGCACTACGGGGACGGCAAGAGCCTTGGCCAGTATTCGAAAACCTAGGGGTGACAGGTGCAACCCATCTCCGGCAAAACAGCAAGGCTTGTCTAGCATGTCATCCCAGGCAAAACAAATAGCGTACGGCACCAGGACCCAACCGGTTAACACAGGAATGTATCAAAAATAAAATCCAAAGAATTGCTAAACGCAATAAAAAGATACTTCCTCGTTAATTCTTTGTTAACGCACTTTAATGTAGAAACGTTTTCGCTTCCAAAGCATCAACTTTGATGATGGATGTATAGTAACATCTACATCTGCACCTATTGTCCTCACTAATACAAAAGGGGACTTCAAAGTCTATAATTTTTCTACCATGTACATTGATAGAGACTTGATAGATTTGTTAGCCTTTGGTTTATCCTTTGTCCCTGACCAAAGTGTCCATCTTTCTAAAGTTCTCACTGATTTAAAATGTTTTGTTCGCGGGTTGAACCTTAAAGTGTTATTTCAAGGGGATTTGTCTAATGACAAACCTACCTTTAAAATGAGGTGTGTTTTCAACCCCCCATTGCACCCTTCTCTCCACATGTTTGAATGTGCCTGTGAATTAGACCTAAGGCAACTTTTTGAAAATCTCAAATGGGTTGACAACGGGAGTAATATCTCACGCGACCAAAGAATAGGATTGAGAAACTTACGGGACATGCCTATTAGAGTTATCAAACCTGACAAGGGTGGGGGTCTTGTTATCTTCAATAAAGAAGATTACAATTCTAGGATGTTAAGAGTCCTTGATTCGCCCGCATACGAGTTATCATCTTTAAATGAGATGTCTGGACAACATAATAAAATTAAAGGGTACTTTAGAGACCTGTTCATCGATGGGTTGATCGATATTGACACCTTTAACTTTATTAACATCTCTTTTCCGAGGATCCCAATTATGTTCGGGATCCCGAAAATTCACAAAAACTTGGTAGATCCACCAATGCGGGCTCTGATTGATGGTAGGAACTCAATCACCCACCCTTGTGCTAGGGTAGTGGACCACATTATTTCTAAGTACCTTAAGCTCATCCCTCATATGTAAAGACTCATGGTCTTTTCTTGAATCCATTGATAACATCTCTTTCGACATGTCTCTCAACTTTCTAACAATAGATGTAGTTGACTTATACACATCTATTCCACATCAGGAGGCTATCGAATGGGTTGAACTAATGCTTTTAAAATTAAAAGCCCCTAGGGATGAGATTTCAGTGGTTACACAACTCTTGGACATTGTCTTGTCTTCTAATTTTTTTATTTTCAATAAGTGTTATTACTTACAAAAAAGAGGGATCGCCATGGGTTCACCCTGCGGTGGTAGTGTAGCAAATTTAGTAGTTGCCTACTGGGAGAACACCTGCCTCCTGAACAACACTACATACCAAAGTTCAATTAGATTTTACACTCGGTTCTTGGATGATGTATTCATCCTTTTTGATGGTGATGAACAGCTGGCCACCAACTTGGTCAAATATATGAATGGCTCTTCCACATTTTTAAAATTCACTCATCATTTTTCTACCAGAGAAATTGATTATCTTGACATTAAATTGGTCAAAGATGTGGTTAACCAGGGTTATTTGTCTAGTATTTTTAGGAAAACAACCTATTGTAATGGCTTCCTTCATTTTGACAGCAACCATCCGTGGAAACAGAGGAAGTCAATTGTTAAAGGTCAACTGGTCCGTGCTGTCCGTATGTGTAACACCATTGAAGCCTTTGATACCGAGTGTTTAAACCTCAAGACCATGTTTCTAAATAGAGGGTACCCTAGTGAGTTTATTGATGGTTTAATCGATGAAGTCTCGCTTAAGAGAGAGAATGGTTTTTATAAACCCCTTCTTTTACAACGGAAAGTCGATTTTTCCATCACACACAGGTTGGAACCAGGATGTTACACACCACCGTTTAACAATCCTGAGGTTCATCTCGTATGTGATGAACCAAGCACCTCACAAAAAACCACTAGAGTTGACTTTAAATCTAGCCTTGTCATTACATATAACCGACACATCAATGCCATTTGTTCAATTATTAAGAAAAATTGGTACTTTATTTTGAATAACTCACAGTTAATTGAAACTTTGGGTTTACAACCTTCCTTTGTTTTTAAGAGGGGTAACAACTTGAAAGAGTTACTTCAATCAAGGGAAGAACCAATAGATTTTTTCTCTAGACAAAATGGCACTTTTACTTGTGGTATGTGTAACTTGTGCAGGCTTTTAAAAGTGGGCAACTCTTTTTTTGTTAATGGTATTAAATACACCATCAACCATAAAATCACGTGCAACACTAAATCTGTGGTGTACCTTGCGTTTTGCAACTGTTGCCCTGCATTTTATGTTGGTAAGATGGACCGTAGACTACGGGACCGTGTTTACCAACATAATTATGCAATTAAAAACAAAAAGGGCGACAATGCTCTCTCCAAACACATTATTAAACATACTGGACATAGTTTTACTTATATGGGCATTGATTGTGTTAATGTAGGTATAAGAGGAGGACCACAACCTCTTTTACTGGAGATTAGAGAATTGGAATGGCAGTTACGCCTTAATGCCTTTTCTTACCCAGGGCTAAATGAAGCATGTAATATCCTGGCAGTTTTGAAATATAAAAGCTATTTAAGGTAACATTTTTTTCCATCTTTATACACCCTATATCTCCTTTTTGGCTAGACCCCTTAGTGCAAAATTATGAAAGGGTATTGGGTTGCACATAGTATTGAGTTTCCAAACATCTCACCTTGTGCAGGATTACTTAACTAGCATTGTCTTTTAGTATTATTAACGATCAGTAAAAATATTTAATACCATGGCGAGGCTGATTTTTTGTATATTTAATAAGAGTGGATTTGTGGTTATGAATAGTTTTATTAAGGTATCGAATAGTTTATTACTTTACCTTTTAAGAGGTTACTTAAAAACCTCAAGGTATTAAAAATCTTATTATAAAGTGATATTTTTACCATTGTTTTTTAACGGATTTGTGTATAGATACACACAATAGTTTTATTAACCTGTCAAATTGAACTTTTCTATGTGACTGTGTACTTCAGTACATTTTTTATGGATTGTAAATAATGATTTTATATATACAAAAAAGTGTACCTAAAATAAAGTAAAAAAAAAAAAAAAAAAAAAAAAAAAGGACGTACACCTGAAAGGAAATGACATCATTCCCTTTCCATATGTTTAAATTGAGTGTGCTTTGTGTTCTCATTGTCTGATGAAGCTCCCTTTGCTTTGGAAGCGAAAACGTTTCTACATTAAAGTGCGTTAACAAAGAATTAACGAGGAAGTATCTTTTTATTGCGTTTAGCAATTCTTTGGATTTTATTTTTGATACATTCCTGTGTTAACCGGTTGGGTCCTGGTGCCGTACGCTATTTGTTTTGGACTTGTTCGTTTACTTTGTGGTCACTAGTATGTCATCCCAGGCAGACAGACACTGAATCCCCTTAGAATGACACCAGAAGCTCAGCCAATTGTTGAAATGGATCATTTTGTCTTTGTATTGTGGTATCATTCTAGGTGAAGGTAGTATGCTACTCAAGGTCAGGGTCATACCAGCTTGGGCCACATGATCAGAGAGCTCCTCAATGTCTCTTTTCATGTAGTCCAGGGAGGTACGTCTTAGATCATTCACACCAACATGTACAATGACAGTGTCATACTTGTACTTGTTCTGGAGTGACCTAAGTGCCTGTGTTATGTGGTGGATCCGAGCACCCGACAGGCAGCTGACAGTAACCTTCTCCTTGTTCAGCCTGGTGAGTGGAACATCTGTGTGCCTTACTATAGAGTCTTTTATTACTAGCATGTTAGGTATGGTGTTTTGCCTTAAGGGCTGTTGTGAGGCACACTGCTGAGGTGAATTATGTGTTTTCTGGCTTGTGTTTGGGGGGTGCAGGTTGAGAGGTATGACTGGTGCATGTCCTTATTTTTGGGCCTTTGTCTCAGTTCTGAGCATGGCTTTGTCTAGATTTCTTGCTCTGAGGTTGAGAGGTATGACAAATGTGTCAGAGCCATCACTGACAGCCAGAAACATTTCAAACTGTGACATACTTGTTGCACCCCACTCCCCTGTGTAGTGACTCTAGACATGTCCAAGTGACAAGGCAAGGAGCAGTTATACAGTGTAAGTGTGCAGAGTTCTCCCCAATCCAAGATAGACACAAGTACGACAGTGGCTTTTATTCTGTCCTTGATTTTGCAAAATGTTCTGGTTTTCTGTCATTTTTATACTGTTAATTTATGCTTATTACTCAGAAAATGCATGCTGTCACAGTTCCCTGTTGCTCTGTGTTTAAGTCGCAATGCTTTAATGACCATCAGGTAAGCTGGTCTGACTTTGTAAGATACAAATAAGCTTTAATAAGCATACTGTTAAAGAATTACCTACATTGAAAAATCCTTTTTGTTGTTGCCATCAAGAGAATATTTATATAACTAGATAACGTATAAGCATTAGGTATTGAAATGCATATGACAGTATTTGTAATAAAGGACAGGATTACAGTATTTTCAGAAGCTCATTACATTTGTTGAGACTTGCAGTCATCTTTGCAGGCTTTACCCATAAACTAAGCAGAATGTCAATCTATCATGTGCAGTAATCCTTTAAGCAATTTATCTTGAGCTTGTTTCTTGTTTGCAGTTCATTTTTTTTACTTTGATCATGTTTTCCCCATGAAACAAGTAGATAGTTATCAGGGAAGCAGGTCTTTTTTGGGTAAGAAACATTTTTACAAGTGGGGGTATCACAGAGATTGTTACTTTCAGCATGTTACTTGGTAATTTTATTTATAAAGCCGAATACAAATTAGAACTGCAATGCAAGGAGAAGTGGTTTTAGTTAAGTGCTGCTGTTTTATTTTTATACTTGATTTTGACTGGCATTCCAGTAATGTATTTAAAAAGTAATTTAGTTTTTCAAGCCTCACAACCTTTTTGTTTCCATCTAGATATTAAGTAAGCTGTCATGTAGCCAGTGCATTGAAATATCTTTTTTGAAATATCTTTTTCTTCTTTGTCTTGATTGGACTCTCGTATTGACGGTTTGGTACCCAGGGCAGCATATTTAACTAAAGTTCCAGTTGTTGTGGTTTTGGGCATAGCTCTGCCCCTTTCTAGTTGGCCACACCCCCTTCCCATTGGCCCCACCCATTCAGCTGTCTCCTGCAGCCCCCCCTTTGATTTGAAGTCACCAGCCGGCACTGATATATATACATATATATATGTATACACACACACACATATACACACACACACACACATATATATATATATATATATGTACAGACACCACACATGTGTATGTATATGGGTGTATATCTATATATATCCATATATATATATATATATATATATATATATATATATATATATATATATATACACACACATACACACACACAGACACACACACACACACACACACACACACACACACACACACACACACACACACACACACACACACACACAAGGACTACCTAAACTCAAGATAAATGTTTAGTAGCATTTCTCATTGACAAATTCCTGACAGACAACTAAAGGAAGGGTTTAAATATGATTAAATAAGAAAGTGGTTCCAAGACATTCAGTACAGACAGTGAGACAGAAAAAAGCTTAGAAAGAAACATAGCTAGCACCAAGGTCAATGCTTTTAATATTTAATGTCTTTCTTCCCTTATTTAGATGATAAAGGAGATGAAAGGGTAGTTTATACTTCATAAGTGACACCAAAATCTATAAACCGGCACATAAGCTGGAGAAATAAGAAACGGAAATGAGCAATGACCCAAGAAGAACTGAGAAGCAGGCAACAGCACTCATCAATTTCAGTAAGAAAACACAAGACAATATTTCTGTGTCAAATGACTATCTGCTCACCAAGAAGGAAAAGAACCTGTAAAGAATCAAATCATAACACTAGAAGTATGTATGATGAGCAATGATGGTCAAATCCAATCATAATTCAGTGCAACTCTTTATGAAATTTCAAATTATACTGACATGGTGGACTCCGCAGAATTTAAGGACTTTAACAGCAAATCTACTATATCTTTATAAAAATTCCATTGTAATGTGACCGATCCCCATTCAGCCTCCGCTGCTACCAATTCTTAATATTTATTAAAGAGCATAGACTAAGAAGCCCCCAAAAGGACCAAAATAAAATAGGAGATACAAAATAATTCACATTGGTGGTCCACCCACATTAACAAATTCTATAATAAAAGAAAAAAACTAAGTTTCTACAAGAAATCACAATACACCCATGTAAAGGTCTCTATGAAAAGAATTGGTAAAAAACTGATGAACACAATCCAGTAAGTCAAAACTAAACATAAACTGAAAATAGTAGCTGAAACTAAAAATAATTACATTAGAAAAAATTGAAAAATAAGAAAACATGCATTAATGTTCTGAGCTAATTCATAATGGCATCAACTTCTTTGACCCAACATATATAGCTAATATACTAGCAGATAAATTTTCTTCTAAGTTCACATCAGCTGCAGTTACTAATGTTCCATAGATTCTGGTGCCCCTGCTCTTTCCTGTGATTACTGTGGAGCAAATCTTAATTGCCCACTCCAACACCAAAAATGCCACATCCATGGACCTGAACAATGTACCCAAGTCACCTAATAAACACTGCTAACATGCCTTATCTGGGCATCTCATAAACCTCTTTAACAAGTATCGCCACAGGCTATGCTCCTAAAGCTTGGAAAGCATATGTTATGATACCACTACATTAGGGTAGCTTTACCTCAGACACTGATAACTCAGAACCATTAGGATAGTCACCATAATATGCAAGGCCATGGAAACCAGCATACCAGACTTCTTAAATGCCACCATTATCCTGGGCCTATAGCAAAATGGCTTTGTCAGGGACAGATTATGCCTATTTAATCTAGATAATTTCATCAAAAAGGTCATATAAATTGCAGGTTGAGGTAATGTAGTTCAAAAAAGCAACCAGATTCAGCAAACCCCTTATCATTAGCATTATCCCACATTAAAGTATTGTGAATAACCTCAAAAAACACATAATATTGATCCTTGTCTTTTGGGATGTATAGCAAACTGATAGAAAAAACAAACTGGATTATTCATCAAAGGATGTAAAAATATGAGTAATGGTTTCTGTCAGGGCTCTATGCAAGGATACCTCCCTGTTCAGTATCTATTTTTCCAATCTTCAAACTACTAACAGGAGTTTTCACAAATTAAAGTTTGCTAATAACTATAAGTTAGGTGTTACTTTTCACTCAATTTACAATACTGTGAAGCTACAGAAAGGACATAACCATGCAAAATCACTGGTGTAAATACAATGACCTTAAATTAAATGTAAAAAGAAAAAGTACTGTCATATTTACTGAAAGTGACTTTGTGGCTAAAGCATACATGACAACCCTGTCCAGATGCAGTCATTAAATCAGATATTTTGATAACTTTGTAGAAATCTCCCTATCCTTTGAGCAGTATGATACAACAGTTAACAGAAAATATTTCTGGCTCAACCAGTATCCAAAAAGCATCCCATCTAGGTCTAGAGAAGTTATCATTCCTTTATACTCAGGTCTAATCAGACCAGTTAGTCCTGCATTTTGTATATACCTATCCAAACATATCACACACAAGAGGAGAAATCTCTGAGGCTCTGGACAAAAAATAAAAATAAAACAGAAAATTAAAAAAAAGTTATTAGTTCGTTAATAGCTGCATAGAGGTAGCTGTACAGAACTAATGCAAAAAAAAAGCCACCCTGGTAGAATCACATCATCAATAGGCTGTATAATAGAAGGAAGACAATTATGGCAAAAATTAGGAGGTGCAGCACACAGCAGGGTAAATGTACTCTCATCAAACTAAAAAATACTCAAAGGAGAAATAAAGTCTACCAAAGCCAAATTTGAGGTACATTCAGCCTCCCAGGTGAAGGACAACCTGAAGGCATTCTTTAGCTATGTCCATAAACTAAAAGACAATACACAATTGTGTGCAGAGCTCATTGTTAATGGAGTCATCTATACTGAGCCAGAATGGTCCAAATGGAGAGATGATAAATCAGCAAGTAAAGGAGAGTAGTACTGCTAGAACTGAATTCATCCTCAAGTCTTGGTAAGTACCTTCACGAGGTGGTCCATGTTTCACAAACTCTCACCAAAATTACACTTATTTATAAATTGTATTTTATATAGCATATATCATGGACAGAAGTAGATTAAAAATAAAAAAATATAGCTGGGTGCACAACACCCAGAATAAAAAATACCCAACTTTGGTAGGCACAACTGTGCCAGGACTGGAAAAAAAATGACAGTGTAGAATCTTCAAGACAATGAAACATTCCTACAATAGGAATAGGCCAGGATCAGGGTGAGGATGTACCCCTTGTTGTAGAAGGTAGTAGTAGTCCACTAAAACTGACAGGTCAAAAAAGAATCAAAAAGATGACAGAGTGGACTATTAAAGAAAAGAAAGAAATTACGTATTGTTACTATTTTGCAAGAAGCCCAGAATTTCCAGATAGAAGATATACAAAAAGATTAAGAGAGAAATTGGATCAAAGAAAAATATTTGCACAAGAAAAACTGTCAGAAGCTTCAAATAAAAATGTGTGTTCATTAATACAATACATTTATGAAAAGCATTATATAGACCAAGAAACAGGCTGTTTGGGGGAAAAAAGCAACTGAGGAAGTGTGAAAATATAAAGAAAAAAATCTAGAAATTTTTGAAAGGTATAAAAAAGAAATATGGACACTGGAAAGAAAGACAGATCTGATATGTTATAATATTTATGCACCAAAGCCAAATTAATCAATATAAAAAAGGAGCCCCAAAGATATTCGAAGAGAGATACGGGAAAAGGCATAAAGATATGGAAAATTTCACCATACAAAAAATAAGATCACAACAAATGTTAAATAAAAATAAAAATAAATAAATAAACTTTCTGTACAATTCCCACAGGAAATGGAGAACAAAGAACGTGCCCTTACTTTAGAAGAAAATTATCTAAGAGAAGAGTTGCTTGATTTAATAGAGATGGGCAGACATATTAAGATCAATGAAAGAAATAAACTACAGAAAGTCAATAAAATCCAAAAAGTTAGAAGTTTGATGAAACAAATGAACACAGCAATTAGGACTGTTCATACATATTCATGCGATATAACAGAAGTAAATATGATATATTACGGTGCAGCTAACTTAATAACAGATAAAGTCTTGCCACAAATGCACACGGCAGTAAGGGAAAGGAAGGGGAGAAATCAAATGCCATCGTGGAAGTATCGAATAGAGAAAACTATAAAGCAATTAAGACATGAAGTGTCACTGTTAGAAGAGTATAGAAAAGGGAACAGACCAACAAAAATATTTAGAAAGACAGACTTGATAAAAGCAATGAGCAGTATCAGGACAAATCGGAATCCATCATGCACTATCACAAATAATAAACTAAAAATATCAGCAAAGGCAGAAAAACATAGAAGATATGCAGATAAATATAAAGGAAAAGCACAAAATAAGCAATTTACCGATCACCCAAAAAGTTTTATAGAGAATTGGGAAACAAGGCAAAACTAACAGAAATAACACAAAAAAATAAAAAAAAAAAGATACATTTTGGAGAAATATCTATGAAGATCCTTTGGAACAAAAGAAAGATGCTGAATGGACAGAAGTTGTAAAAGAAAGAATAAAAAGTTCAAATGTACAGGATATGCAACGAGATGAAGTAATGGGCAGAGAGACTAAAATAAAGTTAAGAAAAGCTCCTAACTGGAAAACTCTAGGCCCAAATGCAGCACCTACCTTCTAGCTAAAAGTATTAACATCTTTAAATGAAGACTTAGCCATGAGTAAAAACTATTTATATGTGCATCCCAAACACACATCAACCTGGTTAACAACAGGAAAAACAATACACCTACTTTAGACCGAAACTGCAAGCTATCCTAAAATCTATAGACTGATAACTTCCTTTCCACTGATGTATAAACTATTCATTGGAACTGATGCCAACAGAGTTTATAATCATTTAGAAGAAGACTCATTTGTGGCAGCAGAATAAAAGGGTAACAAAAGAATGTCATTGGGAACAAAGGATCACTTGTTATTAAATAAAGTCATAATGGAGAACTGTAAAAAGAGGAAGAATCTAAGTATAGCATGGCTAAACTACAAAAAAGCATTTGACAGTATTACACAATCATGGATGAAAGAGTACTTAAATGTAGAAGATATACCTTACACTACATTACAGCGACCATGAAAGAGTGGCAAACCACTATGCAGTTAAGCCATGATAAAAGACAAATTATTATTGCAGGGATAAAAATTCAAAGTGGGATATTCCAGGGTGACTCTGTCACTACTGCTCTATTGTCTTGCCCTTAACCCATTAAGCTGCCTACTTAACGGATAAGGACATGGCTATAATTTGACTCCCAGAAAACAACAAAGTGTAAAGACTTATTTTCTTCTTTTTGTGGATGATATAAAACTACATAGTTCATCAGAAGAGGTGCTGAAAGCACAACTGACAGTGGTCAAAACTTTTTCAGATGATATAAGAATGTCATTTGGTCTTGATAAATGTCCAAAAGCAACCTTTAAAGCAGGAAAGCTGCAACACCAAGAAAACATCAGCCTGGGACAGGAATGTGATGTAACAGAACTTGAGCAAGAAGAAATGTATAAATGTCTGGGAATTAATGAAGGATCCAGAATAAAACATGAACAAATCTGAATAAAACTTAGTAAGGAATATTTTAGAAGACTAGCATTTATAGTGAAAACAGTGCTGACATCAAGGAACAAAGTCCAAGCTATAAATCAATTTGCTCTTCCTGTCCTAACTTACTGTTTTGAAGTGATTGACAGGCCCTAAAATGTATTGGATTAGTTTGACAGGAAAACAAGAAAGATGCTTCATGCTCATCAAATGATTTACAAAAATCAATGTATACAAAGACTATATATTTGCCATTCTGAAGGAGGTATGGGCCTCCTCAAAATTGATTACATGTATAGATCTGCAATCATAGGGACTGCATAACATATCTGCTGACCCCAAAAGACTCAAATGTGGTGAAAGTTTTAAAACATACGCGTTAAGTCCAAAATGACTTCCCTGCTTAGTTTAGTAGAAGCATATCAGTGTCAAGCGGGAATGGAAATCAAACCACAAGTAGATAAAAATCAGGCAGCAATTGAAAATGCCAAAAAAAACAAAAAATATAAGGAGAAGGATCAGACGAGAAGGCAAGAAATGTTGAAAATGCATACATACTGCTGCAAGCATAAAAAACTCTTGGAACAACCTCATGTTGATCAGGACTGAATGCAGGAATAGTTAAAGAAAGGTGAATTTAAACAAAAAGGGCAAAAAGTTAATATTAGCTGCCCGAGATAGTGGAATATATACAAATTAGTTTACAAAAGTCCATTGAACATGTGGGAGAAATGGACAGATGTAGGTATTGTACAACAGAATTGGAAACAGTCGCACATCTTGTTGCTGGCTGTGATATACTACTGGCAGAAGGACTGTATACTGAAAGGCATAATAATAATAATACTGAAGTAGCTGAAAAGCATTGGAAACATGAGCCACAAAGCATTATAGAAAATTATGATGTTTAGATCACATGGGATCACCCATTACCAACAGTTCAAAAAATAGATGCCAGAAAAATAGATACAGTAGTCCATGAAAAGAAGACTACAACCAATAATTACAGTGTGTTATTGTAGAGAGAGAGAGAGAGAGTCATAAAATACCAGGATTTGCAAGCAGAAATGAGGACGATGTGGAAGAAGGATACCTGGACAGTCCCAACAATAGCAGGAGCAACAGGAGTTATATATATAAAAAAAAAAAAAAAAAAAAAAAAAAAAAAAAAAAAAAAGAGTTTAAAATTCTACTTATAGAGGTGTTACCAATACTTGTAACACTATATGAATTGCAGGAGTCAATACTGGAGACATTGTGGGTGCTGTGAAGAGCACTTCTAGCTAACATCAAAGATTGAAACAATACTAATTTCATGAACTTTAATCATACTTTGACTTAGGAATGGGGTCTATTCCCATCATGGTATTAGCAACACAAACAACTTGGAGAAAATAAAAAAGAGAGAAGCCAGAATATATAGCAAACCTACTGGCCAACAAATTCAGATCCAACTTTACCCCTCTCTCCTCAACCTTCTGTCAGGAAATATCATCAAATATAACTCCTCCTGCTATCACTAGGGAGCAGGTCCTTAATGCTGGTTTACTATCAAAGTGTTGAAACTGGAGACAATTTCTAACACAATTACTAAAATGTTTATGCGACTTTGGTAATACCAAATTACCAAAAATGTCAGAAATGGTAACCGCAATAATCGACATTCAAACACCAGAGGTTCCATTGTCGAAAGTCTGTGTTACTGTTAAGGTTTTTGCAGGGGGGGCTAGCCCCCCCTGCACCCCCCACACCCCCTGAATATTATATATACACCAACTCAAAGATTGCACTACAGTGAAGAAAAGGGAAAATTTCCTGATCAACACTGTACTGCAATCTCAATTCGAAACGTCAACTTCATATTAGTTAATGTGTACTCACTTTCGCTAATATGAATTCATATGTTTTCAGTTCGACATTATGGGCATTGGTAGAATAACACGTTCGACCAACCCGTATTCATTGAACACATTTCCACATTTTGATAGTAAACCTTTAATGCCTTCTCTAAGGCCAAGAATGCTGCATTAATGAGCCCAGACAATATCCCAGAATACCTTCTATAAATAACATGAAATATGACCTATCAGGCTTTTTGGAATTACTATTTAACTGTAGTCTCCAAATAGGCTTCTTGCCTCATGAATGGAGAAGAGCAACAGTCGTCCTTTCCACAACAGTGGGCCATATACAGTCCCATAAGTCTTACCGTCTCATTTGCAACGCCATGGAAAGAATTATCATGGAAATGATCAATAATGACATAGGAAATCTCCAAACACTGGACCTAATCCACTTTGGTTTCATCAAGGGCAGATCATGCCTACTCAACCTGCTGGACTTCTTTCAGAAGGTCACCAAAGCAATGGTTGAGGGCAAAATGGTTCACACTGGCTAACTTGACCTGGCCAAGGCATTCGACTCAGTACTCCACTTGGGCCTTGTTGACAAAATCAAGAGGTTAGGTACAAACCCTTATGTCACCCAGTGGATAGCCAGCTGGCTCACAGGCAGGACTCAGGAAGTTAGAATTGTGGAGACCACCTCTACAAAGGGGACAGTCACAAACAGAGCCGCTCAGGGATCAGTCCCGGGACCACTCCTTTTTGGCAATTACTTCTCTGAAGTCAAAGCCAATGTCAGTGAACTTTGGCTGACTAAATTTGCAAATGACCATCGAATCCCTACTGACACAAATGATCTCCAGGAAGGGCTTACGTAAACAAACAACTGGTGTCAGAACCATGGACTAAAACTAAATGCCAAGAAATGCGTAACAGTATCCTTCCGGAAGTCATCCACCCCCTGTAACTATCATATTGTCAACACACCCCTAAGAGTTGACCCAGTAGTTAGGGACTTGTGGACACACACAGACAGTAATCTAGCCTTTGACCATCATGTGTCTACAGAAGTGAGGAAATCATTCTATGTTGTGCAACTTATAAATAAAGGTATGGCATCTAGGTCCAAGGAAGTCATTATTCCATTGTATTCAGTTTCATCAGACCTACCTATCATTTAGCACAATGCTCCCTTTGGTATCTACGTAATCATGCATAGCCAACAACTGTAACATCCACAGAGGTTCTACATTAAAATAATATAGGATGTAAGTAACATACCCTGCACACACCACCTCAAGGCCCTGTCCCTGTATTCTTTCTCCTACAGGTTTTTGAGGGGAGATCCATGCCTGGCATACAAGGCATTGTCAGACCCCACATTGATGGACTTCCTGTATACCTGCAAAACAAACAGCACCAGAATTACCCATTCTAAAAAATCTTGCCTCTGATATAAATGGGACCCACTAGAGAGACTGGTATGCATCCCAGAGACTACGCCTTTTCTGGAACAGTCTTTTTACCCATGTGAAGCAGAGTCCCTCCTTACTCCAATTCAAGTGCATCTTGGACAATTCGATGGGGAACATGAAATGCATCCCTGGTTTGTCACCTATGTCTCTAATGGATGCAGGCAGCCTGTAAATGGCTCATCTCCCTGGTCCCTGCTTGGAAATGGTTTACTTCCCAAGCCCCTACTTGCACTTATCACGGACACCAGAACTTGTCAGAGGTTTGGGATGCATGGCTGGGCTTAAAAAGGTCCTTGTGATCGTCAGCCTAGTAAACAACTATGAACCTAAGTATAAAGGCCACAAGCTACCAAGACAGGCTCAGAACTCCACTCTAGGACTCTGATGCTTATAAACTCCTACATGTCAACCTATGCCTGGCTTTTCATGTAATGAAGGATCCTACTGACCTTCATCTCTTTCTTCTCCACAAAACAGTTCCACAAGACGTACCTCCCTGGACTACATGAAAAGAGACATGGAGGAGCGCTCCGATCTTGTTTCCCAGGCAGGTATGACCCTAACCCTGAGTAGCATCCTGCCATCACCCAGAATGATACCACAGTACAAGGACAAAATGATCGACTTCAACAATTGGCTAAGCTTCTGGTGTCATTCTAAGGGGATCCAGTATTTGTCTGCCTGGGACGACATGATTGACAGTCCACGATGCTTTGCCAGAGATGGCCTGTGCCTGTCGCCCTTAGGATTCCGGATACTGGCTAAGGCTCTTGCCACCCCTATAGTGCCTTTTTTTAGGCAAGGTTCAAATGACAAATTCACCACCGTAACAGGTACAAGCAAGCAAAATCTGAGGGTAATGCTACTCAATGCTAGAAGTCTAAACCTCAAAATGCACTCTCTCGAAGCACTCCTTAAAATGGAGAACATTGACATCTGTGCAATGAGAGAGACCTGGTTCAAAGCTCCAGAGAGCACCCCTGCATTACCAGGCTTCAATTCATACCACACCTTTCGGCCAACTAACCCAGAAAGAAGCACTAAAGGTGGAGGCGTGTCCATATTCATTAAGGATATCCACACCTCCAGGCTAGTTGCACAGCATAATGCATCCGAGATTATCCAAGTGCAACTAACTTTGGGCAAGACCGCAATCCAAACTGTAGCTTGCTACAGACCCCCCACCATGCCCCAGGATTCACACTCCTCATTTCTTGATACACTGGAAAGTATTAGGGTACAACCCAACACCCTAATAATGGGCGATTTCAACTACCCCACCATTAACTGGGAAAACTACTCATGTACCAACTCTTTTGCTCAACGTTTTCTAGAATTCATAAATTCCAACGCCTTGGATCAACTTATTCACACCCCCACCAGGGGCAGCAATATCCTAGACCTGGTCATTACCAACATGGGAAACCGGTGTTCCACACCAGAGGTCAATTCCTCGTTGGTCAGATCCGACCACAAGCTAATCAGCCTAGACATCCACATCCCAACCCCCACCCCCAATTAGGGAAACCATCGTAAAAAACCTCTCCAAAGCCAACTTCACACTTCTTAAGACAGAAGTGGCAAACTTCATGACACCCATGCAGACGGACAATAGAGGTATGACTGCCGAATCCTACACAAATGCGCTTTATAAGCACTTACACGAATGCATGGATCATGCTATCCCTAATAGAACCAAGATGTTATCCTCCTAAAAAAGGAAGCCAATCTGGTGGTCCTCTGCCATAAACAAACTCTACAACAGAAGAAAGAAACTGTTGCAAAAAAAAGAGTAAAATCCCATGATTGGAGGAACTCCCTGGTCAACCTCAGTAAGAAGCTGAGATCCCTCATAAAATCCTCCAAAGCTAGTTACAAAAACAAAATTGCCACTGACTCTAAAGACAACCACAAAGCATTCTATAGCCATGTCAAGAATCTAAATGGAAACACTCAGATCTGCTCTGAGTTACAGCACAATGACACTAAATATACAGAACCAACTGATATTGCCAACATCCGAGCAGATAGGTTCAGTGCTAACTTTACCCCCCCTCTCACCCCCTAGAGGGCCCATCTCTATACTGGAAGAATGCAAAGTTCCTATAAGCATGGCTGCACAGGTAAAAAAACAGACTCTCCAAAGCCAAGAACACAGCATCCATGAGACCTGATAATATCCCAGGCTGCGTTCTAAATGAACTACAGAATGAACTGGCACCCTACCTAAGTACCATGTTCAATCATAGCCTCACCTCAGGCTTTGTACCCACTGAATGGCACACCGCAACGGTTATCCCACTCCACAAAGGGGGAGCCATGACGGACCCCGGGAACTACCGTCCCATTAGCCTGACAAGCCTGGTCTGCAAGGCCATGGAACGTATAATCGTGGAACTCATAAACAAAGACATTGGTAATCTCCAAACTCTGGACCATACCCAGTTTGGATTTGTAAAAGGCAGATCAGGTCTCCTAAACCTGATTGACTTCTTTGAAGCAGTCACCAAAGCCATAGATGAGGGTAAAATGGTTCACACAGCTTATCTAGATCTCGCCAAGGCTTTCAACACCATCCCCCACTCTGGAATTATAGATAAGCTCACTAAACTAGGTATAAATCCCTATGTTACAAGATGGGTTGCCAACTGGCTCACGAACAGAACCCACACTGTGAAAGTAGCGGATTCCAAATCCGACATCAGACCAGTGACAAGTGGAGTACCACAGGATTCAGTCCTGGGTCCTCTCCTGTTTGGTATCTACTTCTCTGAAGTGCAGGCCAATACAGAAGGTCTTTGGCTAACAAAGTTTACAGATGACTGCAAACTAGGAGCCACAATCGAAACTCCTAACGATGTGGACAAACTACAAAAGGGCCTCACTGAGGCATATACCTGGTGTCAAAGCCATGGCCTGAAGCTCAATGCCAAAAAGTGTATTGTCATCCCCTTTGGTAAAACGTCTGTACCCATGAACTACCACATAGCTGGTAGTGTACTTAATGCCGAAAATGTGATGAGACCTTGGTACACAGGTGGACAGTAGTCTCTCCTTTGATAATCACATCGCCACAGTGGTCAGGATATCCTTCTACATGGCTCATCTAATCGCAAAAGGATTCTCATCCAGAAAAAAAGAGGTAATTGTTCCCCTCTACTCATCACTCATTAGACCCATTATAGAGTACAACACCCCTTTTGGTATGTACCTCACAAGACATCTACAACAACTGGAAAGACCACAGAAATACCTCACAAAGAGGATTACTGGCCTCAAACAGATTCCCTATGCAGACCGTCTCAAAAAACTACAGCTTTACTCCATCACATATCGCCTACTCAGGGGCGATCTCTGCCTAACATACAAAGCTATGTCAAACCCAGAGCTGTTGGACATGCTCCACTTAAAGAAATCCCAATCCCTCCGAGCTACACGCTCTAGGGACCGAAACCTTGTCACCACAATAAACAGAACATGCTGGAGAGATAGATTCCTGTCCCAGAGACTTCCTATACTCTGGAACAGGCTACCTATCTATGTCAAACAGAGCTCCTCATTAGCACTCTTCCAAGAAAAATCTTGATGATTGGATGGGAAATGGGAAATTCACCCCGGGGATCACTTCTGTGGATCTGCTCGACAGGGGCACAGGAAAATAATTTTCTTGGGTGGCGAAAGCCAGGGTACATTTTTTGGCTAGGCTTGTATGGGCCCTAGGGCTGATAGCCTAGTACCTACCTATGAACCTAAACATCCATATGCATACTTTAAATTCCCATTAACAAACAAGTAGAACCTGCTGTGAGACAGATTTGTCCCACAGTATTTTCCTCATCTTTTGAACAAATGACCTAAATATTACATAAGGACTGCAGAGCTACTTCTAATAATAATCTTGACAACTAGATTGATATTCATAAATCCTCCTAAGGCCTAACCTGCTTTACCCTCCTGATGGCAAGAGGTGCACCTTGAGGGTTGGTGCTGGTTAGTCATACTGCATTAACTCTTCCAAGTTTCATACATGTTTTGCATCCTGCCTCCCTAGGATCCACATGATGTTCACTCACTCTCCTCCTCCGCATTTTTGAATGGTGTCCCTTTACTGTAACCTACATTTATTTCTAGATATTTTGGCTACTTCTTTTTCTGTACACTAACCGCATTCTCACAACTGTCTTTTTTTGGTTACATTTGAGTCCTGAGGCTAGCTTGAATTTTGTGAAAATTGGAATTATTTCCTCCATGGCTGCCTTAATGTTCTCTGACATGAGCATACAGTCATCTTCATACAGCAAGAACGTAGACCATGTCCTGATTGTCTCTTCTAGCAATGCCATCTCCTTTCTAATTTACACCAATAACTCTTTTATGACTAGTGTAAGTCTAGGGAAAGTGGGCAACCTTATCTGGACCTTCCGCCTGCTTTGATCCTGGCTTCCCTCCAATCCCCCAACCACATCTGCTATAACTTCTGTATATGGGTTTGTGTATATGGCTTTTACCTATCTTACGAATCCCTCCACACTTTTTTTTCCTAGCCCCCAACCACTGAGGATCTTACCAAGTCAAAAGCTTTCTCCAAATTAAGAGAGCACTATTTCCACCTATGTTCCCCCCTTTTACTCTGCTCTTTCCACAAGCTCAGTTAGTCCACAACAGTTGTTTCGTGGCCTTCTGCCTTTCAAAAAGCCATTTGTCCTTTCTGTACTATCTTTGGTGAGACCTCATACAGTACTTTGATGGCTGTCTCTTCTACGAGACTGATCTATAATTTTCCACTTCCTTCTTGTCTTCCTCCTACTTTAGGATCACTAAAACTACTATCATTTTCATTCTGTCAGTTATTTTCCCTATTCTGTTTACTCTTTTAAACTTCTCCCTCCCATCTTACAGCTCAGCCAGATACCCATCTAAGCCCCACTGCCTTCTTGTCCTTCAACTTCATTACCTCCTCTCTGGTCACTTCTTCTGTAATGTTTGCATTCAGATTTCACTCTCCTGTGCTTTGTATTCCTCTTGTCCTGGATAACCCATTCCATTTCTTGTTCCCTTTTTTAATACTAAATTTGCTTATAGCATTCCCTGAGTGCTTCCAAAACGTTGTTGCCATCATCTGTCACTTCTCTCCTCCCCCCTCGCTTTTTTTTTTTTTTTTTTGCATTTTCCTGCTTTCCTGCCAGATGCCTCCCCTGTTGTACTCTCACTATCCAGCAATATTCCTTTCAGTCCCACTGCTCTATCGTCACAGTTGCTGTTACATTTTCATTTAGTTCAGCATTTGATTCTTGCTGTGTTAAGTGTTTCCTATTTTTCCCTTGTTCCATATGTTTGTAAGTAGTTATGAGGCTATTGATCTGTGTGGATCCTGAGAAGCCTAGCCTTGCAGTCCCATGGTAATTATTAGCCCTTATAATTTGCAATACAAATATCCAAAGACAGGTAATACAAGCATATGCTAAAGTAATTACGTTTCCCCTATCCATAACGGCCAGTGTGCCATATCTCTCTCTGTATCTTCAACTCTTTCTTCAGTTTAACTACATTTGCTTCATCTTTCTTCCTTCTTCATCAGTCTGTCTTTGCAATCTTCCAATGCCTGTGACTTTTAGGCCATCATATTACCTCCCTAATTCCTTTCTATCCGTTTTATTTTCCGTAACTGTCTTGTCTAACAGTTTCTGGATATGCTGCTTCTCTTACTTGTCCCCCTCACTCATGGCATGCTCATCTCCACCTTAGCCCTTCCCATTCTCTTCTCTACATCTTTATTTGCCCTGTCACTGCGGCATGGTCTGATAGGCACTTCTCCTGTAACTCTAACTCCTCCATACTCCCTAATATTTCTCTCTCTCTTCTCTAGTACCCTGCCTAATCTGCTGGGCCAAACAATTCATAGTAGATTTAAATTCTCTGTTTAATAGATGATTTCCCTCTAAAATCTCTCTCTCTTTACTCCCCTTTATCCATGTTCCTTTCTAGAGCTTGTTTCATCTTTAAGATGTACTCTCTTTTTCCAAACATCATCTCGGGGTCCGCCTGCAATGCCAAAATTCCCCCAAAGAGTTTTCTGCCCCATTGTACAAAGAAGTTGCAGTAGAAGTCCTCTGTAT
Source organism: Protopterus annectens (assembly GCF_019279795.1). Classification (NCBI taxonomy): domain Eukaryota; kingdom Metazoa; phylum Chordata; order Ceratodontiformes; family Protopteridae; genus Protopterus; species Protopterus annectens. The sequence continues at coordinate 441,945,653 of NC_056750.1, read as the reverse complement.
CAGTATTTGGGGGTATACTGGCTTCCGGTTATCCAACTTTGCCTGCTTATTCTTCCCTACTTGTTAATCCATCTTTCCACCCTGTTTTTCTGTAGTCTCTCAGTTACTATTGGTTATTCCTTTCTGAAGACTGTGGCCACCCCTACTCCTGGATTATTGCTTGTTTCTCCCCTAGGGCATTTGGTATTCATGGTCTTTTCCTTCTCTCTGTCTTTACTTTGGTCTTCTGCAACATTATTGTCTCAATGCAAAAGGTGGCATACTTTGTATGGAGTGAAGTAGGAAGAGCACAGCTTACCAGCATATGTGCATTTAAGTCTTCTTAATGTAGTCCATAACCTTTCCTTTAAGTAATGTACTTTTTTCTCTTTCTGGCTTTACCTGTCTCTCAATGTCTGTAAAAGATTTGTCTGTTATTTTGAAAGCACAATGGAAAAACTCTTATGTTTGATAATCAGCCCTTCTTTGTGATGACCTGGGTGCTTTATTTATCCATTGCTTTCTCTGATACCCTTTTGTACTTTGCTCCTCTGCTATTTCACTTCATTAATTTCATTTGTATGCAATCATAGTTCAAAGTCTACATAACATCCGTTTGACCCCCTTTCTCCTCTACCAGAGTGTCTTGTTTGAAGCCTTATGTCTTTCTTCTTTGTGCTAACCCTGTCTTCTTGGCTCCTCTCTACCTTTATGCCCATCCTGATAAATTGACAGCCTCCATTCCCTTAGTTTTTCCTTGTTTGGCATTTGTCTATTGCTGCCCAAGCTCGTTCGCTATCCATCTTTCAGTGACTAGTCCAGTGTTTTCAGATGCTCTGGATCTAGCACTGGGGCTAATTTATTTATTTTGTTTTTTGCTTGTTCGGTTTGCTGATGTCACCATGAGCCTTTCTCCTTTTTTACACAGAAGTTCAGCTTTATTTCTTATACTTCTAGCATTAATGTGTTACATTTTTTTATACATATTTACATCAACTTTATTTAGTACAAAACGTAACTCATTAACACCTATGTGTTGTGGAATGTCACATCTTTAGCAGCCTACACACATCTTGCATTCCAGAACATTTGGTGAAAAATAAAAAGCATAAGATGAGCAAATGTAAATGTTCTGTGGAAAATAAAAGCTATTATACAATGACGGCTCATTTATATTTAAAAATCAGTACATTGAATGGACACAGTCCAATTAACATGTCTGTTGTAAACTGAACATATACCAATAAAATAAAGTCCAGCCGCTGAAGTACCATTGAGCGGCCAGACTTTCTACTGGAATATGCTGGGGGCAGCGTCAAATAAAAGAAAAATCAGGTATGGTCTCAAACATAAAGAAACAGAAACTATCTGATTTTCCTTCCATTTCTGAATACTCCCTTGTAAAATGTCAACAGAAAAAAAAGGGGAAAAAAAAAGAAACTGCAACAGAGATTCTCTTTTATCTATTGCTTCTTCTGCATTGCACTGATGTACTGTGCAACCATGGAGATGCAAGTCCCACATGCATGGTCAGTACGTCAGTAAAGAAGGATAAATACGGAGGAACACTTCAGCGCCCTTATACAGACATTATTTAACAAAGTTAAGCAATTTCTTTCTTAAATAATGTCACTGTATAATAGCAACAATCCAGTCCTGGGTGTGGGTATATCAGGGCTTACACACTTTGTTTAATCACTCAGGCTTCTCCTAGTCATCAAACTACACTATTTGTTGGTAAATCATGACATAAAAGTAAAAAACATGCAGAGCAATCCAAAAGCATGGCTTAAAAAAAGAATAAAACTTTACTTATACAGGTAGGTAAGTGCTTTCACATATCAAAGGATGCCTCATCAGACCACAAAAAATATAACACAAACACACTGCTTAAATACACAACTTGAAACAAAGTAACTGGACAAAGCTATACGAGTAGGTCATGTGACCTCAGATTCAGTTTTAAAGGTACAGTCTCATTCAGACCACAGCCCTTATCTGCTTGAAGCAAATTAATCCATATGTCACATTCCTATGATTTATTAGTAAAATCTCCCATTCTCATACTCTCTGAAATCAGTTACAGCACTAAAAAAGTAAAAGTATGACCAGAACCCTGACAAGATATATGCTTAGCTGGTGGATTATTCCTATCTAATTTATGAATTTCACAAAGATGTTCATGTATACTTTCACAAAGGGAATGGTTAGTCTTGCCCACATAAAAAAATTGGCAGGCTTGCCACTTAAGGTTCTTAACCCAAAAAGTGGTGCAATGGTGCAAAGAGAAAACACTAATAACCCAAAGGCAGCGCACCACCAGGGTTTCTGGACTCCACATAGTTTTATTACTAAAATACAGTTAAGTGCTTTCATCAATCAAAGTTGACTTCATCAGAACAAAAAACACAATTAAGGGCAGGTTTAAATAGTATAAAATCAACTATCATTGGCTAAAATTAACCAATCACCATTCATTTTTTTGAAATAAAATCTACCAACTCTGAAAATCACTTTACTTTACCACCATAAAATACATAACAAATACAAGAATTTTTATATTCCGTTACAATGTTAATATTAATCCATCCATATGATTTTAATATAAAATAAAATAAAAATAAAAATTATGAAATAAATCATATTGTAAGATACTCAGATCAAGTTAGAGAAAAGAAATGGAGAAATTTGATAAGCAATCTGGAACCTCCTCCCTGACCAGTATGTGTGGAATCTCTCTATTACCCTTCGAGATAATCAACTGCTGTTCCCCCTTCAACATCCGCAGTAGGCACCTGCAAAACCTCAGAGGACGTGCAGAAGGCTGGATCCATGCTGGCCTCCAATCAGGTTGTGGCAGAGGAATCCAATGTAGATGCTGAATGATCTACAGATCTACTGCCTGCTTTTAGATGGGCGTCCGGAGGAGGCTGGACAGCTAAAGAATGTGGCTTAGACTTCTTGGCATTCTTACCTAGTGGGAGTATCTTGGGGTTAAAGGATTCTGACATGGTATCATGGCTAACCATTTAAGCCATTGGTTTTCAAGATGATAACATGGGAAGATAAATAGCTTCTGAGTGTCTTAGGCACAAATGCTTACAAATACTACAAGAAGTATGGTCATGGGAAGCCCACAAACAAAAAAGACACTGTTTGTGATGATCTTTATGAGGAATCTGCCTCCCAAACTGACATTTTACCTTCCTGGATTACAGGAACTCTTGGTAGCAAAATAAAATATGAGACCAAGAAAAGTATTACAAATAAATAAAATAAACAATCCCAATGGGGCACTTATCTGGTGGTTATGTATTCAGTACAGCAACCAGACATTCAAACAAACTAGCAAAAGTGGCGTTCAACTAGTGGCAAAGAAGTTCTGGGTAGTTGTGTCCATACGTCCTTTCTATACGCCCTACGTTCTTGTGCAAAGAGCACACAAGATTCTTAGACTTTTGCATACTGTCCAAGAGTCAGACTGCCCTGGGCAGGAGATCCCATCTGTTTTGGACACTGCAATAGTGATAAAGGGCATCCTTCTGTCCTAAGATAGGCACAATGTCTTAAAACTCTTCTAGTAGCTGAAGCTCTGGTAATGATATCCATGGCATCAAAAAGCTGATGTGAGTTTTCCAATGTTTTTCTTATTTCAAGACACTACCAGTGAAAGACCAGAAGTTGTCCTGTAACTAAATGAAGAATAAAATATGGTAAGACAGCATGTGAAACAGATACTTAAGACTAGAATAAAAGTCTTGTGATGTGAAATTCTAATGAATATTATATCAAATTATCAGAACAGCAATGTTGTACAATTACTGGACTATTTTTTCAAAAGGGAAGCAATCTGTCAAATAAATGTATTCATGCATAAGTTAAAAGACCTAGCATTCATTTATTCCGAACTACAACACCCATTTTTTCCTGATGACATTCAACTTAATCCCATAAATGAATTACAAAGCCAGTGCTATACACACATATATTATGCTAGAATTGCATATACCCTGTGAATTGAGCCATTTATACATAAAGTATGTGATATAAACAAAGGGAATGAGGCCAAAGTATGCGTCTCACACAGTCTAAAAGAACACAACCTGTAAGAATTCATGTTTAAACAGATTTATTTACAAGGAAAATGAAAAAGGTATTAATTGTTTTTTAATCAAAATCTGGGGAATTAACAAAAGAGAACATTTAGCACTTCAGTATTCTCACCTTTGTCCTTGGGTACAAAATGATCTATCTAGCAGTAGCACTACTCAAAACAATAAAACAAATAAAAAAACAATAAAAAATTCACTCTGTTTATCAAAGCAAGCAGGTACTTCAAGCAATTCCATAAGACTTCTTCAGAATGCAAAATATTATCCTTTAGCCCTTCTAGACTTTAAAGATAACTTTCAAACATTTCCTTCAGAGGACATCTTTTGACTAACCACGACTCTCCCAAGGACTCCTTGTGGCTTCCTTTCTCAACTCAGAAACAAATAAATTAATTTTTTGCAGGATAATGTGCCTGAAACAGTTCTAACTGCAGTTCACTCCCATTACCTACCTGCTTTATCTCAAACCGTCTACCTGACTTAAGAGTTAACAGTTACAGGTACATTGTTTCCTAAGCCCAGCAGTCACTACTATGCCATATTGCACCTTTCCCAGCATACAATCACTGGTTCAAGCTCCAGGGTATGGGCTGTACACCCAAGACAAACCCATTTACCTTTAGATGGCTGTGTTCTGAACAATGTCTGACCCTAATGCTGTAGGGTCAGCGTCCACTGCAACAACTTAATGTTGCGTTTTTTTTTTTTTTTTTTGGTATTGTAAAGCCAATAGGAGGAGGTATGGTCCATAGCAAGCAAACCCTCTTCCTACAGGTAGTACTTATGGGTGGTGTGGGCCCAGTTGATGACCAGCCATGCTCTATGCATAGCAGAGTAGTTCTGCTAAGCACTGTTGAACTTTCTGCTAATATGACAGATGAGATATCCTCCCATCATCTAATATCCAAGATAATACTTCAGTTTGCCTTCCATTGCTACAGAGATGGGCTAGTGGTCAATCTAGCTGGAAGTAACTTTTTGGGACAGAGCTTTCCCAATCTTAAGAGTAAATTACTACTACATCCAGGGAAGCATCAGCATATCTTGTATGGAATGTAAAAATGTTGTCTATTGTGTTTCAGTAACGTTGCAGGTGCTCCTTCAAGACCAAAAGGCAGAGCTCTGTCAGTTTAATTTCTCCAGATCTTCTGGGATTTCTAATACCACAATGGGAATGGACACCATTCCCAAGTAAAGCATGATTAAAGTTCATGAAATTAGTATTGTTTCAGTCTTTCATGCTAGCCACAAGTGCTCTTCACAGCACCTGCAATGTGCCCAGGACGGACTCCTGCAATTCATATGGAGTTACATGTATCAGTAACATATCTAGGTACAACTGTAATTTTTTTATAAGACCCACTGCTCTTACTGCTACTGGAACTGTATGGGTATCCTTCTTTCACACTGTCCTTGTTTCTACCTGCAGATCCTGGCACTTTATGACTATATGCAAGACACTGTAGTCAATGGGTGTAGCAATTTCAATGAGCAATGCTACTTTTGTCTTCTTTTCATGGACTACTATATCTGGCTTTCTCACGTCTATTTTTGAACTGTTGGTAATGGGTGATCTTATGTGATGTAAACTTCATTGTTTTCTATAATGCTTTGTAGCTCAAGTTTCAAAGGCTTCTCAGCCACTTAAATATTATAATGTTTGCATAATCCCCAATGCAACAGTCTTGCCACATCATTATGCCTTTCAGTATACAGTCCTTTTGCCGTTAGTATATCACACTCAGCAATAAGATGTGCAAGTGTTTCCAATTTTGTTCTACAAAACCTGCATTTGGGTGTTTCTCCCACATTTTCAACGGACTTTGTAAACAACTGTGTACATAGTCCACTATCCTGGGCCACCAATATTAACATTTCATTGTTTGGTTTAAATTCACCTCTCCTTAACCATTCCCGTGTTTGGTCCAGACCGTCATGAGGTTGTTCCAAGAACTTTCTGTACTTGCAACTATATTTATGCATTTTTCACATTTCTTGCTTTCTCATCTGATTCTTCACCTTATATTCTTTTTTTTGGCACATTTAGTTACTGCCTGATTTTTACTTACTTTTGGTGTGATTTCCACTCCCTCTTGACACCTATATGCTTCTGCTAAACTAAGCAGGGAAGTCATCTTAGACCTACTCTCCTCATGTTTTAAAACTATGTTTGGATCTTGTGAGGTCAGCAGATATGTATGAAGTCCTATGATTGCAGATCCATACATGTAATCAATTTCAAAGAGGCCCATACCCCCTTCAGAAAAGGGAATACACAGAACTCTGCAATTGGGTAATTCAACTGGTGTGGAAAAAGTTTTCTCCTTCTGCTTCAGGAGCTAATGAAACTAGAAAAAGTTTTTTTCTTAGGTCCAAAGTAGACAGAAACATAGGCTTGCCAATTTTTTTCAATTAGTTTGTTCACGTAGGACATGGAATATGAGTCAAATGTAGATATGATGTATAACTGTCTTAAGTAATTTGTAAAACCTTGAAGATCCATCAGGATTTGGGACCAATGCACCGGGAATACTTCATTCACTTTTGATTTTTCTATGACCCTCACATTATAAAATGTATTGTACTACTTCTGCAGTGGTATCTGGTATGGTTTAAAATTTACTTTCTTGAAATAATAGTTTCTGTGGTGTGCTGGTTTTAATGGACAATTTTGAAAAAACTGTCCTTATTTCTGAGCACAAATTCTTTCACTTTTTTTTGGAGGCACTGAATGCGCCTCCCCTATTTTAACTTTAGGACATGCTGTGGGTAGCTTAATCTCTTCTGCAAACATTCTTAATACAGAAACTTCAGCTTCTCTACAAGGTTTCAGAACACTTATGTGGTACAACTCTTCTAGTTTCTTCTTTCCCAGCTCTCACCTCATAATGTACTTCTCTTATGTTCTTTAAGACTTCAAAAGGTCCTTGTCCCTTTACAGGGAACTTGTTTTTGGCAGCGAGTACAAATACTTAATCTCATGGTTTGAAATATTTGAGAACAGCAATTTTGTTATTTACTGTCTGCATAATAGTTTCCTGATCTTTATCCATATGTTCTATTACTATAAGTATATTTCTTAACCTGTCCTGCAGACCTGTAAAATGTTCTTTCGCACTTTACACTTTTATAGGGGTTTTGTCTTCCCCCATGTTTACTCTGCTATATGTAGCAAGCTTCAAGATGTTTACTGCACAGCAATTAAAATACCATGGATCCAGGTTTTGAGGGTACCTCTATTACAGCATTGAGAAGATACATCACCAGTTGGTCCCCGTTTCTCCCAGCTAATTCTATAGTCTTTCACAACAACGTTTTATTAAAGCATTCAACTAGCCCATTTGCTGCTTCACTTTAAAAAAAACAAAAAAACAAAATTCATGCATTATTCACACATGAATGGGGTGTCTTTGTCGGTAAGAATTTCTACCCTAGAAGACAACAGTATTATTACTATTGCTGTGGACTTTGCATTGATTCTTCACAGGGTACTGCCTCAGAACATTTTGTTGTACAATCAATAATAACCAAAATATACTGATGGCCCTTACGCCTTTACACATGGACCCATAACATCCATGGATATTAATCCAAAAAGGAAACCACAATGGGTATCAAAGAGTTCTTATATTTTGAACTGGGTACTGTCCTTTAGCACTCTGGGCAGACTGCAGAAATGTTCTCTATGTCCTTCAAAATACCAAGCCAGTAGGTTCATAGGCTCTGAGATAAGTACTAGGTTATCTGCCCTTGTGGGCTACTTTAAGCCTAGCCAATTTCCCATTCTGTGCTTGAATTAACCTATCCCATTTGGTTAGAGACTGGCCTTACCCATCCCATGGTCGATAATTATATATTATCCCAAATGAGAATAACTGGGATCACACCATCCATAATTTGAGAGGACCCCTCCATGGAATAAACCATTTATGAGCTGTGTATGTTCATTAATTACTGAAAGGGCAGTCCTGGGGTAAACTTTCGGTTTCTCATCCGCAGATCCAAGTTGCTCTTGAACATGGACAGGGATGAGCTTAGCTTTATATTAATGGGCAGTCTTTTCCAGAGCAGCAGTATCCTCTGCTAGATATACCTGTCCCTCCAAACCATTCTGTTATTGTTACAGAAGAGGTTTAGATCCCAGGGCTGAGTGTTTCTGATGCCATCTGACTTACTGATGTGAAGTAAATCAATCAGAGGGTGCACTGCGTGCCAGACACAGGTCACTTTTTAGCAATCTGTAGGATACAGAGTATAGTGACAGGCCTTTGAGTAAGTCCATGTAGGACATGTTATTTAAGCCTTGTATCCTTTCAGAAAGGTATCTCTGTTGGCGTTGCATCTGTCTGAACAGAGGGGGCATTATATTCAATGACTGGCCTATTCAGGGTTGAGTAAAGGGGACAATGACATTTCTAGATCAAGACACAATCCCTTTGTTTATAAGCTGTTCCATAAATATATTTTTATCTGTGTTCTTTTCCACCCTATGCCTGCCGACTATCAAGTCATCCCCTATCAGACTAGAGCCCATTCATTCTCTAAGAATGAGGACTCTCCCTTCAAATCTAATAGGGGACTGCCATCTTGGGGGGGAGCATCATCCAAGCAATCATTGGGGAGTTTGATGCTCTCACTATTTTTACATTAAGGCCTTAAACCCTCTTTTGTGGTTGTGAAGTGTCCACACACATTGTGTCGCATACATGTGGCAAAAAACAGCTATCATCACTGGCTTGCATGGCCAAGTCCATGTTTTCTCTGTACTAGCTCACAGCATATCAACTCTGTCCCTGCCCTTCAGCAGTGATCAGACTGCGAATGGCAGCCTGAGCCTGATGGGACCCACCCCTCCATTCCTAGATCAACACAGCCAACATTCCCCAGCTGTGCCATCAGGCTCTTGAGCCACTAATCAAACACATCTGGAGCACAGTTAGGCTTTATCCTTCTACAACACTACTGCAGCTAGGCTAACATGATCTAATCAAAATTATAGCATCTGTCCTATCCTTTCTTAAATGGCCACTCAAAATATGGTTGTGCTCTAGATTCCTTACAAGTGTTCTAAGATGGTTTGGAACTAATAACTCACTCAGTACCTCTTTCTTCTCATTGGACAGTTTGCATAGTAGGTAATTTTTTTTAGTATAAACTAGGGGTATGCACTGGGGGCGGTCTTGTTTTTTTGGGTTCAAATCTACTTTCTCTCTCTCTCACTTTACAATATAATGGTCACACTGCCTGCGACAAATACTGTATCCTCAATTACTCATATCAACAATATTTCAAACCTTATCCTATAAGCACACTTTCTTTTCATATATGGCCTGTCCTTGAAAATGACAACCACATTCTATATACGTCTGCTGTCTCACTGAAAAGAACATGAAAACGATAATGGCCAGAGTAATGTACTTCAACTGGCTGCTGTTGCACACAAACTGCATCCATCAGGCTGTGTCATTTTATTTGATGACAATCATGTAACTACCCTATGCTGTCATGTACAGCCTACCTACAATCCTACCAAACAGCCAATTTCTGTGCATGCCTCGCATGTCTGATTTTAAGAAAAGTGGGTAAGAAAACAATGACCACAGTTGTATATTTGAAGCTATTGTTTTTAGATATCCTCAGATATCAACTATTGTTTTGCACAAATCCTTTAACTGCTCTCTGCTTTCATACATGCCTGTCTCCCTAAAACAAAACGGCCACTTTCTGTGCATATTTAAGATGCAATAGTGTGAAGAAAGTGAAAGGCAAAGTCTCCTTAGTAATGAATTTAACCTTAATAAACACACACACTGTCCATGGGCAACTGCATACCAAAAGCACACACAGCCATTTCTGTAATCATCTGTAATCTGTGAGAACCACAAGTGGTTACAAAAAGCCACAGTTACATATTTCAACTTGCTGCTATAGTGCACACCCACCCACCTCCAGTAAGGGAAAAAAATACATAAAATATAAAGAAATTGGGGTGCACTGTGCTGTGAGCTATGTGCAATGTTACTGCTGCCCACAGATCCAGCTGATTTCCTGCAAAAAATTAAGTAAATACATACCTTAAAAACATCCCTGGTAACTGCAGCATCTGCTTCTCTCAGTACTCTACAGTCAAATGACTAGAGACTTCTGGAAAGCACAAACACTGTTTGTTAGCAACTAATTTTCATAGGTTCATAGGTGTGTACTAGGCTAACGGCCCTGGAGCCTTCACAAGCCTAGCCCATTGAAGTGCCCTATCATCATGCTGTCTGACGTTAGCTCCCAGTGACTCTATCCAGTAGAGCCACTGGAGTGATCCCTGGTGTGAACTTTCTGTTACCCATCCACTCATACATGTTTCTCTTGAAGAGGGCCAGCAAGGTGCTCTGCTTGACATGAATAGGAAGCTTGTTCCAGAGTAGGGGCAGTCTCTAGGTGATGAACCTGTCCTTCCAGCATGTTCTGTTGACTGTGGTAAAGAAATTGAGATCTCTGGTGCATGTGTTGCGGAGGGATTGAGATTTCTTTAGGTGTAGCATTTCTAGCAGGGCTGGGTCAGACATGCCGTTGTATGTCAAGCAGAGATCACCACTAAGTAGATGATAAGAGACAGAGAATAGCTAAAATTTCATGAGTCTGTCCATGTAGGATATGTGTTTAAGGCCTAGAATCCTCTTCATGAGGTACTTCTGTGGCCTCTCCAGCTGCTGCAGGTGTCTGTTGAGGTACATATCAAATGGGGCATTATATCTGATGACTGGTCTAATGAGGGATGAGTAGAGAGAGATGATGACCTCTTTCGTCCGGGATGCAAAACCCTTGGTTATGAGATGTGCCACATAGAAGGACTTTCTGACCACAGTAGCAATGTGGTGGTCATAGGAGAGGTTGCAGTCAACCGGGTGTCCAGATCTCTTACCACACCTTCAGTGTTCAGTGGGCTCCTGTGAATGTGGTAATTAGTGGGTACTGAGTTTTTACCAAAGGGAATGATAATGCATTTTTTGGTGTTAAGCTTAAGGCCACGGCTCCAACACCAGTCATTGGTGTCAGTAAGGCCTTTCTGTTGGATGTCTGCATCAGCCAGAGTCCCTCCGTGTTGGCCTGACCTCTGAGAAGTAGATAGCAAATAGGACAGGAACTAGTACCGATCTCTGTGGGACTCCACTCATGACTGGTCGTCAGTCAGATTTGGAATCTGCTACTTTCACTCGGTGGGTTCTGTCTGTGAGCCAATTTGCAATCCACCTAGTGATATAGGGGTTGATGCCCAGTCTGGTGAGTTTATCAATAGTTCCTGAGTGAGGAATGGTATCAAAAGCTTTGGCCAGATCTAGGTAGGCTATATGCACTGCATTACCCTCATCCACTGCCTTTTTGACTGTCTTGAAGAAGTCAACCAGGTTAAGCAGGCAGGATCTCCCTTTAACAAAGCCAAACTGCATGGGGTCTAGAGTTTGGAGATTACCTATATCCTTGTTAGGCAGGTCTATGATGATGCACTCCACAGCTTTACATATCAGACTTGTCAGGCTAATGGGGCGATAATTCCCAAGGTCTGTTGTTGCTCCCCCTTTATGGAGAGGGATGACTGTAGCAGTGCGCCATTCAGTAGGGACGAAGATTGAGGTAAGGCTGTGATTGAAAAAGGTACACAGATCTGGTGCCAGTTTGTTTTGTAGTTCATGTAGAACACAGCCAGGGATATTATCAGGTCCCATGGATGTATTCTTGATCTTGGACAATGCAGCTCTTACCTGTGCTGCAGAAATGCTGGGTACCTGGCATTCTTCTGGTATTGTGATTGGGCCTTTGGGGGGGAGGGGTAAAGTTAGCACTGAATCTGTCAGCTAGTATGTTGAGTATATTTGTTGGCTCAGTATAGGAGGTACCACTGTGCAATAACTCAGAGCAAATATGGGTATTGCTGTGGAGGTTCCTGATATAACTATAAAAGGCTTTGTGGCTGTTTTTAGTATATGCCGTAATTCTGTCTTCATAGCTGGCTTTAGAAGATTTGATAACAGATCTCGGATCTTACTAGGGAGGAATTGACTGTTGGTGTACAGCAATGGTTACCCATGTTAGTGATAACCAGGTCAAGGATGTTGCTTCCTCCAATGGGGGTCAGGATGAGCTGGTCCAGGGCATTGAAACTGATGAATTCAGGAAGCGTTGGGCCAGTGCATTGGTACAGGAATAGTTTCCCAGTTGATGGAGGGTTACTTGAAGTCTCCTAGTATGACAGTACTGGGCTGGACCTTGAGAGATTCCAGTGTGCTTAGGAATGTGGAGTGGGAGTTTGAGGACATGTCTGTGGTCCTATAACAGGCTATGACCTGAAGCGTTATCTTACCCAATGTTAATTGTACCTGAAGTATTTCAGATGCATTATGCTGGGCTACTAGTCTGCAGATGTGTAGATCCTTTATGAATATGGAGACACCACCGCCTTTGGAGCTTCCAGCCATGTTCAGGGGCCGAAAGGTGTGGAATGAGTTGTAGCCTGAAGTGCAGGGGTGCTTTCTACCACTTTAAACCACGTCTCTGTTACAGTACAAATGTCAATGTTCTCCATTTTGGGGAGCGCTTCAAGAGAGTGCATCCTGAGATTTAGACTTCTAGAGTTGAGAAGCATGACCCTCAGATTGTATTTGTTTATAGTTGTTGTAGTGGGATTTTGGTCTTTGGAACACCGCCTAAAAAAAGGCACTATAGGGGTGGCAAGAGCCTTGGCCAGTACCCGGAATGCATGGGGTGACAGATGCAGGCCAGCTCTGGCAAAGCACTGAGGGTTGTCAATCATGTCATCCCATGCAGACAGATAATGGAATGCCTTAGAATGACAAGAGAAACTTACCCAATTGTTGAAGTCAATCATTTTTTGCTTGTATTGCAATATCATTCTGGGTGATGGCAGGATACCCCTTACGGCTAGGGCCATACCTGCCTGGGCCACATAATCCAAGAGCTCCATCATGTCTCTTCTCATGTAGTCCAGGAAGGTGCATCTCAGGTCATTCACACCCACATGGATAGTGACCGAGTCATACTTATACTTGTTGTGGAGTGACCTGAGTGCATGTGTTATACGGCAAATCCTGGCATCTGACAGACAATTGACTGTCACATTCTCCTTGTTCAACCTAGTGAGTGAGACTTCTGTGTGCCTTACTATTCAGTCTTGTATGATTAGTATGCTGGACAAGGTGTTTTGTCTTAAGGGCTTAGGTTGAGGGGCAACTGTGGAGGTGACTTGTGTGTCCTGTGGTTGGTGGTGTGTTGTGGTTGATTGCGTTTCTGCCTTGGAGGTCTCTGCTGTTTGGGTAAATTTCTACTGAGAGCCTCCACGAAGGTGTGGTTTGTGTTTCTATGTGAGAGCTGTGCTGTTGGGTGTTCTGGAGGGCTATGTGTTCCATGTGGTGTGTTGCGAGTGTTGACCTTCTCCTCTTGACCAGCTAGTCCAGTCTTGGCTGGAGAGTGCATACCTTCCATTTTGGTGATATAAGTGCATCACTCACAAGTCCGAGTGTTGGGAGGCAAGAGGAGAGGGTTTTCTGTGTACATGAGGCAGTTGCTACACTCTCTCTCAATGCCCAAGTGCACCAGGGTAGCAGGAGAAAGCACAGGAAACTGCCCTTTAATCATACCAGGGGGGTGGTCATAACTGGTGCTGTTTACTGTGTAAAATAACTAGTGCTGATAGTACCTACGAGTGCTACAGTAATTGCTGCAAAAGCCTGTTGAAGTGCAGAGTGATTAAGCGATTAGAAGTACAAGAGAAAAAAGACCTAGCAAAATCTAAGGGAAAATTTGAACAGCAGACTTTCTGGCACCTGTAATAGTTTGCCTCAGCTCAGCGGTGGTGAGTGGAGCTTAAACAAGTACAAATCTGTGCAAACGCAAGCTTTTAAACCAGAAAGTTGAAAGGTATGCAAAAACTGCCCAACTGGCCAATAAACTACACTTTCTGGGCCAGAAACTACTCCTCTTGTGGTAGATAGGCTACCTAGAGCTTAGCACTCACACTAAGCTAGAAAGCTTCGCTCCAACACAAAGGCCTGGGGGGACTGAGAAACTTCCAAACAGTCTAGGATACAGTAGCTCTGTATCTGGACTACGCACAGGAAAGGTGGGAAACAATGCACAGAACAAAGTAAAAACTACTTAGTACAGGAAAAATAAGCTAAAAATGCAGTAAATACAGTACAAAATGCAGTGGAGGCAAGCACACGAGTGTGTAGCAATATTAAAAAGAATGCAGTTTAAATAAATGCAATTTAGTTAAAAACGACTAAAAACAAGTGCAGAATCCACTAAATAAGCAAAAAGTCAAAATGGAGGTACTTAGAGTATCTCTTTCTCCTTCTAGTTGCTCTTGCAGTCAGCAGGATGCCAATTCTGGATCCATGGAGCTTAAACGGACTTACAGGGCATAGGCAACAGGCATGACTTTACTATGGAGCAGGGTGATGCATGTAGTCAGCTTGGCTGGCTACCAGCTCATTATTTTGTCAGACCATCATTTCATGCAGTGTTGGTATTTGACCTCGCATTTGGCTTCAGCCAATTTTGGCTTACCCAAAGAATGCTGCCCCTAACCGCTTTTTTACCCATTTGCATTGTCTAGTACCTACTTCTGCCAGCACCACTCCACAAGAGCCCTGCAGTGTGGAACTGAGCCAAAGGATTGGAAGAGGTCCAGATAGATCACATCCACACTGTTTTCTTTATCTCTTTCATTGGTAAGCCAGTCGTAAAAACTGGATGTGGTTAATTTGATAACATCCTTCCTGCTGTCGGCCCATGCTAGAACTCATTAACCAATTCGTCTTGCTCCAAAACAAAAAAATCGACTATGAGCAAGCTCTGTTTGTTTCAGTCTGCACAACAAATGACATGGATTTGCTAAGAGATGGAATTAAATATGCACATACTGACCCATAACTCAACTGTACAGATTTTCTCAGAATATCCAGATTTTTGCCTTACATTTTTGGTCTGTTTTTTCATAAAATTTTGTTTTTCTGGCAAATTAGTGGCAAATCATTAAAGACTGAAGTTAGAAAATAATGAGACTTTGAGTTTCAGACTTCATGCCCTTCAAAAAACTCATTCTAATGCAAAACATGTCATTCTATCAACTTTCTAAGTTTGTAAGAGAAATATTTAATGACTGTTCTATTTTTGGGCCTTTGACCCACTTTTACTCATGGTTTTGTCCAGATTTCTTGCTCTAACACGTTGAGAGGTATGCCGCAGGTACCTATTTGGTATACAGCTAAGTACAAGTACAATAAGTAAAATGATATTGAGGGAGGAAGAAAATACTATGACTCTGCAATTAAATGGGAATAAAATTTATTCCAAGCTGACTCTGGTGAGTTTTCAGTTTCAGCTTGAGTATAGCTAACTGCTACGGGATCCACCATGTAAACTTGTGAAAAAAAATCACAAACACTCAAATGCTAAACTGTTGTGTACAGCCCTCATACAACAGCTAAGACTAGTACTCAGCTGCCTCTCCATTTCTATACTTTTGAAAAAACAACAAAAACATGGAAATAAATCTGTATTTTATGCATATTTTTGCAGTACAATACATATTTAATCCAAGCACTGCTTTACCCAGCTGCACATTTTTTTGTCCAGAATATATTTCCGTGTCTACTGTACTCTCTCTTAAATAATCTTTGGGCAGTTTACGGCAAAGGTCTAAGGTTTAGAGCTGCTAATGATCTGCAGTATGAAGTTCTGGGTTTGATTATCTTACTCTCGGTTTGCCTACTCTGTCACTCTGAGCAACTCACTTAAAAGATGAAATATACTCTTGGATGATCCCTGAAAAGAAGCATTACGGATTAGATAGTTTATTCATTTAAAGAAAATTTCTTTTAGGGTATTTACCTGATTTTCAGCAACATTACTAAAATGTTTAATGCTCATGCAGCTGTATTATTAAACACACTTCAGCAGGCCAACTCAACAATAATTCTTTGATGCACTGTTAATTATATTCAAATGTATAATTAAGAATGCAACATATAATCAGAATCATCTTATCAAAGCTAACAAATAAACCAAATTAACAAAAGTTTTTTCTTATCTTCCTGTGACTTAGTACTCATGGCTACTGGAAAATAGCTACATTAGAATATAAGGCTGTTATTTCTAACTGAAACATCAATGCTCAATACAACTCCACTCTACTCACTTCAGGTAATGGATCTTTCACTGATCACTAAAACCAAAGGCATAGAGTAGTTTAAGAACATCAACACTCACAAACATTAAACTGTCACTGTTGTAGTCAAATGCATTTAGAACCTCTCATCATTCCTAATGCAGAAATTATGCACTACTTGTAATCTGACAGCAAGTTTAATGGTAAAATAATAAAATAAAATTAGGTGTCATGGAACCCGCAGCTTACGGTTAATGACATTTCTGCTAATTGAAACTATATCTTAACATATATTAGAGGGAAAAAAGTTCTCTCTTCTTGTGTAATTTGATTGGCTTGGTAAAATGTAACACTTCTGCAGCAAATTAGAAAATTGAAATCATGTAATATAACAGCGGTGGTTCACTTGCACTCCACATCCACTGTGACTTATTCTACAAGGCTTCAGTTTTTTTTTCTTAATTTGCTGCCAAAGTGTTATTATCTAGTACATTTAGAATGTTCCTGCAAAATTAACTAATCACCACAGCTAATAAAACAATAAACTGCTAATCACAGCCTCATGCACTTGACTTCATCCTTATAATTCTGGAACTGTATTTTTGCGAGTACTTCTGCTGAAATTATATGAAGTTAGGAAGAAGTACACCAGTCTTATAAGCTACATGTAATTGTTTGCAAAAGGAAACAAAACAAAACCCAGCTCTAAATGGTGCAAATCTTTTAAAAAGCTACACAGGCAAAAGTTAGCAGAATTCATGAACTACCGCACAGATCCTTATTTTTAACAAATACGGAATTTCAGTAACTTTTTAAATCAAAAGCTCGTATTTAAAATATCTAAGTATTTCGGCTTTTCCTGGTTAGGGGTCGCCACAGCGGAACTCCAGTCTGCAGTGGATTGCATTTAAAACAACAGTACCAATAATTATACTGACCTGTCCTTGCATATTTATACACTGAAAATGTTGCCAGAGGATTACTCCAAGACTGAGTTTATATTTTAGCTTTTAAAATGTAAATAAGTTTTACTTCTTTTACTATATTTTTTGTGTGGGCCGATTTCATTACAGATTACTGTTCTTGCACTCTGTGCAAACCAAAACATATTTAATGCATTTAACCACTTAAGTAGTGCTTCCAACTGGTCACTATTTGTAACTGCAGCAATTCTAACTAGCACCCACAAAACTCCATAATGAAACAAACTTCACTCTCATAGCAAACAATGACACAATATCTTTTAAAGATGGAAGTGTCTTGATCTTAAGTAAGCTTAAACACCTCCATTGTCCATCTTATGCAACTTTCATTTCCTTGCGACCAAACCTTCTTCATATCCCATACTCCCGATCCCACATTCCCACTCTTCCTTTACTTCATTTGTCCCTGTACACCTACCACTGATATTTCTAAGTCACATCTCCATCCTAATGCTAATGTCCCATCAGGTAATACTTTTCATATACTCATTTTTGATACTCAGAAGTACTGCCATACATGTGCGGCATCCAATGTTTTCAGTTTCAGTTCTAGTTTTACACAAGTTTCACTGTTCAAGTGTGTGTAGATCTTTATTCTCAACAACCCTTTTACGCTATATAAACAGAAGCTTATAGTGGGTTGATTTCTACTCTTGGCATAATTACTGTCTTATATATTTTATCTTTTAACGAGTTTGCTCTCCTGCATTAACCTAGCACAATTATACTGTGAATGTTCAAAATGCATAATATCAACAAAAACATTTTGAACATTCATATAACAGAAAACTCTAAACAATGTAACTACAAAATATCTCAAAAGTTTCCTTTTGTGATCTTTAAACAAAAACCCTTCCATAGCACCAAGCCTTAATTTATTTGAATAGAATTATTGTTACGGAAAGGACTTCTCTAAGGTAAGCAGTAGGGTCAGAGGCAGGAACAGGGTTTACATGTATTACTAAGGTGGTGCAGATGGGCTTCACCCACTTGTACCACCTTAGCAAGCATGTTAACCATAACCCCACACCTTACCATAGAAAACCCTTTCTGTAACACTACACAAGACAGCTTGGACAACCACTACATACAGACATACATCACTAAATATATCCCCTTATCTAACTGTAACTCTAACTCACAAACACTTGCACATACACTAACTCTGTCCTCTTACCTAACCTTAATTCTTTTTCTGACCCTACCACCACACACTTTCACAACTAATACTACCTCACTTACCTACTTCAAAGCAACAGACACTCAGCAACACAGACATTTGACAAAAGGTGCTAACATTTCACTTTTCAAACACATGCATGTTCAATAAAGTGCAAAAGAACCCCTACCACATACAATGTATACTGATGTTTACTTGTGTTGTAAATATTATTTTACTTAAATGCATTTATTTACTGAGCATGTACTCTCATGTTGAATATAGTCCAATGAGATCAGTACTCTACTCCAGTTAACAGATACAAATAATCAACATAAAATGATTATGAATTAATGCATGATTATTTAGAGCTCATATGCACAGTTTGTTTCACCGTTTTATTTTGTTGTAATTATGCTCTCATCATGTAAAGTTGGTCTTCTAATTATAAAATATGTAAGTTTTTACTATATTTACCTCACTTACACTATAAGCATTGAGTTTAATCAACTTGAATTTGTTTTACTGCATGCTGAGCTGCTGAATTATTCTCTCATATAGTGACATCTGGCTTCACCTTTTAATAATGCATTTGTGTGGACCACAAACACAGCTAGGAAGAGTGGGGCTGAAGTGGACAGCCACCCAGGTACAAGGTGCTGTTGCACTGTCAGCAACTACTGATGGGACTTTACTGCAGTGTTGCTATTCAAAAAGTAATGCTGCTACTGTAATTGTAGTCAATACTGGGTGCTACTAGCACTGCAGCAGTTAGTGGTTTTGTTTTTTGTTGAGGAATACATGGGGAAAGGCACAGGGCACTAGATGAGCTAGCTACAAGTGCTGGTGGGGACAAACAGTCTGGAGTGGGTAGGCATGTTTTCTGTAGACTGTGGTAGAGTTTAAGTCAAAATGACACAATATAATCACAATCAGTCAATTAGATAATACATCAATGAATAAATATATAGATTGATTCCCATTCAAGTAAAAGGTAAAAAAGCAAAATGGAAAAGGATAAGATCCATGATAAATAGTACAGTTAATGCTGGAATAAGCCTCTTTATATTTTCCTGTACAACCACATTTGCATTTTATTACATTTCTGCACTTCATGCCAGAAATTAGTACTTGGCAACTAGCAGGTGCTATCTGGTTGTGATTAATGAAAGAAAGGACAGAACTAGCACCATCACTGCCCACTGTGGTTGGTCATGACAGAAGCTAAGCAATAACAACCTAGTGTTTCTGGAGGGAGCATATATAGGTTTTCCTATACAGACAAATCTAACTTCTGTGCAAACACAGTATGCAAAGCATTCACAAATGTTTGCTAAGTGGATATGTGGGTGTGGCACAGAAGCTTATGTACGTGCCTCTTTATACTGAGATTACGGATTCTAGAAAGGGTAGGAGCCTTGTTATGTGTAGTACTATTGTGAGTGTCATCGGTGTTGTTGAGCACTGAGAAATTCTCTATATCACTGATCAGTCTTTATTCATGTTTAAATGCTCATCTGGATTATATGCTTCACATCAACACTGTCTGTGATATACAGAAAAAATCTGCAGATGTCTTTTTTTCTCCACTGTCTCTGAATTCTATGGTGAATTTTTTATGCTTTTTCTAGTGTGCTAACCCTACACATACTGTGTTGCAAGATTCTTAAGTCCAGTCCAGAAACAGTGCATTTGCCCATATGTTTTCCACACTGAGATAAAATCCTTTCAGAAAGAAAATAAGATATGAATAGAAAAAAAAGAGAGAGATGTTGAGACTCTCGATTATTGGCAAAAAAAATAGAAATGAAGAAAACAGCAAGGCAATGAGTAGCTTTCTAGGCACTGAACTATACCTAAATGCCATTACTGGTAGAAAAATAACACTAGTATAAAGTTCATTATGAGGGACAGCAGCGCTGTCCTTTAACTGAGAAAAATGATGCACTGATATTTCAAACAGCTTCCGTGCAAGAATGAGAAGACCCAAGGTGAACACCAAAATAATAGGCAAGCTATAATTATCAACATGCAAGTTACTTTGTAATGGCATTATTTATTTTTGGTCAATTGCATGCAATGTCAGTTGATGCGTTCTAGTTTGCGGAGAATATCAATGCACAGAAATGACATAAATGAATGGTCTACAAGGTCCTACTGATATAGGTCCTCAGGTATCGAATACCACATCATCACTGACACGAAGTGAGCAAAAAAGCTCTGATCATTATGTGCCCAGCTGTTTCACATTTCATAGGCTCTTAGCAGGCAGCCTGGGTAACCATATACAGCCTAGTGAGGCAACTTAGAAAATGTAGTGGGTGGGTTTGCCACCCTGCAGAATGAGTCCTATACTGCTTACCCCAAGAGTAAATTTGATGACATCAATCCAATCATTACAGCAGAACATGAAGGAGACAAATGTGTTACATTAACACACAAACAGAGCTTCTTCATTAGGTAGGGAATTCTGTAGTTAAGAAACGTATTCTTCCAATAGTTTTGTTTACGTTGCAATAAAGGTTGATGCAGCAAGTGTTTTAGTATTACCAATAGTTATGAGGTAGAAAAAGTCTAGTAGGGCAGGACCTGCTATCACCTGAAGGCAAAACAGAAAATCACCACTAGGAACTAGTACACAACAGAGAAAATTAAGAGGGATTTTAGTCTGTTCTAGTAGCCAAGTGAAATTAGCACTTTGATTTTTGTTTAGTTAGAAAATGTAAGCATTTTACTTGGGTAATCTGTTCAGAGCAGTACATTCCAAACAATCCACTGTATTCTACAAATGGCCTGATGACAGAGTAACAGAGGGGATATTATGACATCCTTGGACATGAATAATATACCTTTGGCAAGTAAATGTACAAGGTAAAAAGACTTCCTGACTGTAACTGATACATGATGACTGAAAAATAGTTCACTGTCAACAAAAGTACCCAGATTTCTAATGACTAGGTCAATTTTAAGCAGGGCCCCAGCCAGGAAGACATGCTTGTTTTCAAAAGACAACTACACTACTTATGGCTATGGTTGATGTACAAATATTAGTTCTAATAAGCACCATCTTGGAATATACGAGTGTCAATGGAAGAGTTAATAATAGCACAAAGTTTATAGTCATTGGTAAACTTAGCTGTCTACAGATCTTGGACAGATGCTTTCATACTGGAAAAGTAAATGCTGAAGAGGAGGGGACCCGCGACAGATCCTTGAAGGACACCATTAGTGATGTCTTTTAGACGAAAAGGGACCACATATAACTCTTAATTTGTGCAACTTATCACACAGCCAATTTGCAACCCAATGGGTGTTAGGGCTTTATGTTTAGATTAGTATGATTGTCAATAATGCCATAATAAAGCATCAGACTGAAGGTTTTAACAAGGTCTGAACAGAAATTAAAAAGACAGCATCCATCTTTCATTACGCCAAACTGTGTAGAATTATTGACTTGTAGGTTACCAGTTTTATTGTTTAAGAAGCTGAACAAAATGCAGTCCATAATTTTACTAGTGAGGCTATAAAGGACAATAGTTGTCAAGGTCTGTGACAGGGCCACCATTATGAAGTGGCATCAGAACAACAATTCCCTAAGGATCGGATAATTACTCTTTGAAGAGACTAAGGTTGGAAAGATTTAAGTAGGGCTCAGCAATGTTGTAATAACTATTAACTAGGAGACAGCATGGTACACTGCCAAGATCCATGGAGCTACTGTTTTTGGGTTTCAACAGATCTGGTCAATAGTGATTTTGGGGAAAAACGAATCCAGTGATTCAAAGGAGGAATCACAGGGCTGAATGGAAAGAGTGAAACTGGAACTGAATTTGTCAGCAAGGATGATGGCTACGGCTTTAGTAATGTCCAACTGGAGTTTGGTAAAAATGGCCTTATGTTATATTTTGAATAGGTGGCTACTTTCAGTTCATACTTGCTTTAGTCTTCTTAATGGTATACCTGAATTCTTTGCTTACCTCCCTAAGTACCTCTGTATGGTAGGAAATGTAGAATCTTTTATAGGAAGCAAGCTGCTTTTTGCTCTTACTATTGGCTTTGTTTATTCAGGGGTTCTACCATACAGGTTTATTTTTGAATTTTCCATTATTCTTATGTTAATATCAGGATGTCCATTGAGAAGAGGTCCATAGACTCTCCAATCATCTGTACTCTTGTACCAGATATTGCAATTTTAAAACTGAGCCGGGAAAGAGGATAAATGCGACAATTATTGCAATGTGCATCCAGTGAGTACAATGATATAAAAGGCAAGCTAAGTGAAGTTTTATGAATTTATGAGAAGTGCTTCGCCATCTTGTGCTGATTAGTATGAGCAGATAAAAATTAGGAGGAGCCTCTAAAATTAAAATTAAAATTAAAACACAACAGGAACAGGGTGAGTAAGATGGGGAAAATCCAAGAGAGTCACACAGCAGCTTCAGCATGCAGATCTCACAGATTAATTCTTGCCATGTTCTACATGCCTTAAATAAAATGCTACTTTTCAACCACAATCCAGTTACAGTAATCTTTCTGCAGTTGACAAATGTTTGCTAATTGGACCTACTCAAGGAATTTCCTCTTAATGCTAAGAAAAAAAAACAGAGTAACCAATTTAAAGTAAAACAAACTGAAATAAAGCAACAGCAAATAAAAAAACAGCAGTAGCATATAAAAAAAATACAAGAAATCAGAAGCAATACCACAACAGCTTTAGCTGTCAGGCTTCACAGATAAAACCTTTCATATTGTGCGTACCATAAAGAAATGTGCTACTTCGGAACTCCTTCTAAAAATCATCTAGCATTTCCCACAATCTTCTTAGATACTGCTTTTATAGGGTCACAGGATCAGAAGTTTTTATTGTACTAGGCTGCTGATCATTAACTTCAATTGCAGCCTAGTAGTGCAATTTCCATTACTTGTCATTCCTTTCCATAAGGGTTTATGGATCTAGACCAGGGTTGTATTTCCTGTTACTCAGCCACACATCAATGTTGCAAG
This sequence comes from Protopterus annectens, assembly GCF_019279795.1. NCBI lineage: Eukaryota > Metazoa > Chordata > Ceratodontiformes > Protopteridae > Protopterus > Protopterus annectens. Next base: position 441,922,235 of record NC_056750.1, on the reverse strand, counting down.
TGAAAAAGCTTAGGGAGCTGCTTTACTTGCCAATAACGGACCATCTGTTATGGACAACATGAATTCTTTGGAATATATATATTTTTATGCCAGCAGGTTCTATTTACATTACAGTAAAGGTCTCTTATGTAGGTGTATGAGGTTTTACAGGTTTTTTTTTAACATGGAAGGGGTCGTACATGGTAGGGTCAGTTGTATCCTTAGGGGCTAAGCAAAGGCCATCCTGTAGGTGTCTGCAAGAGATGGAAAAGAAAGACAGAGACTCAAGGTGTTATGCAAATTTCCAGAAACTCAGGCCCTGGATTTTTTTTGTTTTTGCTAAGAACACATTGTGGTCCTTCCAAATGGGTCATGTGTTTAGTCAGGCACACACATAAAGGGGCATTATATTACTTTACGAGTCTAATATAGGAAGGATACAGACTGATAATAGCATCTTTTGGCTACTTTGGTAGTCAACTAGGATAAGTAGAAGGATATTCTAACGCCTGTCAATGCATTGTGGGCAAAAAGAGAGTTCAATGTTTACAAATGTGTAAAGGTCCCTAACAACTATATTGATTTGGAAGGGGTGTCCTTTATGTGGTAAGTAAAAGGGTATTACCACAGGAAACAATACCACAGTTTTACATTTAGTTTAACACCATGGTTCTAGCATCATTTGTTTAAATGTGCTGCTACTCCCTGCAGGATGTGGAAGTCTTTGGGAGAGTTGATGATAACCATACAGGAGGAACAAATGGGCCAACAGATCGTGGAAATGCTGATGGCTAGCAGGCAGTAGGGGCAAAAAAAGTACATTACAATACTTAGCCTACCAAGAATGATTGCCACCAAGAGCTCAATTCTCAACTCCCAAAGTCTTGCTCACATAAGGGTGGCTGCCATGAGACAAATCCCCTCAAGACAGACAAGACTTCCCTGAGGATCATGGAATAATACATTTTCCAAGTGCCTTTGATGGAATGAATGGGCCAATACAGCATCCTGGGGGCTTGATGATGGACAATTTCTGAGGAAGAAGGAAAACAATGTGCTGTGATGGTGTGGAACTTTCAATGGATGACAGAAACTGACACTGTCACTAAATACATTACTTAATAAGCAGTGGAAAAGTCCATCAGCTTATGCTAAAACCTGCATGGTTTTCTACAATAAGAACTCTTCTCTTTGATCAGTTCTACTTAGGGTTAAGCTCAGTGTCACTGTTGAAACCAATCTTTTCAGTTAGGATACAGCATGTAGTATGTAGCTTCCAATAAGAAAAGAGCAGGATGCCTCTTTGGAAACACTCTGTTTTATACTTAATGTGTGGTGTAATGTTATGCTTTGCTCTGTGGCTTAAAACAAAAATAAAGATCAATTTTAATAACATCCAAATCAAGGCTGGAAAACTGTAACCTGTTATGCCCCACTACAAGACATATGCAGCAGGAAGTAGATGCATTTAACAGAAATGTAATTAAACACATTCTTAATCATGATAATGTATATAAATATAGCTATATTCAGTGATAATACTTTAATGACACCAGTTCACTGGAAGTTGGCTTTACCTAATAATAATCACATAAAAGTGCTCATAAGTGACTCTTTCACCACTTAATATATATGCAGCTTATATCTCATTATATACCCTTTCACTGAGCAAAGCACCATTGGAAAAGATCTTGCTGATCAACATGATAACCCGATCACCAAATAACTACATGCAATTGGACATAAACTTAAAGCAAGTTTGGCCTTACCAACAGTAGTCCAGTAGATGTGGTGGGAGAACAGGAATGTAAACATGTTGCCAAAACATTGGGTAAAGCATTGCTGCAGAACCATGGACACAGGCAGTTAACTGTAAGACAAAAACACAAATGTGAGTCCACACAAAAAAAAAAGTAGGATGTCATACATTACACATCTCTCCAGTTTTAAATAATTTTTCCTGCATCTTCTTGCCCTAGTGCCAGGCCTCCCCCACTGGACTCTGCACAAGGTATTCCAGCAGTAGTAAGAGGGCAAGACACATGTAGATGGGCTGCTGAGGGTGTTTCTGATATAGCTGTACCTCTTCTTTTTAAGTAGCTGACATTCATCTCATGTCATTATAGAGGCAACTATGTCTTTTCCATGTTAATATGTGCTCCTAGGCACCAGCAACTGAAGATTATCATATGTGCATCTTGTTACCCTGCATGCATGAAGGCATGCCCCAGGAATACTCTATTCTACTGACATCCTCATCTGAGGGACTGTGACATTGTGGCATTCCAATCTACCACCCCCATCTAAGATAGACACACCCATCCTCCCCATGCCAACTCCAACAGACACTTCAGCTGCTAAATCAAAACTGGATTGTCTGGGCCATGCTCGTGGTTTCATCTCTCTGCTCCACCACAGCTGGCTTAATTTAACAATATGAGTATATTATCACTGACTGATACAAGAACTTTACATCTTCAAATGAAGATTAAATTACATGCAGGATTGACTACAAATAAATGAAAAAGTGCAGTATGTTTATTGAATCGTTTTATGCATATGTTACTCAGGTAAGTGATTTCAGTACTCTTTTTATACAACTTAAATTGCTTCATTAAGTAAACTGGCTCTAGCTAATACAGCAAAGTTTCCCTCTACTCTTAATGAAACATGCTCAGTATGATAAAGAAACATTAAAACAAACAAAAAAAACTGCAGGAAAACTGTGAGTGAACAAACCATACAAAAAGAAAATTCAGTGAAACCTGGGAGACAAATCAATATGCTTGGTGCTTTTGTTCTTTTATCAAGAATTAAATCCAAATGACTCAAATTCAATACGCACTTCCTTTTAAAGACTTTTACAATCAAATGACTGTAGTCAACTGACAAACCGTAAAGTCTAAATACATAATAAAATACATCACACAAACCAAGTTTCATCCGTTCACTCAGTTGTTGAATGTTAGTGATTTTAAGACTCATTTCATATTTAACATTTTATTAAGCCCTGGGAATCTACCTGCCATTAAAAACAATTGCCACTGCAGTTGTTTATTTTCTAGTTCATTATTTAGATTTCTCCCCTAATATCTGGTGTCACATGATCAACTACAAAAAGGACAAATTCATGAAAATTACTAGCAAGTATATGCTCATACCTGCACTGCAAGAGCTTCCTTGTTGTTTTACCAACATAGCAACATTTGCAGCTGCATCATCTGCTAATGTAAATCGGGTCTATATTAGATATTCGAATGCTTAGGTTGAGCGTCAAAACATCGACACCTAAACATTGAAGTCTAATAAGTGCTACAGGCCAATTACGCAAATTTTTTTCCAGGGGAAAAATTCACGTGGCCAAAAAAAAAAACTCTAAAACCAAAATCAAGTCGGGGGCTTTGCCCCCCACACCCCTTAAGTAAATATGTCAAATCAGAGATTGCTCTATATCGGGGAAAAGGACAAATCCCCGATGACGGCCAAGCAAATTTCTTTCACGGAAGAAATTTGTGCAACTGGCCTGTCACGTTTATTAGACTTCGACGTTTAGGTGTCAACGTTTCAGCATTCGACAACCTAAGCGTTTGATGACCCTGTAAACCACTCCTTCTGTGTCTCATGTATAAAAACATTTACTGTAAATTTCTTTATTGTGATGGGCCAATTTCAAACAATTAACACTAGCAATGTTTTAAGATTGGCACTTCTGTCTAAAAATATGGTGTCACTACCAACATTTTCATTACTTCTTGATCAACATAAATTTCCAGTTCTGTATAACAGTACTTTATATTAAAATAATCTCTACTAAAAGGAACTGCAAACACTTTGATATAATCTATTGTTCCATGTCTGCCATAAATTTCTTAAAGTCTTCAACTAGAATAGGAGAGAACTTTTCCAACCCCTTTTCAGTAATCTTTTTTTTTAACTGCTTCAATTAATTTATCTTTTAGGTAACCTCCATTTACCAATAAATCAATAAGAAATGTAATTCCCTAATTAAATATTTAGTCCATAATAATTAATCTACTGAGTTTAATCTGGTCTTTCACAATATTCCATTTATCACTATTGCTATGTTGACTTCTAAAGTGGAAAATATGACAAATACAGACCTGTCCTGTTTCTAATTTAAGATTTATTTCTCAATGTGAATTAAATGCTCTGTCTAAAGGACTGAACTTTATTCCTGCCAGATGAGCTGATCTGGTAACTGCCATTCTAAATTTAAACTAGTTTATCAAAAAGTTAAATTTAAATCTCATTTCATATGATATTCCATGTTTTAATAAAGGATAACAGTGTTTATGTACTAAGCAAAGCACAAACAACCATAATCCTTGTACCACTCGGCAGTTTTCAAGATGCTTGTGAAAATGACTTCAGAGTTTTACTTAATGACATTAAATATAGCAGATTGTATAACCTGACTCTCAGTTTATTTAAAGCTAATATTTCATTAACAAATTTTCAAGAAGTGAATTATATGAAAACAGTTAAGGGTGGTGGTATTGCAGAGATGGACCCCAGTAAATATATTAACAAGATTATAGAACATTTAGCAGATATATTGTATTAAAAAGAAATTACTTTTGAAGAAATTTTAACATGGTATAAACAACAAGATTCCTACTAGATCATTTAAGTGAAGGCTTTATTAATTTTAAGCTTTTATTAATTTTTTTGATAGAACATCCTAAGGTTGGTGCTGTATTTGGCATTTTAAAAATACATAAGAATCAAACATTGAAATTTTAGATCAATAGTTGTGGCTAAGTACAGTAAAACTGTAGCAATATCTTTAGATGTTGATTCCATTTTGAGGCCATTAGTACAAACTTCTCCATATTATTTAAGGCCTTCACTGCTATTTTTAGATGAACTTAACGTTATGTTTTTAAAAGGACAAAAACTGTTTTATAGAATACTGACACAGAGTCATTCTGTAATATGATACCACTACATTTAGGGCTTCAATTTATGAGGAATTATTTAAGTTGCTACAGTAATTCAGACAGTAATATTAATAAAAAGTCTTCTTTCAGAAATGGTCTGAGGAAATACTGTTTTTATGTTTGATAATACATTCTGTAAGCAAAACAGAGGAGTGGCATATGGGTATATGTGTAGCCCCAACATTTGCCAATTTAGTGATGTCTTGTTGGAAAAATATTTACAAAATATATATACATCTAATTTTTATCTGGAACAATACATAGGAACGGTTATGAATTTCACTGCGACATTCATAACAGCATTTATTTTATTTGCAATGAGAAATACACACCCTAGAATTTATTTGTGAATATTTTCTTTTGTATTTTATAAGTCATCACAGTTTGTTTGTCTTTTCGGCTTTTCCCGGTTAGGGGTCGCCACAGCAGAACTCCGGTCCGCTAATGATTGGCAGTAGATCTTTTATGATGTGAAGTTGCCAGCCCGTCGCCCAACCTTCAGCGAAAGCACGCCCATTCACGCATGTCTTTTGAACGCCACTCGACCGTGGGGAGGACATGCAGACTCCACACAGAAGGCACTCCGGCAGAGAATCGAACAGGAGAACCTCTTGCTGTGAGGCAACAATGCTGCCACTGCACTTTTATAAGTTATCACAGTAATAGTGGTAAATGGAATGTTGTGAAAGTCAGATTATTAAACTCAGTAGACTGATTATAGAAGACAAAATATTTGATAATGAAATTAAATCTCCTTTGATTTATTTATTAATAGAAGTTACCCAAAAGATAAATTACTTGAAATAGTTAAAACAATTACTGAAAAGAAAAGGCAAAATTCCCTCCAATTCTTGTTGAAGGTTTTAAGAAGAGTATGACAGACACATACGGAAAAATATATGGTGGGCTGTGTTCATAAAGGTACAGACACATGTATGGCTGTGGTAAATGATAATGAGGCATTCTGTGGGAATAGGCATATGCACCGCTTCCTGAGGGTATCTACATTGCCAAGCAATTTAAGAAGGCATTCAGGTGTGCAATTCAGACAGACCATCCTGACAAATACAAAAGGGGGAGGGGGGACACTTGTCACAAGGTCTTACTTCAAAAGTGCCATAACAACATCAACATCAAAATGAAGATCAGAGGTGGGGGTAAACACCAGACACCAGGGATTAATGTTTAAAATGCTGTACTGGCATCAACATTACTAAGGGGATAAGGGTGAGTAATCATACTCTACAGTGTTGTAATGGCACAAACATTACTACAGGGATTGAGGGGAACCAGTGGACAACAGGGAGGTAGTGCTATACCAGCTCTGACATCAGTAAAGAAATCTGAGGTAGAGAAAATACACTAGACACCAAGGATGCTTTTCTATGTTGCACCAGCACAGACATCATAAAGTACAAGTTGCTTAAGTAAAACTTACCTGTAACAGTAGATATTTGAATACCTCAGTGGCATTTTGGGTTATCTGAGAAGGTAATACAGTAGTGATTGGCTTTCAAAAGCTCAGACTTCCCTCCCTCTCTCTTCTTGTGATGGGGAAGCCTTCAGCTGTCTGAAGAAGTGAGTGTTCAGGCTTTTTCACTTCCATGAAGAAGTGGAAAGCACCTGAAGCCGGACTCATCCAGCAAGAGTAAATTCACAGCCAATAGCAATAACATACAAAAACCAAATCTAACAACAACCAAATCAAAGAGGATGAACCCCATCTCAGCTTTGCAAAAATCTGATAGATGGCAGGGTGGTGCTGCCACTGAAGCAGTGAGGAATTCAAGCATCTACTGTTACATGACAGGAAAGGAGGACTCATGCAACTGCACTATGTTCATCATTCCCACTGCCTCAGTGGCATTTTAGGTACACTCCCCCCTAAGCTCACCCTACCTGGGAGGTGGAAGGATAAGGATAAGGATCCAGGAGCTGCTGGAGAATGGCCCTAGCAAAGCCTACCTTGCCTACTCTGAACTTTAAAAAAGGAATTCAGTTTGTACTGCTGTATGACTGTATGAACGGAGGACTGGATTGCTGCCTCTAGAATGCTTCTACAGTCCACCTCTTTCCATCAAACAGGATAAGGATCTAGCTTAACATTGCCTGGCAGAGATTTACCATGGCAGATTAAGAGAAAACAACAACAGAGAATAACCATTACACAACAGTTTACTTAAAGACAGGTTGACCTTTCCTAGCACCCATATAAGAGACAAATGTTTGTTCAGCATTCCTAAAGGGCTTTGTTCTTTCAAGGTAGTACCTGAACTGCCTGTGTGCATCCTAACTATGTAGAATATTTTCTCCCTTGTTTTTTGGATCAGTATAAAAGACTGGGAGATTAGTGGCTTGACTCAAGGTAAATTCAGAAGACTTTAGGCATGAATGATTTACTGTGTAACACAACCATCCCCTTGTGAAAAATCAGATAGAGTTGGCCCCACCATGACAGCTTACAGCTCTGAGACCCACCTTGCAGATGTCATAAGAATGAGTATACCTGTTGTACAAGTAATGAATCATAAATCAGCCTGAGAGGCAGGTTCAAAAGGAGCTAAGGACAATTTTTTTAGGAACAAAGCTAAGATCCCAAGGAGGAAGAATTTGCTTTTGAGAAGGTCTCACATGCAATGCTCCTTTCATAAACTGACCACAAAAAGAGCTGAAAGAAGACAATCCATGGGCATACAAGCTGAGATGGCTGCAAGATGCACTTTGATGAGAGCAGATGATAATCCATCTCTAAGTAGCTTACATAAATATTTCAAAGCCAGAGAAGTCAAATCCTTTTAGACTTTTGCTATTGGTTAGACACCACCTAGAAAACCTCTTCCACTTATAAATGTAATATTTTCTAGTTGTAGGTATGCTTTTCTCCTTAAATATCTGCTGCACATTCTCATGGAGCAGATGCCTAAAAGGTATCAAAATAGAATCATCCAGACTGTTGGATGCAATTCCTTGAGTTTGTTGCCCTTAGCCAATTCCATTAATAGGAAGAAAGTACAGTTTTGGACCTACCATAAATGTAGATGTTCAAGTGTATACACTGCTGCAGTCATTACACTAGGGTTATCCTGCCGTCAGGCGGTTCCCCAGTCGGCCTGAGTTCCAAAGTCTTGGTCCGGCATCGGTTGCTGTTGCCTCCTCCCTGACGTCAGTGCGACAGGGTATATAAGATGCAGCTGACGCCATTTTCTTCAGTTTTTCTTGCCCCAGATGTCAGGTGCCTCTAAATAGGTAGGCAATTCCAATTGCTAATAAAACATACATAAGAAAAGCAAAAAACAACTTACAGCTACCAGCAAATACTCCCCATAGGTAGTAAGGGTAGAAGACATAGGTACATACCAGCCAGTAAGAGGGGAAGGAGGGAGGGTAACCTGGACTGCAGCAGTGTATACACTTGAACATCTACATTTATGGTAAGTACAAAACTGTACTATGTTCATCGTGTTACACTGCTGCAGTCATTACACTTGGGTAGAATTCCAAAGCTGAGGTAGGGTGGCTGGTTCTATAAGGCATTAGGGGTGGCTATAAGGCCCTGCAGCACTGCAGTGGCGAAGCCAGCTCTGGATTTAGAGTATAGAGGCAGATGGTAATGCTTGGTGAAGGTATGTACAGAACTCCAAGTTGCTGCTTCCAAAATATCCTTGGTAGGTACTCCCCTGAGATAGACAGTTGAAGTGGCTGTTGACCTGGTGGAGTGAGATCTAATGCTGCTAGGTACTGGTTTTCCATGGTATGTGTAGCAGAAACATATACAATGTCCTATCCATTTTGAAATAGTCTGTTTTGAAATGGCTTTTCCCTGTGCTCCTGCAGCATATGCTACCAATAATTGCTCAGATTTTTTGAAAGCTTTGGTTTTGTCCAAGTAGAAGCGTAACTGCCTGTGAATGTCCAAAGAGTGCAGTAGTCTCTCCCCTTTATTTTGTGGTTTAGGATAAAAAGTTGGCAAATGAATAGTTTGGTTTAGAGCCACACTGGATACCACCTTTGGCATAAACGTAGGGTTAGTTCTTAAAGACACCCTGTCCTGGTGGAAAACGAGGAAAGGTTCCACTGCCATTAGTGCCTGTAATTCTGAAATTCTTCGTGCTGATGTTACTGCCAGGAGCAGAGCAGTTTTCCAAGATATATATTTTAATTCTGCTGTGTTAGCTGGCTCAAAAGGAGGTAAAGTCAGTTTTTCCAAAACAAAGTTGAGGTCCCAAGTTGGAGTAGGTGCTCTGCGGGGTGGTCTTATGTTTTTAGCCCCTCTGAGGTACTGTTTTAACAGAGGATTAGAAAAAATTGGTGGATCCGTGTTGTAATGAGCAGAGATGGCAGAGGCGTAGATCTTGATGCTTGAGAAGGAGAGACCTTTGTCCAGCATCTCAGTTAAGCATTGTTGTATCTGAGGAATGTTTGGGACAAGAGGGTCAAGGCTGTGAGCTTGGTTCCAGGCACAGAATCTCTTCCATTTATCCGAATAGGCTTTCCTGATACTAGGCTTTCTGGCCTCCAGAATGACATCCATAACAGCTTTGGAGAGAGGCATTGCTTGCTTGACTAAGGAATTTTCCATGCAGCTAGGTTTAAGGTCTTTAGCTGGCTGTGTAGTATTTGATTGCTGTGCTGAGTCAGCAGATGTGGGATTTGAGGCAAAATCCAGAGTTGTTCTTGTGCTAAACTCCTTAAGATTGGGTACCAGTGCTGGCGTGGCCAGTCTGGTGCAATCAGAATCATCTTTGGCTCTTCTTGCCTGGCTTTTATGAGTACCTTTGGCAGGAGAGGTAGTGGTGGGAAAGCGTATACTTGTAGGTTCTCCCAGCTGAATGAGAGGGCATCCACTTTCCATGCTTGTGGATGGTAACTCCTTGTGCAGAATTTTTGTAGCTGGCAGTTTATTGGGGATGCAAATAGATCTATGTCCGGGCTCCACCATTTCTGTGTTATCATTCTGAATATTTGTGGATTCAATTCCCATTCGTGGGGATCCATGATGTTTCTGCTTAAGTCGTCTGCCAGAGTGTTTTTCTCTCCTGGCAGGAATTGTGCTTGCAGATGAACTTGAAGGTTTATAGCTGTGTTCCACAAGGTCATGGCTTGTCTGCATAAGGGGTAGGAGTGAGTGCCCCCTTGCTTGTTTATGTACCACATAACTGTGGTGTTGTCTGTCTTTAGCAGTAGTTGTCCTGGATGCAGCAGGTCCTTGAAAACTATAAGGGCATTTTGTACAGCTAGCATCTCTTTTTGATTGCTGTGAAGATGCCTTTGTTCTGCAGGCCACGTGCCCTGAATACATTTGCCTGCCATGTGTGCTCCCCAGGCGTAATCCGATGCATCTGTTTTCAGTGTTTGCCTGGCTGTGGGTTGTATAAAAGGTTGTCCCTTGTTGAGGTGACAAGCTTGAGCCCACCATTGAAACTCCTGTTGAAGGCAAGGGATTAGTGGTATAACTGTTTCCAAACTTTGAAATTGCTGAGACCATACATTTTTTAGGTACCATTGTATTTTCCTCATATGCAGTCTGGCATATGGAATTAGTAGTATGCAGGATGCCATGTAACTCAAGGCTTGCAGAATTTTTCTTGCAGGGAGTTGGGTCTTTGTTGCCATCAATTGAAAGTACTGAGTCAGTTGTCCTTGCTTGTCTGACGTGAGATAAGCCATCTGGGCCTTTGTGTTCAAGCTGGCACCCAGGAATATAATCTCTTGTGAGGGCACTAGTTTTGATTTATTTTCATTTACTGTGTACCCCAGGCAACTTAATAACTTTTTTTACAAAAGCCAGATGGCTTTAGAAGAATGTCCTTGCTCTCTGCTTGAATCAGGCAGTCGTCCAGGTACAGATGAATTTGAATTCCTTTCTGTCTGCAAAATGCAATTACTGGTGCCAGGCACTTTGTGAAGACCTTGGGCGCAGTAGATAAGCCAAAGGGCAGTGCAGAGAATTGGTAATGCATTGAACCAGCTATGAATCTGAGGTATCTTCTGCAGTTTTGTCTGATAGGGACATGCAGGTATGCCTCCTTGAGGTCCAAAGTCACGAGCCAAGCTTTCTTGCCCAGCATGGGAAGAAGCTACTGTAGTGTCAACATTTTGAATTTCGGAACATCCAGGTAAGTGTTTAGAGATGAAAGATCCAGAATGGGCCTCCAGGCTTTGTCCTTTGTGGGTACAAGAAAGAGTCTTGTGTAAAATCCTTGTCCTTGCTCCTGTGATGGTACCTTTTGAATAGCTCTCATATCCATGAGTGCTGTAATTTGTTTTTGAGCCTCTGCCCATTGATTTGGTGGCAGATATGGCATTCCTTTTAACCTTGGCAGAGTGTGAAAGTGGAACCTGTAACCTTGAAATACAATGTTGAGAACCAATTTGTCTTTGGTGATCATTTGCCTATTGTGGTAGAAGAGTGCCAGTTTTCCTCCCAAGGGGGCTGCCAAGAGGTATTTGTTTGGCAGCTGTAGTGGGAAGTCACTGGAGCTGCTTTTTATATGGTTGGGGCCTGTCTTCCCCTTCTTTCTGGCCTGATGCAACCCATTGTCAAGGCCTATAAGGACCTTGTGTTTGACCTCTACCTCTTGGACATCTGTATCTTCCCCTTTGAGGTCTGTCTGTAATTGGAAAGAACCAATTCTTAGTTGGCCAGTTTCTGCTAAATCTGGGAAGTTGAACCTGTAAGAAATCCTTCACCGTTTGCAAAGATTTTGCCTTATCCTCCATTTTCTTTAATACCTCTTCTGCCTTAACTCCAAATAACACATCCTGCTGCAAAGGTGCACCCAATAATTTTGCTTTAACATGATCTGGTAACGTATGCTCTTTTAACCAAGCATGTCTTCTAATGACAGAGCCTGTAACTGCTGCTCTGCAAGAGGCCTCTAGAGAATCAAAACCACATTGCAAAGTATGCTTTCCCACTTGTTCAGCTGCATGCAATAAATCCTGCGTTATTTTAAAATTAGGAGGATCTAATTCTGGAAGCATTTTTTGTTTTAACAGACAGTAAAAATTGCTGATATTTTAGCATGTGAAACTGGCAATTTAAGGCTCTCATTGCTAAAGTTGCAGATGTATATACTTTCTTTCCCCATCTGTCTAATGCTCTGGAATCTCTGTCAGAGGGAACTGGATTTTTGGCTGATGAGGCCTTAATTCCTTTGGGTCCCTGAGAAATAGTTTCAGGGTCAGCTACAGGGCTTTTATACAGAAATTTATGTGAGTCAGGGACTCTGTAGTATCTGTCAGGTTTAACAGGGGCTGGAGGTAAGGAATCAGGATTTAAGCTGGATTCAGTATACACATCATCCACAATATCTAAACACTGGTGGAATAGCAAGGGGTCTGTGTTGAGGTAGTAAAAGGAAGTCTCTGAGCCTTTTCTTGGATTTTGAGTATTCCTGGCCTTCCCAATGGAAATGCTCCCTCAAAAAATCTTGCTTTTTTCCCACTTTCTGAAAACAAAAAAATCTTGCTTTTTCCCACTTTCTGAAAGTTAAGAAAGTTCAGTTACAGATTTGCTGTTCTGAACTGTTTGGAAGTTTCTAGAAGGCCAGTGCTTGCTTGGGCTAAAGGGAAGTCTCTGTGTTCACCAGTGGGAGTGGTTAACACTGAACAGCTTGCCTGTCCCTGGAGGAGTGGTTACTACCTAGAAGCTGTAGTTTTATTGGCCATTTTGGGTCAATTTTAAACTCCTTAATATCTCTCTCAAAACCAGGCTGCCTCATGGTTTTCGCGTCTTTTCAGGCTTGCTAGTTGTTGCTGAAGCACCTACCAAGGGGAGAAAACGCTGAGAGAAGAAAAGGAGCCACTTTTGTGATTTTAAGTATTTTCTTCTGATTTTTTGTTAGGTTTTACTGCTTTGCCACCTACTTTTTGGCATTTTCCAGCTTGCTAAAGTTTATATCTGTAACAGTAACAGTACTTGTAACACATCTAGAGCCTGTTTACTGCATTTCCTGTGTTGCACAATTTAAAATTGTTTTTTTCTCTAAAAACTGCATTTTACCTGATTTTGGCCTAGCACTCAAGTGTGGGGTCATTTATTGCACTGTTGTGATTATTTTGCTGCTTGTGTATCTCTGCTACCTTACAACAAAAAGAAAAAAAAAATCTTGCTTTTTTCCCACTTTCTGAAAGTTAAGAAAGTTCAGTTAACAGATTTGCTGTTCTGAACTGTTTGGAAATTTCTAGAAGGCCAGTGCTTGCTTGGGCTAAAGGGAAGTCTCTGTGTTCACCAGTGGGAGTGGTTAACACTGAACAGCCTGCCTGTCCCTGGAGGAGTGGTTACTACCTAGAAGCTGTAGTTTTATTGGCCATTTTAGGTCAATTCTAAACTCCTTGATCTCTCTCTCTTAAAACTCTACAATTCTCTTTTTGCGCAGTTTTGCGCACTGAGCAGCGTCGGGCAGCGCTGCCTAAACAGGTTTAAACTATTCCAGGTTCCACAAAGTCTGCTCTTCACTTTTTCCCTTAGAACTGTTCAAACTCTCAAAGTAATCACTCTATTCTCTTTCTAAAGCCCTGCACTTGCTCAGCTCTTATAAGGAAACACTAACTAACTAAAGCACAACACCCTCCTTGACTTCTCATAAGTATTAGACTCCCGATTGGTCCTTCCTGATCAAGTGAAAAATCAGTTCCCTTCCCTAATCTGATCAGTAAAAAAATAGTTTCCTATACTAATCTGGTATGTCCAAGGGTCAGTTTCAAGGTTACTCTCCAGTCCAGCTGGTGAATCTGGGAATTTTGAGGCAATGTTACAATTGCCTTATGTACACAGACAACCCTCTCCTCCTTCCAACAAACTCTAATACATGTGAGAGATGCAGTTATACAGCCAAACTGGAGGCAGAGCTTTCTCAACCCAAGACTGGCACAGTCAGTCAGGAGGAAAAGGTAACCACCCACACCACAAATCCAGTCTCACACAGACCTATTGCATCTGCATACCCAACACATGAACACACAGAAACATACTCAGAGGCTCTAAATAAAAATCTGCCTAAACAGCAAATACCTCCTAAGCAGATATCCGAGCAACAGCAACCCCTCAACAATACCCACAAATCACATATCTCACAAAATCAGTGTGCCTCACAGTCACAGCCCTTAAGGCCAAACAACACACCAAATACACTTGTTATAGGGGACTCTATTGTCCGGCACACTGACGTCCCGCTCACCAGACTGAACAAGGAGAAGGTCACTGTAAGCTGCCTGTCGGGTGCCAGGATCCGCCACATAATGCAAGCACTCAGGTCACTCCAAAGCAAGTACAAGTATGACTCCGTCATTGTCCATGCTAGTGTGAATGACCTGAGACGTACCTCCCTGGACTACATGAAGAGAGACATAGAGGAGCTCTCTGACCATGTAGCCCAGGCTGGTATGACCCTGACCTTGAGTAGCATCTTGCCCTCACCAAGAATGATGCCACAGTATAAAGACAAAATGATCAGTTTCAACAATTGGCTAAAGTATTGGTGTCATTCAAAGGGGATCCAGTGTCTGTCAACCTGGGATGACATGCTGGACAAGCCACGTTGCTTCGCTAGGGACGGCTTGCACCTGTCACCCTTAGGCTTTCGTATACTGGCCAAGGCTCTTGCCACCCCCATAGTGCCTTTTTTAGGCAAGGCTCAAAGGACAAACCCACCTCCATAGACAACCCAAAGATAAAAAAACTAAAGGTGATGGTACTCAATGCCAGAAGTCTAAACCTCAAGATGCACGCTCTCGAGACTCTCCTCAGTATGGAGAAAATCGATGTCTGTGCAGTAACAGAAACCTGGTTCAAGGCTCCTGAGAGCACCCCAGCACTACCAGGTTATAACTCATACAACGCGTTTCGGCCCCAAAACTCGGACCGAAGCACAAAAGGAGGGGGAGTATCTATATTCATCAAAGAGACCTACACCTCCAGGTTAGTGTCACTGCACGAAGCATCGGAAACCATCCATGTGCAACTAACAGCGGGCAAAACTGCCTTTCAGTTTGTAGCCTGCTACAGAACACCCTCCCTATTACAGGAACCCCACTTGGCATTCCTGAGAACACTGGAGAATATGAAGGTCTCTCCAAACACTATGTTATTGGGTGACTTCAACTACCCAAACATTGACATGGAAAACTACTCAAGCCCAAACACCCTCGCCCAACGGTTCCTTGAATTTATAAACTCTCACGCAATGGAACAACTGGTCACCACTCCCACAAGAGGGAACAACATATTGGACCTGGTCATCACCAACATGGGGACTCTATGTTCCACACCAGAGGTAAACCCCTCATTGGTAAGATCAGACCATAAACAAATTTCCCTGGACATCCATATCCCATCCCCACCCCCAGCCAAGGAAATCACTGTAAAGAATTTCTCAAAAGCCAACTTTGCACTTCTCAAGACTGAGGTGGAATCCTTCAAAGCCCCTGGGCCAGAGGATAATACAGCCCAATCCGCAGAATCCTTTACAAATGCATTCTATGAGCACCTGCAGGAATGCATGGATCGTGCTATCCCAAATAAAACCAAGACTCACTCCTCCAAAAACAGGAGACCGGTCTGGTGGACCCCGGCCATAAATAAGCTATACAACAGAAGGAGGAAGCTACTACATGACAGAGCAAAATCCCAAAAAGGGAAGGCATCTCTGATCAGTATTAGCAAGAAACTTCGATCCCTCATAAAATCATCAAAGGCCAGTTTCGAAAGAAAAATTGCCCTAGACACTAAAGACAATCACAAGGCCTTCTTTAGTTACATCAGGAACATGGGTGGAAACTCCCAGATATGCTCTGAATTTTTGCATAATGGTACAAAATATACCGAACCTACAGACATAGCCAACATCCTGGCAGACAAATTCAGCGCAAACTCCCCCCCCCTCTTCCCCCCCAAAGGAGCAAACGCCTATCCCAACTGAATGTAACCTCCCTGACATCACAGATGCACAGGTGAAAGCTGCCCTCTCCAAAGCAAAAAACACAGCATCTATAGGACCGGACGGTGTCCCAGGCTGTGTCTTACATGAGCTCCAAGAAGAACTGAACCCTCACATTAAGTCACTGTTCAAACTTAGCCTTACTACAGGATATGTACCCAAATAATGGCGTACAGCTACAGTGGTCCCACTCCACAAAGGTGGTGCCACAACAGACCCCGGAAACTATCTCCCCATAAGCCTGATTAGTCTGGTCTGTAAAGCTATGGAGTGTATTATCATGGAACTCATAAAGACATTGGGAGCCTCCAGACACTGGCCCTACCCAATTCGGCTTTGTTAAGGACAGATCTTGCCTCTTAAACCTAGTTGATTTCTTTGAAACAGTTACCAAAGCCATAGATGAGGGCAAGGTAGTCCACACAGCCTACCTGGACCTCGCAAAAGCCTTCGACACAATACCCCACTCGGGCATCATAAATAAGCTTACCAGCTTAAATATCAACCCCTATATCACAAGATGGGTTGCAAACTGGCTCAGAGATAGAACCCACATGGTCAGAATCGCAGGTGCCATGTCCGAATCCAAACCAGTTACAAGTGGCGTCCCACAGGGCTCGGTTCTGGGACCTCTCTTGTTCGGTATATGCTTCTCTGAGGTTCAGGCTAACATGGGGGGATTATGGCTGACAAAGTTCGCAGATAACTGCAAACTGGGGGCCATAATCGAATCTCCAGCTGACACAAGCATCCTCCAAAAGTGTCTCACAGGGACGGATGCTTGGTGCCAGAGCCACGGCCTCAAGCTAAATGCTAAAAAGTGCATAGTCATCCCCTTTGGGAAAAACAAGGTGCCCACAAATTACCACATAGGTGGTAATCCATTAAGTACAGAAGAAGTAATTAGAGATTTGGGGACCAACGTAGATAGTAATCTCTCCTTTGATAATCACGTTGCCAAAGTGGTTAGAAAGACCTTCTATATAGCCTACCTTATCATGAAAGGGCTCGCATCTAGATCAAGAGAGGTCATTGTGCCCCTCTACTCGTCACTCATCAGGCCCATAACTGAATACAATGCCCCTTTTGGGATGTACCTTACCAGACACCTGCAGCAACTGGAGAGACTCCAAAAGTACCTCACCAAGAGGATCATGGGCTACAAACAAATGTCCCATGCAACTCGACTAAAGAAACTCCAGCTCTACTCAGTTGCTTACTGCCTACTCATAGGCGATCTATGCCTTACGTACAAAGCCATGTCAAACCCAGAATTAATGGACATGCTCCACCTCAAAAAATCCAAGTCCCTTAGAGCTACACGCTCCAGGGACCTAAACCTCAGCACAAAAATAAATAGGACATGCTGGAGGGACAGATTAATTTCCCAGAGGCTCCCCTCACTCTGGAATAGAATCCCAGTTCATCTTAGACATAGCCCCTCGCTGACCCTATTCAAGCGAAATTTGGACACGTGGATGGGAAATCGCAAATTCACCCCTGGGATCTCTCCTGTGTCCCTGCTAGACAGAGGCACAGTAAACTAATCTTAAAAGGGTACCTTCTGTGACCTACTTTACAGAGGCACAGTAGGCTAATCTAATAGGGAGGCGGAAGCCAAATACACTCTGGCTAGGCTTATAAATGCCCTTGGGCAGATAACCTAGTATCTACCTATGAACCTATGGTATGTAGGGTTTCCCCAAAGGAGTAGTCCTCAGGCGGTGAGGCTGATGGAATAGATTCCTCAGCATCAGAATCCTCATAAAGGGGGTAAAGAGTATCCTAGGTCTGAGGATGAATCAGAAGAGATGGACACCTGGTCGGATGAGTCATAGTCTGCATCCTGTCTAGGCTTTTTATCAGGAGGGGGATGGGACCCCCTGATCAGAGTGATTAGGTCTTCAGCCATTTTGAGCATTTGTTTCTTAGGCATGGAGGCCTGCCCAGGAGAGTGCTGTATTTGTTTCTTTGATTTTAAAGGAGGCTTAGACTTAGCTGAGGGTTTAATGCTCAACTGAGTATGTCTGAAGACACCCTCTGAAGCTATGGGTTGCTCAGCTACTCCGGATCCCTCTGAAAGGTTAGTCTCGGTAGGCTGAATAACTTGTGCATCCGAAGGCCCAGCCATCTCCACGTGGGAGTCAGAGGCAGCATGTGGTTCTACAGAAGCAGTCATCAGGGGCTGCGAAGGCGCCTCGCTGAAAACCGGAGAACCGGCGACTGGTCTAGAAGAGGCTTCGTCGTCAGTTTTGGGCCTCGGATGCCTATCCTTGTCTTTGCACTTTTTGTGTATTCCGGTCGTCGGGAGTTCCGACGGCATGGTATAATTGAATTTTCTACCAAAGTAATGTCAGGCAAAATCAAACCAACGTTTAATAGTGCGCTTGTTAAACCTAGCACAAAACCGACAACCAGTGGCGTCGTGGTCTGGGCCTAGGCATGGGATACAACAGGAATGGAAATCCTTATGAGGTATTTGCTTCCCACAAGAAATACAGTTATTAACTTTTACTGACATCGGTCTGAGGCAAGAAAAAGTTTCCCCAACGGGGTACTTAGCTTTGTAGAAGACTTCGGTTCTGGATTCGGAATGAAAATCTCAGGAGAGACGGCACTTGCAAACTGCTTTTGCTTCGGGTACCGCGCGGCAAGAAAGACTGAAGAAAATGGCATCAGCTGCATCTTATATACCCCTGTCGCACTGACATCAGGGAGGAGGCGACAGCAACCGATGCCGGACCAAGACTTTGGAACTCAGGCCGACTGGAGAACCGCCTGACGGCAGGATAACCCTAGTGTAATGACTGCAGCAGTGTAACACGATAAACATCAAACTTTGCCTGAGCCAAAAAGGAATTACTGCAATAATCTTTGGTAATTATTTCTGAATCTTTAGAAGTACCTTTGGAATCACTGGAAACAGTAGAAATGCATACTGAAACATTCCTGACCATGGGAATAATAGAGCACCTCTCTTCTAAGCATGGCTGAAAGGTGTCTTGAACAGAAGTTTTTCAGTAGTGTGTTCTAAAAGGAGGGGAACAGATCTACTTGAGGAGTTCCCCAAATCCAGATCAAGTCCTGGAAGATCTTTCCATGAATGCTTCTCATATGTAGCCTGGCAAGTGGTATCATGAGAATCATTGATGCCATAAGGCCTAGAATTTTGAGGAACTCACTTGCTGAGGCCATATCTAGAAGAGAGAAATATAAGAAAATGCCACTGTTTTCTGGCAGGAAGGCCATCCTCTTTATTGTGTCTCTCCAACATTCCAGGAAAAAATTCATTGAGAAGGTGTGCAGAAGGACTTTTGAAGGTTCAGTTTGAAGCCTAGGTGGGAAAGGAGGGATGCAACCTTGTCTAAGGACTCCAAGCACTTGGATACAAAATCTGCACAGATCAGCAAGTCATCTATATATGGAAAAATGTGGATGCCTACAGTTTGGCAAAAGGCAACCACTGAGACAGACACATTGAAAAACCCTCAAAGTAAAGGAGACAGCCCAAAGGGTAATGCAGAAAACTGATAATGTAAGCCAGACTTGGCAAATCACAAACATTTCATGGAATTGGGAACAATAAGAATACAATGATAATAGTCTAAGATCTAGGATCATCATGAAACAGTAGTCTGCAAGCAACACTAGGACTGACTGTAAGGGGAGCATTTTGAATTTTGGAACTTTTACAAATCTGTTTATAAAGGACAAATCTAGGAAGGGTCCCAAGGAGTGCTACTTTTTTGTCATCAACAAGATTTTGGAATAAAATTCTATGCCTTTATTCATCGCAGGCACTGGTTCTATGACCCTTGCTTCTATCATGTGATGGAGCACTCAAGGAAAAAGCTCTGTCCAGTCTGGTGGATGTGGGGGAATTTCCCTGAAAAAAATTTTCTATGTCTCAACTATTCTCAGAACCCATTTGTCTGAGACTATTTGTGACCAGACTGCAAGGCTGAGAGAGAGAGCTTGGAGGAAGGACAGGAAAGGGGGGGGGGGGTGTTCTCTGGCTCAGCATAGTAATTTCTTTGCAGGGGGTTGGTTGATCCTTTTTCAGAAAGGAACCACTCTTGTTTGGTTTCAAAGAACTATCTTCCTGCCATTTCTTTTTGAATCACTGATTTTTGTTTGGCTGGGATGTTTGTTTGTTCTGTACCTTGAAAGAAGACACCTTGTTTGTGTAGAACATGGATATATGAAACATCCTAGCTACACTTTGCATTAATTTGCCTCTACTATCCCAGCGTTTGAGAATTTGTGAGACACTGGGCCCAAACACCAATTCAAAACTTCAAGGTGCATTCAAAATGTTGGACTTTTAAATTAAAGCAACATAGACATTATGATTATGTAACTAAGCATACTGTCTCAATACAACAATAGCACCAGCATTTCTCAAGACTGTATCTGCCCATTCAAGCACACGTCTCAAACCATGTTTTGAAACCTGAGTCAAATTAGGAGCAATTTCATTCATACAAGACTTTTCCTTTGCAGATAATGCAGCAAAAGCATCCAAAATGTGCACACACTAGAAAGTAAATTTCCACATATAGCCTTGATAGTTCAACATTCTAGAGATGAGATAACTAGAGAGAGAGACTTCTTTTGCCCTGAAGATCTAACAATGTTCCTTCTTTATCAGGGGGCATTGGATTAGATGAAGCCAAGGACTTTCTATTTGAGCAGGCAGTTGGGAAAGCAGGCAGATGAGAAGAGAGCTGTCATATCAGAGTAGACTATATTTTCTGTAAACGTTTTTAGGAACTGCTGGAATAGATACTGGTGTACCTGCTGGCAGCTTTATAAACATCTTCCATGACTTGCATAAAGGGGAGATAGCCACAGAATTGGGCATCTCACCCCCTACAAGGTCACATGCTCTGCTTAGTTCTGGGGTAGTTCACAACTGCTCCCAAGCAAAAACATTACTAAATCTAGCAATCATCTGAGGAAAAGTGAAAACCTGATTGGACTAAAGCTCAGGTGCACTTTGCAAAGTATCAGTGACTGGACTCATTGTCAACCAAGAGATCACCATTGTCTTCATCAGATTCCTCATCATTCTCTTAAACAACCGAAAGGTCTCCAGCCAAACTAAACTACAGCCATGAATGGAAACATCTTAGTCAAGGAAACCACATCAGCCTTATAAACGGGTATAATCTGATTATCAGCTTTATGATGAAGCTTCTGTTTCTTTTTTTGTGAATTTCAGTACTAGAGAAAATATCTGGGGGACAAAGTATTGTGTCTGGAAAGTGGTCTCTCATCTCACACTACTCCTACACCTAAAGGCTTTGGGTTCTCCCACACCTGGTATTGGAATAGCCTCACAGGATGTGTCAAAACCCCTTTCCATAGTGGCTGTGGCAAAGCTGCACTTGAAGGAGACAGGGTACCAGAGTTAGGATCCATCAGGTAATGGGAGAGAACACCAGCCAGAATAACAAACTGACCGTACTGGATAATGGATCACAATAAACACTTAATGTTTCCAGTAATAAGTTATGTCCCCACACAAACAAACTCTGCCAAAGTGTGCTAGTATCACAAAAAAAGCAGTTTGAAATGTGTTCAAAATTCTTTTACAACTGACAGAAGGTAAAGAAATTTCAGTACACCAAACACCAAAGCAACCAGTGTACTAAACCAGTGTTAAAATTTAGCTCCATACACTTGAACCATGTTAAACTGCCATAAAATAATGTTGAACAGAATTTAAACTATACTTTCTTGTCTGAGAGAGTAAAATCTCCACAATACATTCAAATAACTTAATTCAAGTAAAATTGTGATCTGAAGTTAAAAACGTACACAGCAAAGTCATACAAATAGTAAATGTACAAATACTAAAAAGTCCAAGCTCTGCAATGCTTTCATGTCAAAAGATGAATATCAAGTAGATTCATTACAGTCAAGACATGCTTCAAAAAGCAAATACTGAAAATTTCCTCAAACAGTAAAAATTAGAAGTTATGTACTCACCATAACGTTCCATCTGAGTAGGTGACTTCATTTGGATGCAACCTGTGGGTATCGGATCCGACCTCGGATCCGAGCCGGCATTTCAAAAGCTTAGGCTCCGAGCTCCTAGCTCCTCCCTCTACCCATAACCCCTTGCCAAGCCCTGACTGACCTCAGATTGAGTTTGCCTATATAATACTGACTACAGTAACCCGAACAAAGCATAAATACTCGCTGTATAAAGGTCATGGGGATGGAGGGGGGGATGGTTGCATCCAAATGAAGTCACCTACTCAGATGGAACGTTATGGTGAGTACATAACTTCTAAATCTGAAGTAGGCAGACTTCATTTGTCTGCAACCTGTGGGACAGAGTCCCCAGCTACCTGAATCTTGGGCGGCCGTCATGGAAGGATGTTCCGGAGCACCGCTGAGCCAAAGGATGCTCTTCCCCTGGAAACAACATCCACCTTATAATGAGAAATAAAGGTATGAGGCGAGGCCCAAGTGGCTGCCGCGCAGATATCATCCAATGACACACGGGACTTAAAGGCGGCTGACGTGGAGACTGCCCTAGTAGAATGAGCCGTAACCCTCTGAGGAGCAGGTCTACCTGAAGTGTCATAAGCCTGCAGAATACAATTAGCAATCCACCTCGATAGTGTGACTTTAGAAACTGCTTTACCCAAAGCAAATTTAGCAAATGAGACGAACAGCTGATCTGATTGCCTGTGACCAGCTATTCTGTGAATATAAAATCGTAATTGTCTATGAACATCCAAGGAATGCAATTTGTATTCTCCTTTGTTTGAGTACTTGGGAGAAAACACAGGTAAGTTGATTGATTGGTTGATATTAGATTCTGAAGAGACTTTTGGAAGAAAAGATGGATTGGTCCTGAGGCACACCCTATCTGGAAAGAAGGAAAGGTAAGGCTTGCATAGAGCCTGAAGTTCAGACACTCTTCTGGCTGAAGTGATAGCTACTAAGAAGGCAGTCTTCCAGGAAAGGTACTTCAGGTCTGTAGAAGCTGCAGGCTCGAAGGGAGGAGCAGTAAGGGCTTGCAGAACTAAAGATAGGTCCCAAGGTGGTACAATCTCTTTGACTGGAGGCCTCAACAAAAAAGTCCCTTTACGAAAGGTTTTGCACAATTTCGCCGTCATGAGGGGAGCTGTCTCATGACCAATGTGATAATGAGAGATGGCTGCCAATTGTACCTTAATCGTGGAAGAACTTGCCCCTTGATGAAAGAGGTCTGTTAAAAAATCCAGCACTGCCGACATAGGTGCTGAAAAAGGATCCAAACTTTTCTGGACCGCCCAAATAGAGAATCTCTTCCATTTACTCCGATAAACCTGCCTAGTGGAAGGTTTATGAGCCGCCACTAGGATGGCCTTGACCGGTGACGAGATACCGGGAGTCCTAATCAAGGATGGAACTGGAGCAGCCAAGCTGTCAATTTCAGGATCGTGATTGGGACCGAAATTCCCAGAGGGTGGGAGATGAGATCCGGAATCGGATCCGAATCCAGGGTGGATTCACTTTGTGAGACCATACAAAGGGGAACCAGGGTTGACGAGGCCAGAACGGGGCAATGAGAATCATTCTGCTCCCCAAACTGTTGGCTTTCTGCAGAAGCCTCTGCATCAGAGGTAGTGGAGGGTAGGCATAAAGGAGACCGGGAGGCCAAGCATGCACCAGCGCATCTCTGGGGAATTCCCCTGGTGGGGGAAGCAGAACGAAGAAATTGTCGCATTTGGCGTTTGAGTGAGAGGCAAAAGATCGCAACTGGGTTGCCCCAAACGGCAAAAATCTTCTTCACTACCTGAGGATTGAGAGACCACTCGTGAGGGGAAAGAATGGTGCGACTGAGTTTGTCCGCAAGGATGTTGGATTTTCCCGGAATGTGCGTTGCTACAAGAAAGCGTTTGGTGGAAATTGCCCATTCCCAGACTCTCATGGCCTCTCGACAAAGGGGATAGGACCTGGTTCCTCCCTGTTTGTTGATGTACCAGACTACTGACATGTTGTCTGTCTGAATCGCAATAGTCCCTGAAGGAAGAACGTTGTGAAGTGCTTGCAACGCTAGGAGCACAGCCCTCATTTCCAGGACATTTATATGCAACAAAGTCTCTGTGGAGTTCCACGTGCCTTGGACAATCTTCCCCGCAGAATGCCCCACCCGAGGCAAGAAGCGTCCGTGGTCACTGTGGCTCGGGGAAATGCTGCACAAAAAGGTCTCCCTGTCAGAGGCTCCGGAGATCGAAGCCACCAAAGAAGGGAATCTTTGCATGCTTTGCTGACCGCTATCGGAGTGTTGAGAGAGGAACAGAGAGGGGACCACTGAACCTGAAGGGTCCACTGAAGAACCCGCATGAGTAAACGCGCATGAATAAGAAGCGGGATAGCTGCCGCCATCGAACCTAGGGCCCTCAGGACCGAAGCTGCTGTCGGAAATGGTTGCAGGACCGCTGCGACATGACACTTCAGGTTGGAAATTCTGTCTGGGGTGAGGAAGGCTCGCATTGACCTGGTGTTTAGCCTTCCTCCTATGAAATCTATAACTTGTGTGGGGTGCAGTAAAGATTTCTCCCAGTTGATAGTGATGCCCAGCCTTGGGGCTATACGAAGGAAGTAGTCCCTGGCTGAGCACAGAAGATGCCTTGATGATGCCGTCAGGAGCCAGTCGTCCAGGTGCGGAAAGACCTGTAATCCCTGGAGCCTCAGGTGGGCCGCTACAACCGCTAGAACCTTGGTCAACACCCTGGGGGCTGAGGTGAGTCCAAAGGGAGGACCCTGAACTGATAATGACTGGCTCCCAGCCGAAGCGAAGAAACCTCCTGGACCGTCTGTCCATGCGAATGTGGTAGTACGCGTCCTTGAGGTCGATGGAGCACATCCAGTCGTTCTCCCTCAAGAGGGGGAGTATAGATTGAAGGGTGACCATCCGGAACTTTTGCTTGGTTACTGACAGGTTCAGCAGGGAAAGATCTAAGATCGGTCTTAAGTCCCCAGTTTTCTTTGGCATCTAAATGAACCTGGAGTAAAACCCTGACCTGGTTTGATCTGGGGGACACACTGGATAGCTCTTTTTTCTAGCAGCTGTCCGATTTCGATAGCTGCTGCCTCCCTTTGGTCGGGTGGAACATCTGGGAGGCTGCGAGATCTGGGAACTTTGTACAGGGGAATTGTATAACCTCTGGATATCACGCGAAGCACCCAACGGTCTGTTGTGATGGACTCCCAAGAAGTTAGGTGCCTCGAAAAGCGCCCCGACTGCCTCCAGAGGCGGACAGCCGGGCAACCCTTCAGGGCTGCTGCGTGGGCCTATCAGAGAAAGGTTCTCTGGACCCAAAGTTTCTAGGAGCCCCCCTGCCTCTAGGACGGCGACCTCCCTGTCCTCCTCTGCCACGGGAGGACTGGTTATCCGGAGCAGGTTGGGACTGCTGCGACTTCCGGAACCACATCTTCTTCTGTCCCTTTTGGTTCTTCGAGAAGGACCTCTGGGGAGCTGAGAAGCGGACTCCGACGGCAGACAGCGTCTTCCCGTCCTTCACGCTCTGGACCAATGTTTCGCGAACAGTTTTGCCAAACAAGGCAGAACCATCAAAGGGGGCATTCGCGAAAGTCGCCTTGAAGGGCTCTGCGCTCTCAAAGAGAAGGTTGTTGAACTGAAAACTCGCTTCCCAATGCGATCCATCGAGCGGGACTCCTTGCCCGGAGGATGCATAGAGGGACTCTCCTGGGCCAATTCCCTCTTAGTGGCTGCAGCCATCATCATGGCATCTACTGGGGGGCCTTTGCTCCAGTGAGTGCGGTCCGCCGGAGGGGAAAGGATACGGTCAAGACGCTTGGGTACAGGCTCGACGGTGTCCGGATCCCTCCACGCTCTGGTGGATATAAGGTCCACCAGAGGGTCGGCAGGAGGGGACACCCAAGAGGTAGATGGGCCCGCCTCGAATGCCTCCAAGAACACAGACTCGTCTGAGGAGGTCTTGGGGGCAGACCACCCCCCCCCCTGATCCTCAACATTTCCATAATGTCTCCAAATGAGACGTCTTCAGGGGGTGACCTTGGGGAGCCTTCCCCTTCATCCAAGTCTGTGTCTTCGGTAACGGACTCGGGGGAGTCCATGTGCCTCCTTTTGCACTTACGCTTCCGAGGTACTTCTTTGGGGGGGGGCTGTCCGAGGAGTACTCTTCCGCAGCTGGATGTTCCAAGGGAACTACTTGGGACATCGAGGCGGGCTGTCCCTAGGACCGGCTGGTGGGAGCCTGGCCCAACTGCAAGGGAGTGCGGGATGGAGCCGTGGCAGGGACCGGGGGTCCGGAAGTCCTCAACAGTGCCCTTTCCACTACGTCGAAGGCCGAGGGGGAGCCACCTTCTCTAAACCCCGAGAGCCGACCCCCACTCGGATCCGACGCACGGATCGGAGCCGGAGCCGAGACCTTCGGATCCGAGAGACCGGTGTGCTCCGACCTAGACGGAGCCGAAGACACACCAGCTCCCTTGGATCCGAGGCTCGGTCCTCGGCTCCGAGAGGTCGGGTCCGAAGTACCCGAAGCACTCAAGGGATGGAACGGATCCGAGGTGCGCCGACCTATCGGATCCGATCCACCCCCGGATCCAACTCTGCCCGGCGCCGACAGCTCCGAACCCATGGTGTGGGTCGGAGAAGGAGCCAAAGGGGTGAAAAAAGGGGTCGAAGCCCCTCCCGGATGGGGGGGGGGGCTAGGAGCACTCCCATTTGCATTTGGGCCTGGATGAATTTCCTCATCGTCCGGTCCATGTCTGCTTCACTCATGGAAAAGGTAGATCTAGTCGAGGCCACCGAAGCGGACCTAGAGAGCCGCCTTGGGGACCTCGCTGAAGGGCTAGCCTCCTCCTTCTCGGGCCCAGGAGAGAACCGAGGGGAGTGGAGCCGAGGAGGAGGAAAACTAGAAGGCACAGGAGAGGCCCGCTTGGATGGAGGAGCCGAACTAGAGGTTTCAGCTCTCCGTTTGTGGTGCCTCTCCCTGTGCCTCTCCTTCTCTCTCTCCCTAGAAGACTCTCTCTCCTCCGGCATCTTAGAGGGAGGTTGAGTCCCAGCCGGTGGAGGAGAGCCCACAGCAACTGCTTGCTGTGTAGAAGGGGCAGAAGCCGAAGCGGTATCTGGAGGGAGAAGTCCCGCCAGAACCAGCTTCGACCTCCGCTCCCTCAAAGCTCGGGGGTTGAACCCTGCACAAATGGTACAACCAGAAGACAGGTGTTCAACCCCAAGCATTAACACGAGTGTGGCCATCCGCCGGGGACAGCTTATGGCCACACTCGGTGCACTTAGAAAAAACTGCCTTATGGGCTTCAGACATACTCTAGCCCTAACAGGCCTAAACACACACAAACCACTCAAACTACGCAAGCCCGGGAAGAAAAAAAAAAATAAAAGGTAGAGGAAGGAAAGCCTAACAGACACACTTCTATTTAAATTAATCAAAAAAAATTAAATTTTACAAAATTTTCCTGTCAGAAAAACTTATCTGCACTAGGAGCTCAAGGAATCCGTCGCAACTTGAAAGCGGCAAACGAAATCTGGGGTCAGTCAGGGCTTGGCAAGGGGTTATGGGTAGAGGGAGGAGCTAGGAGCTCGGAGCCTAAGCTTTTGAAATGCCGGCTCGGATCAGAGGTCGGATCCGATACCCACAGGTTGCAGACAAATGAAGTCTGCCTACTTCAGATCAAATATTTGTCAAAGATAGAAGCTATATAAACACTGCTGCAGGCAAAAATTCACACAATTACTGTAAACAACAGAAATAAAATATTAAAACAATTTTTTAAAATATTTTATTTTTATTTCATATTAGTTTTCCTGTGTAGAGCCCTGATCTCCATGGACCTTTTTCAGACCCAGCCCAGGAGTGGTGAATGAACAGAAAGAGAATAATAAACCTAATAATAAAGTGAGAGGAAGGGGGTCCTTAAATGGGGCTTATCTGAGCAGTAAGCTAGAAAATCTGCACTGGATGTTGTAAGAGTCAGAGGACTTTCTTCTTTGGATTACAGAAAAAGACTGAGCACACTTGCTCTGACAGCTGAAGGCTTCTGCTCAGTATATTCTCAGGCAATCAGGTGTCACAGGAAGAGAAAGGGAGTGGAGTCCTGAGCTTCTGAAAGCTGGCCAGTGCTGGCCTACCTTGGCAGATTACCCAAAATACCAGTGACGCAAAGGGAATGATGAGCATCGGGAAAGGAGTTTGGGAGGATACACTATACCACCAGGGCCTATTTCATACATTCTGCAACGGCACTAAATTATTACAGGGGTGGAGGTGGGTGACCACATGAGGGCAGGAGCAGGTACAGGGACTGTTGTGCTTGCTTGTGTTTGTGATCATGTTTATGTATGTGTGTGTGAGAGAGTGAATGGAGTGGGGAATTCCACTACCTACACACAGGTTACTACTGAAACATGCATATCAGCCATGATAATAGGTTTACTTACACAGTTGGACAATGCTGACCATTTGATCACTGCTGCCATAGCTAAATGGGTAGAATAATAGGCCTGAGAAGAGGAGTAATGAGGATCCAGGAACCCATGTAGAATAATTTAAGCAAACTCTGAGGTTGTCATGGAAAAGGTGTCTAGTTTGTACTGCTTTGTAAAATTATTAACAAAGGACCAACTTGCTGCCTATAGAATACTGCTAGAGCTCACCACTTTACAAAAAGCTACTGATGAAGCCAATACCCTAGCAGAATGTGCTTGGACCATGTCCGGAATTGATTTGTTAGGGCAGAAACAACAAAAAGAGACAGGATGAGACAACCATTTGGAAACAGTCTGCTTTGACAGAGGTTGTCCCCTTTTCTTACCTTTATAAGAAATTAATAACTAATTAGAATTTCTGAAGGTTTCACTTCTAATATTATAGAAACAGAGGAATATTACACTTCAAAGGGTCCTGGTTCTTATTCTTGCACCAACTAGAAAATAGTTTATGTTTACTAATATATGGTTTCCTATTACCTGCTTCACAATGTCAGAAAATAGGTGGTTAAAAATTATTAAAATTTTAATCACCCATGCAATTAGCTGAAGTTGTCTCAAGTCAGGTTGTATCAAACAAACCCTGTCTTGGGTGAGTAGGTCCAGTCTACAAGAAAGCTTGTGGCAATTGCTATTTGCCACTTCCAAAAGATGAGAGAACCACTACTGCCTGGACCAGAGGTGAGTTGCCACAGAGATCTTTTAAGAGTCCTTCTGAATATTCAGAATAACCAGGAAATAAGTGGAAAGGCATACAGTAATACTGCCTTCAAAGGGAATGAAAAAGCATTTGTTTTCCAGACCTACTAGCATGGAGTCATGGAGCAGAATGTTGCTGGTTGTTAGGTGTTAATGGAGGTAAAAAGATATACTTGATTAAATCCTGGAAGATTCCTCAATTCAATTCCCATGTGTGAGGGTGTCTAAGCTGGTCCTGCTCAGCTTGTCTGCTATAATGTTTTTCTCTAACAGAACAAGAAACACATGTAGAGTGAAATTGTGCTGAATTGCTATATTCCAGGCAACAGACATAGATATAGAATTAATTTTTCCAGTGGAAGAAAACCTCTTTGAACTGAGGTATGTAGGAGACATCCCACAAAAGCATTCCTTTGTGAAGGCGTCAAACAAGACTCTTGAATGTTCACCTGGAAACCTGGTCTGTAAAGGAGACCTCTCACTAAAATGAGATATTCCTGACACTTTGAAAAATGTTTTGCAAAGACAAGTAAGTCAACTAAATATGGAAAATGTGAGTACCCTGTAGTCTGAAGAGAAAGAGAGAGACTTTGGGCATAGTCTTGCATTTTCAAATAATTGCACTTTCGCGAAAATGGACTCAGGGAAATTGCAGTTCAGTAAACTGTAATTTCGATGGGTCAATATATATATATATATATATATATATATATATATATATATATATATATATATATATATATATAGACACACACAAACCTATTTTGTAAATACTGAAATAGGTTGAAAATTAAGAAAGGAAACTAGGGGGTGTAGTGTTAGACTGAAATAATTGATAAAAAGGATAGAAAACTCACTAGTGGGGTAGTTTTAAATGGGTGAGGGAATAGAATAACAGTTAAAGTTAGTGAGATTTACAGTAATAACAGAGTTGTTTAAATTAACTTACAGATCAAAAAGAGTTGCCTACTGGTTTTGATGTGTAAAGACTGGGGTAAGCTAGAGGAAGGCTCAAGGAGACTAGGATGTTTATCTATTTGGATAGATGGAAGGCCAGATATTAGTATTTAGTAGGTAGTTCTTTAGGGTGAGTTTAAATTTGTAGAAGCAGCTAATGGTGTTTATGCTGGTTGGAAGCAAGTTCCATAGTTCAGTGACAGTGTATTAGTAAAGGCAGTGTACGGCTCTTTTGTTTGATACGTGAACATTTATGAGTTGTTTATTTTCAGAGCAAAGGGTTCTCGTGGGGCTATAGGGTATTAAAATGTTAAGGGCAGGGTAGTTTGGATTGTAGACAATTTTATGTGCTATAAACAGTTGAATGAGGCTAAGGTGATGTGTAAATTCCAGCCAGTTTAAGTCTTTTAAGGCTTGGCAGTGGGTGTGAGCTTCCCTGTGGCAAATTTGGCAATTTTATGGTAGTAGAACTGGAGTTTATTTTGTAGAGATCAGTGCAGGTTGGTAAAAATGGGGGCACTGTACAATATGGAGGGGAGCTAGTAAGTGTTGGCTAGAGCTTTTTTGGTGGTGCTGTCCACGAAATGTTTATGCCTGTATAGGGCTCCTAATTTGCAGTGGGATTTTTAATAGCATTACCAACAGTTTAGCATGGGATATGATTTCAATTTCTGTGTTGCTTTGGGAGAAAATATTAAAGTGAGAGTCAGGTGAGAGGGGTTTTGGTGCGACTAGGTCTAAATATAAAGCAAATAACGAGAAGAGGACACCCATGCCTGGTTCCTCTGTTCAAACAGAACTTATCAGAGAGGACCCGCTTTAATTTAGTCTCCCTCATATATATCCTTCTAAAATCCCTGCTTGCACTGTTGAAAGATTTCTCTGCATCAAGACCCACCAACAACAGTGGTATTTTCTTATATTCTATTTCCCTCTGGATCATCATTCTTGTATTAACATTGTCAAATGTTTGCCACCCCTCCACAAAAGCACATTGATCAACTGGCCATCTGATTGGCTGGAGATCTTAATTGTGTAAAGGTTTTTCATCCTGTTGCTATTTCTGTATTTGGGAACATATTCTCAGGGTTTGTACTTCCAAGGATTCCTGATACTGCAGGAGTTTTGCCTTTTGTTATAAAGTAGTTTTACTTCACTTGAGCTCAAAACCAGTTTGTTTTACATTAAGAGAGTTTTCTGCACTCTGGTGGGAGCAAGGGGTGATTCAACTCATCTGAGTTAGGAACTGCTGGCGGAAGGCTCATTGTGTGTTTATCTGACTGGCCTGAGGGCTGAACTTTCTGAAAGTCTTTTATCCTGCTGGTATAAAAGCCTCACATGTTTGAGACTGTGCTCATTCACTCAGAGCTTCACTGTGCCTGGCTTGGACACCTATGACTATAAGACCTTGGATTGCTTCTAAAACCATCTGTGGCTCTACAAAACTGAAGTATTTTTTTTTACACTTGCTCTAATAATCTCAGTGCTATTTTGCACTTCTGTGCTATATCTATTGATTTTGTGGAATTTACCAGGGATTTTCAGCCTGCACTTGTTAAAGAAACATTACCTGTTTATTACTGCACTGCTCATAAGTTGTTTTAACAGTACTGTGATATTTCTTAACCTCCTCTGATACGCCAAAGCTGTTCTGTATTTGACAAAAAATTTCAAAGTTTTGCAAAGTTTTTCTGTGATTGTACAAGTTCTCCTACATTTGCATACTTTCTTCTGTATTTGTGAACATTTCTCAGGGTCTGTGAACTTAGTTCCAATGATGGCTGATACTGTAGGAGTTCTACCTTTTGTTGTAAAGCATTTACTGTTGCACTTGAGCTCAAAACCAGTTAGTTTTACATTAAGAGGTTTTTTCTGCACTCTGGTGGGAGCAGAGGGCTGATTCAACCCATTTGAGTTGGTGGTGGAAGGCTTATTGTGTGTTTATAAGATTGCTCTGAGGCCTTAACTGTGTAAAAGTATTTCATCCTGCTGGTATAAAAGCCTCACATTTTGTGAGACCATGCTCATTAAATCAGAGCTTCCCTGTGCCTGGCTTGGACATCTGTGACTGTAAGACCTTGGATTGCTTCTAAAACCAACCGTGGACCTACAAAGCTAAAAAGTATTTTTACACTGGGTCTAATTATCTCAGTGCTATTTAACACTTCTGTGCTACATTTATTGATTTTGTGGAATTTACCACTGTTTTTGGTCTGCACCTGTTAAAGAAACACCACCTGTTTATTACTCCGCTGTTCTTAAGTTGCTTTAACAGCACTCTATTTCTTAACCTCCTATGATACTAGAAAAGTTGTTCTGAGTTTGCCAAAATATTTCTAAGTTTTGCAAAGTTTTTCTGTATTTGCACAAGTACTCCTATGTTTGCTCACTTTTGTCTGCATTTCTAAACATTTCTCAGGTTTGTGAACTTAGTTTCAAGGATACCTGATACTGCAGGAGTTCTGCCTTTTGTTGTAAAGCATGTATTGCTGCACATCAGCATTTTACATTAAGAGGGTTTTTCTGCACTCTGGTGGGAGCAGACGGCTGACTCAACCCATCTGAGTTGGGAACTAATGGTGGAAGGTTTACTGTGTGTTTATATGATTGGTCTGAGGGCTTAACTGTGTACAAGTCTTTAATTCTTCTGGTATTTCTGTATTTGGGAACATTTCAAAGGGTTTGTGAACTTATTTTTAAGGAGTCTGGAAACTGCAGAAGTTCTGCCTTTTGTTGTAAAGCATTGGTTAATGCACTTGAGCCCAAAACCAGGTCATTTTACATTAAGAGGGTTTTTCTGCACTCTGGTGGGAGCAGAGCCAAGTCAACCCATCCGAGTTGGGAACTGCTAGTGGAAGGCTTATTGTGTTTATATCTGACTGGCCTGAGGGCTTAACTATGTAAAAGTCTTTCATCATACTTGTACAAAAGCCTTGTGCAAACACAGTTTACTGTGCCATGTATAAAAGCAAACCTCTCCAGTTTAAAATCCTCTATAAGAAATGCTCTCCATACTCTCACACTGTTCATAGCTGCACAAAGAGCTGCCAGTTTGCACAGAGGGAAGCGTAAGTGCAGGTCATCGAAAAGTACACTACTAAACACTCTCACTTAGAGCTTTAAGTGATTCTTCCCTACTCCTTACCATCTACTAAGGATTTACCATAACGGATAGGCACTTCCCGGTCATCTCTGTTTCTGGCCTGGTGGACAGGGGCATCCTAACACAGTGTAGTTATTGCCTCATGTTCACTGGCAACCATTTCATTTTAGAACAAACACCGTGTGTTAAAGACGCAGATACAGAATGTCATTCAAGGCAAAGCTCTCACATACACACATGAAAAATGCAAACCAAGTTGTCAGCATTACACCAAAACATTCACTACCAATGCTAAGGAAGAAACAGATAGACTCACATATGCAGAGGCACTCACTTGTAATCTACCCAAACCTCCAAGACCTCCTAAAACCATCTCTCAGTGGCCATGCACACACTCAAAGACAGCACCTCACACATTACTCTGAAAATCATAGCAGCCCCACTTACAAGTCCATAAAGCAACATACCACATAGCCAAACATTCTAGTTATTGAGGATTCTATTTCAAGACATACTGATGTCCCCCTTACCAGGCTAAACATGGAGAAGATCACGTGAACTGTTTGTCTGGAGCCAGGATCTGACAGATCATGCATTCACTTAGGTCTTTAAACCACAAGTTCCAGTATGATACAGTCATAGTCCATGTGGGCATAAATTACCTAAGACTTGCCTCACTGGACTATATGAAGAGAGACATGATGGAGCTCTCTCTGAATGTGTGCCTCAGGCAAGTATGAATCTAGCCTTGAGTAGCATCCTACCTTCACCAATGATGATGCCACAGTAACAGCAAAAAAAATGACTGACTTCAACAATTGGCTTAGTTTCTAGTGTCACAACGAGGGGAACCAATATCTGTCAGCCTGACGAGACATGACAAACAAACCACAATTCTTTGGCAAAGATAGTTTGCAATTGTCATCACTTGGCTTCTAGACAATGGCAAAAACTCTCACTCCCCATAGTGCCTTTTCTTAGGCAATGCCAAGTTGATTAACCCTCCAACATAACAAAAATCATTCACAACAACCTAAAGGTACTGTTGTTCAACACTAGGAGTTTAAAAATAAACTGCTCTCTCTGTAAGCACTCCTCACCCTGGAGAATGCAGACATATGTTCAGTCACAGAAACATGGTTAAAAACCATGGTAGGCATTCCTGCTATCAAAGGCTACAATGCCTTTAATATATTTTGATCCCCCTGAGCTTAGGATAAAACAAAGGAACGAAGTGTCTCAGTGTTCATAAAGGACAAATACACTGCTAGACTGGTCCAACAACATGGCCCAACTAACCACCAGCTGCGACCCCTATAATAACATTGCTATCTACAGATCCCCTAACATGAGTCTGGAAAACCACACCTCCTACCTAAACCTACTAAAATCTCTTAACATTTAGCCTAACACCATACTTATGGGTCACTTCAACTATTCCTCCATAAACTGGGAAACTTGCACGACCCATAATTTACTTGCTCAGAGGTTCTTAGATTTCGCCAATGCAAAGAACCTGCAGCAACTAGTTAGCTCCCCAACTAGAGGTACAAATATCCTCTACCTAGTACTCATGAACATGGAGGGATGTTGTTCCCTCCTTTGCATTAACTCCTCCCTTGTAAGATCTGACTGCAAAATGATCTCCTTTACTATTAAAACTAACCTAAAACCCCCATCAAACTCCAAACCTGTTAAGGACTTTGCTAAGGCCAATTACCTGAAATGAAGTGAAAGATTATTAAACTTCCAACCCCCTTCAAACCCAAATGACACTGAGGCCTACTCTGAGCTGTACACAAAAGAGCTGTACAACTACATTCATAGCTGCAGAGAGAAGGCAGTACTTGTCCAAGTCAAACCTATAATTACTGGTATAAATAAACCACTCTGGTTGACCCCTTAGCATAAACATGCTATTCAACAAAAGGGAAAAGTCTTCTCCAAAGCCAAGAATGAACAGACAAAACAGTGCAAAAAGATGCTCACCAGTTTAATCAAACAAATTAGAGAGCTGGTCAAATCTGCCAAAACTATTAGGCAAAGATAGCCTCCCAGGTGAAAGATAACCATAAGGCTTTTTAAATTATGTTTATAACCTCAGAGGAAATGCTCAGTAATGTGCCAAATTAATAATGAACTTACACATACCCTGAAACTATGGCTAACCTGCTGGCCGACAAGTTCAGTTCAACTCCCCCACATCACCTCTTACCACAACTATCACCTTACCAGTCATTATGAGGGAACAGGTCCTTACTGCACTTGCTAAAGCCAAAAATACGGTCTCCATGGTTCCCGACAACATTCCAGGATGTTTATTAAATATCTTATGAAATAATATATCAGGGCCACTAGAAACCATTTCTAACCACAGCCTCAGGACGGGCTTTGTCCAAGAGGAATGGAGAATTGCAACAGTCATCCCTCTGCACAAAGGGTGGGGGCTTATCAACTAACTCACAGACCTAAAGACCCATAAACTTGTCCAGTCTTATCTGCAAGGCCGCATAGAATTAACATGGACCAGAGCAACAACAACATAGAAACTCTCCAAACAATGGAACAGACACAATTTGGCTTTATCTAAGGGAGGTCTTGCTGCTCATTCGGGTGGACTTCAAGAAAGTCACCAGGGCCATTGGATGGGGGTAAAACAATACACGCTGCTTATCTAGACCTGGCCAAAACTTTTGACACAACCCCCACTCAGGGATCATAGATAAACTTAATGAGCTAAGTGTAAACCCCTATATCATCAGATGGATAGTTAGCTGGCTCACTGACACAGCACATGTCTGGATAGGTGAATCCACATCTGATAGGAAACTTGTTATTAGTGGCATCCCACAGGGCTCAGTGTTGGGGCCCCGCCTGTTTAGCATAAACTTCACTGAAGTGAAGGCCAATGTTGGGGGGCCTCTGGCTCACAAAGACTCCAGACGACTGAAAGCTGGGAGTAATCACTGAATCCCTAAATGATGTTGACATCAAACAGACAGACCTGCAAATGACAACTGGCTAGTGCCAAAACCATGGTCCAAGACTAAATGTTAAAAAAATGAGTAATCATTCCCTTCGGTAAATCAGATATCCTGCAAATTACAATACTGACGGCACACCCCTAAAAGTGCACACAGTGGTGAAGAACCTAGGAACACGGATAGTAACCTAAACTTTGAACACCAGGTAGCTGAGATAGTGAGAAAATCCTTCTATGTGGCTCAATGTATAAGTAAAGGCATGGCCTCAAGATCAAAGGAAATCATAGTGCCATTGTACTCGGTCCTCATCAGGCCCATAATCAAGTACAATGTCCCCTTCTGCATGTACCCAACCAGGTCCTTACACTAACTGGAGCAGCCCCACAGGTTTCTCAGTAAAAAAAAAAATACAGAGTGTCAGACGCGTCTTATGCAGACCGACCAAAGCCATATTCCTTTACTCCGTCTCATACTGTTTATTGACAGGGGGCTTGTGACTCACCTACAAGGCAGTCTCTGATCCAGCCCTGGTGAAAATGTTGCATATTCACAAGAAAAATTATATGACAGTTTACAAATTCCATGGACCTGAACCTTATTTGTGAGTCAAACAGAACTTGCTGGAGATGCAGATTTGTATACCAAGGGCTACCTCTACTATGGAATAAACTTATCTTTGTAAAAACCCACCCTTCACTCTCTTCAAAAAGAATTTGAATAAATGGATGGGGAACCATAAATTCACTCACAGCGTACTGCCCACTTCCCTTATAGACACAGGCAATCTGTAAAATGACTCAGGACTCCAACACCCAAAGACCCACTACTCTGATACGACCCCATCCCATATCTGGGGAATTAAGATATAATATTGTCATTTGCAAGGTATTATTGGTTAAGCTTATAAAGGCTCTTTTGCCATTAGCCTAGTAATCACCTGTGAGCCTATATCTATCAATTTTTGAAAGACCTTTGCCATTCTTTTACCCATTATAGACAAACACTTAATAATCATAGTTAAGAATCCAGATGGGCCTATATGAAGTTGGATCTTAGTTGTTTACCAGCTTTAGGTATTATAGCCACAACTTTCTTCCAGGATGTTGGTGCTTCTCCTCCTGCTAAATACTGTTAAACAAAACCTTGTTGATCTTTATCACTTTCTTCTCTCCTAGCTTCCAAACTTCCACAGGAATTTCATCTATTCCTGAAGACTTTCTTATAGATTGGTTATATATCACCATTTGTATCTCATTTCCTCCAATCCTGTTAAAAATTGAGCCTCATCCAACTCTAACCTTGGAATATTTAATTCTTCCATAAATATTTCCATTCATACTTTTTTCTTGATTTCCACATTCCTCTGCTTTATATTGCTTTTCATAAAATGTCCAAGATATTTCTAAACCCTCTACAAGCTCTCTGGTTATTTTCATTGTTATAAGCTCCCTAAACTTGGAAACAACCCTTTCAAATTTCTGCTGCCTGAGTCATTGTGCTAAAAGTGTTTGTGCTCTGGAGTTATTATCAAAAACAGTTGCTTAACAGCAATCTTTCTAGCTTCATGGATATTATCCAGGCAGTGCTTTATTTTCTCTTTAGCATTCTTCAGTTACGCCTCTTCTTGTTCTGAGAGATTCCATTTATTCTGCAATACTTTAATCTTTGTCATTCCCTCTAAATAATTCTTGTCCCTTCTTAACAATATCTTTGTTTTTCTTTTATTTCTACCCTATTTTAAACTCCACTTTCATTTATCCTACTCCCTAGCAATACTTTCTCAAGAAATTGCTATCTTCTCTAATAACTCCTGAATAATTTCTTCTACCCATTCCTTAAATTTCTCTGTTTAGTAGACAGGTGAGGGGACGGCCTCAGTGGTGCAGCAGTTAGAGTTATCGCCTCACAGCAAGAAGCTCTCCAGTTTGATCTTTGGCTGGAGTATCTTCTGTGCGGAGTCTGCATGTCCTCCCTGCGGCCATGTGGGTTTCCTCCGGATGATCCAGTTTTCTCCCACATCCCCAAAGATATGCTGCAAGTGGATTGGACATGCTAAAATTGTCCCTAGGCGTGAGTGCGTGTGTGTGCCTTCCGTGGAAGGTTGGGCACCGGGCTGGCAACTCAACACCGTAAAACTCCACTACCAATCATGAGCGGACAAGGTGATCCACTGTGGCGACCCCTAACCAGGAAAAGATGAGAGAGAGTGTAGGTGAGGAAACACCAGTCTCTAAATTTTATTTCACTGCCCTGCATTTTTAAGTCATTATTGATACATGATCTGAAATAGTTATTGGATAAATTTCAAAACTTTCAATTAAATGCACACGTTCCTCTTCAATATAATTTTTAAAAACCTAACCCAGTTATTGTACCTTGGAGAATAATGTGTAAACTTTCTCCAAGCTCCTACTACTGAATTCACATCTTCCATACCAAATATTTTCATAAATTTCTTCAAAAAATCTACCCTATTTTATTGTATTTTCCCATTCTAAACCCACCGATACTGTTACAAATCAAATTCCAGTCCCCACCTATAAGTAATATTCCCTTCTGACAGCTGATTATTTTTCCCAGAATTTTCTTAAGCTCCACTACAGCATTTTTAAGTAGAATGTAAATATTTGCTAGCACAATCATCCTCCCTTGCCAATAATCCCTTACAATTACAGTGCAAAGAAAACATATTTGCCCCCTTGCTGATTTCTTATTTCTTTGCATGTTTGTCACATTTAAATGTTTCAGATCATCAAACAAATTTAAATATTAGACAAAGATAACCCAAGTAAACAAAAAATGCAGTTTTTAAGTGATGATTTTATTTATTCAGGAAAAAAAAACTATCCAAACCTACATGGTCCTATGTGAAAAAGTAATTGCCCCCCTTATTAAATCATGAAGAACTGTGGTTAATCACACTTTTGGTAAAGTTGAGTTCAATTTCACTAGCCACACCCAGGTCTGATTACTGCCAGACCTGGTAAATCAAGAGATCACTTAAACAGAACCTGTCAGACAAAGTGAAGTAGGGCAAAAGATCCCAAAAAGGAAGACATCATGCCATGATCTAAAGAAATTCTGGAACAGATGAGAAACAAATTAATAGACTGGAAAAGGTTACAAAACCATTTCTAAAGCTTTGGGACTCCAGCGAACCATGGTAAGAGCCATTATCCACAAATGGAGAAAACATGGAACAGTGTTAAACCTTCCCAGGAGTGGCCTACAAAAATTACCCTATGAGCGCAGCGAGAACTCATCCAAGAGGTCATCATCATCTAGAGAACTGCAGGCCTCACTTGCCTCAGTTAAGGTCAGTGTTCATGACTCAGCCATAAGAAAGAGACTTGGCAAAAATGGCATGCATGGCAGAGTTCCAAGGCAAAAACCACTGCTGACCAAAAAGAACATAAAGCTTTGTTTCACTTATACCAAAAAACATCTTGATAATCCCCAAAACATTTGGTAAAATATTCTGTGGACTGACGAAACAAAAGTTGAACTTTTTGGGAGGTGTGTGTCCCGTTACATCTGGTGTAAAAGCAACTCAGCACTTCAGAAAAAGAACATCATGCCAACAGTCAAACATGGTGGTGGTAGTGTGATGGTCTGGGGCTGCTTTGCTGCTTCAGGACCTGGACGACTTGCTGTGATTGATGGAAACATGAATTCTGTTCTCTACTAAAAAATCCTGAAGGAGAATGTCCAGCCATCAGTTCATGACCTCATGCTGAAGCGCACTTGGGTTCTGCAGCAGGACAATGGTCCAAAACACACCAGCAAGTCCAAATCAATGGCTTAAAAAAAATAAAATGAAGATTTTGGAGTGGCCTAGTCAAAGTCCAGACTTGAATCCAATTGAGATGCTGTGGCATGACCTTAAAAAGGTGGTTCATGCTCAGAAACCCTTCAATATGGGTGAATTAAAACAATTCTGTAAAGAAGAGTAGGCCAAAATTCCTCAAGAGCGATGTGAAAGACTCATTGCCAGGTATCGCAAACACTTGATTGCAGTTGTTGCTGCTAAGGGTGGCACAACCAGCTATTAGGTTTGGGGGGAATTACTTTTTCACATAGGGCCATGTAGGTTTGGATAGTTTTTTTTCCTTAATATATAAAATCATCACTTAAAAATGCATTTTGTGTTTACATGGGTTATCATTGTCTAAAATGTATTGTTTGATGATCTGAAACATTTAAGTAACAAACGTGCAAAAAATAAATAAATAAATAAGAAATCAGGAAGGGGGCAAATACTTTTGCACTGCACAAATATACCATTATCTTTCTTTCCCTCTTCTATCACTACTGGAGCTCCTCTAGCAATTAATAGAAGTACTCTCCTTTTCCTTTGTCTCAGATATTCCACTAAATAACTATCCTTAAATCCTTTCTTTATCAAATTCACATGCTCAGTTCTTTCCAAATGAGTCTCCTATAGCACAGCTATTTGCACATTCAAAGATAATATGGAAAGTGTTCACATTACGATAAAAAGTTATTATTCCCACGTGATATGTGTAACAGCTTTTTTTAATGTCTAGTTTCAGCTTTTGTGTTACATGCATACACTGGTTGGCAGGTTGATCTTTTATACAGATTCTTGTCATACCCATTTGCAGCTACATCACATATTACAAGACTTTTTGTTTTAATTAAAACCCTCAGACTGAAAAAAAAACTTATCCCTCAACCACTAACTTAATACAAACATACAAAATTATGTACATCTTCAAATAATGAAGTTCAACCCTTTTAACAGGATCAACTGTTACAGATTGACAGCTACACTCACAGGCTTTAAATGACCTATAAATTAAGGTTATCCACACTAAGACGCATGGTACTGCCTGTGCCTCTACTTACACTAAGTGTTGTGCCAGTTTTTGTGTTATCTTTATTCCTCTCCCACGTGTAGAAAAATTGAATGCTTTCAAAAAGCATCATCTTTTAGCCACTGAAAAAAGAAAGTAGTCTGTTTTTTATTACCATCTTATCAGGTTGTCTCCATAGAAGCATGGGAACCAGATACCCAGTTGAATTCTCATGCTGCACTATGAACATTTGTTAAAGGAAAACATTCCATTACATTCAGTGTTCTCTTATTTACTTGCTTCCACTTAAAACTGGTTATCAGATCAAGCTAAGGACCTTAATCCAGTCATTCCCCAAAGCAAAAGTAAGAAAAAGCATATCAGTTTTACTTGTATCATCATCTGTACAGCTTTACAACCTACCCCTCACTTCAACAACTCAAGAGTACAGTCTATTATCTTTAAATATGATTTTGTCCAGGCTTTCTTCTTTTTTTCACACTGCAATGGCTACACTTCGTAAGACTAAACAAGAAAAAAGACAAAAAAGAAAGAAGAAAAAAGGGGCACCTGTTTACTTTAGAATCCTTATAACATACAAAAATAACTGAAAATGCTTTACCACATAACATGCAGTATATCTAATGTTTTATAAAAAGACTGTCAAGAGCAAAACTTGTTTTACTTACGGTTATAACTCTTTCCTTCCTCTTTTCTCTCCTTAATGTTTTTCCAAACATTAATGATATGTAGTACTGCATATGCTTTGGAGTCCCCATACAAGTATAAAAAAGTCCAATATTTCCATTTTTTTCTTGTTCATTCATATTTCACAAATGTGACTGATGCTTAGTAGTTATGTACTTACCATAACTTAGCATCTGTGTTATCCTATGTCACTATTCATCACTTCTGGGTCATAGGATCTGACCTCAGATCTGAGTTGGCAACTTCTCGGACAGATCTTAGACTCAAGCTCCTCCCACTCCCATAATCCCTTGCTTCCCTCTAATACCTCAGATTGAGTTTGCCCCAAAGCTAGAAGACAGTCATAGTAGACATGGAACACCAGATAAGACATCTCCACTTCCTCTAGATTCAAAAGATTAGGGGAAGGAGGGAGGGATAGTGATGAATAGTGACAGAGGATAACACAGATGCTAAGTTATGGTAAATACATAACCGTATCTGATGTTATCTATGTCACTATTCCTCACTTTTTTGTCAGAGTCCCCAGCTACCATACAATCATAGGTGGCCTCATGGAAGGACATGCCAAAGAACTGTGGAACCAAAGGAATCCCTATTTCTGGAGACTAGGTTGAGTATGTAATGAGTAATGAAGGTGTGAGGTGTAGACTAGGTGGCTACAGTGCAAATCTTATGTACAGAATGTTGGACTAAATAGGCAGTTAACATACCCATGTATCTAGTGGAATGAGCTCTGACAGCTCCTGCTAAAGGCAATCCCTTAGAAAAATAAGCATTAGAAATACACTGAGATATCCAATGAGATATTGTAACCTTGGACACCACCCAACCCAGTCTGTTAACAGAGAAGGCCACGAACAGTCGGTCAGATTTGGGAAAACTCTGTCCTGTCTAAACAAAATCGCAACTGTCTATGTATGTCAATCATATGCAGCATATACTCTCCTTTACTGGAATGGTTGGGAAAGAAAACTGGCAACTGAATAGTTAGATTCATATTTGCTTCAGTGGCTACCATGGGCATGAAAGAGGAATTAGCCTGAGAGCCACTCTGTTTCGATGAATAATCATGTATGGTGGCTTGATTGCAAGATCTTGCAACTCAGAAACTCATCTTGTTGATGTTATGGCCACCAAAAATGGTGTCTTCCAAGACAAAATCTTAATGTCGCAAGCTGCAGCAGGCTCAAAAGGACTCTGCATAGGAGATTGCAGCACACAAAGATAAGGTCCCAAGGAGAAGAGGGATCTTTGATAGTGGGCAGTAGCAGGAAGACACCTTTCAAAAAGGCCTTACAAAGGCGAGAAGAAAAAGTACTTTCCTCGCAAACATGAAAATTAGAGATGGCCACTAGCTGCACCTTAATAGTGGAGGAGCTGGCTCCATCCTGAAAGAGAAAAGACAAGAATAATAAGATGTCTGGAGTGGGAGCTGAAAAAGGATCCAGATTTCGCTGACTGGCCACATAGAAAATCTTTTTTATTTACTACGCATACACCTTCTTGGTGGAGACCTTCTGAGAGGCCAGAATGATGTCTCTGACTGGTGAGGCAAGCCTGGACTGGTTTAGGATTATGGGAAGTGAACAAACCACACAGTCAGATGAAGAGTCTGAAGGCTTGGGATTGGAAAATGGGGGGGGGGGTGAGATATCAGATCTAGAAGGGAATCCAGTACCCAAGGGGGGTACCTCAGATGAGACCTGAGGAGGGGGAACCACACCTGCAAAGGCCAGAAGGGGGGCAATGAGGATCAAGGCAGCCTTGAGGTG
Source organism: Protopterus annectens (assembly GCF_019279795.1). Taxonomy (NCBI): domain Eukaryota; kingdom Metazoa; phylum Chordata; order Ceratodontiformes; family Protopteridae; genus Protopterus; species Protopterus annectens. Next base: position 441,878,810 of record NC_056750.1, on the reverse strand, counting down.
ATGAGCTTTCTGAAACACTATGGGAATGTGAGTTATAGGAGGGTAAGCGTATAGGATACATGGAGGCCATTCATGAACTACAGCATCCCTGGGGTCTTCCCAGCTGGAGGGATCAGGGCAAAGTACTTGCTGCATTTGTGATTGAGAGGGGAAGCAAACAGATCACAACTTTCTGTGTTGCCTAGACCTTTCTAAGATACAGGGATGCTTCTCTGTTCATCAGTGAGAGTGGTGAGCTTTGAACAGCCTATCTGTTGCTGGAGGAATGGTTTCAGCTCAGAATCTGTAGTTTTATTGGCCATTTAAGGCTATTTCTATCCCTTTCATCTTTATGATTAAAAACACGTTTGCACAGTTTTTGCACTTGTATTACCTCAGCAAGAGCCTGCCTGGGTGCCCTGCAGAGTCCTACAGAAGCATAGGGAGAAAAGGGAGACTGAGTGGATTAAGTACCTCTGTTTTGCTTTTTATTGCTTATTTTTGCTAGCTGCATTATTCCGACCATTTTTTATTAACTTTGCTACTTATCTGAACTGTTTTTTGAATTCTTATACTGTTTGCACTTTAACTGATCATTTTTAAGTGTTTTTCAACTGTATAACTGTTGAGGGCTACACATTCAAGTGTGATAGCCATTTTTTTGCTGTAAAAGTGTTTGTATTCCTATATCTGCTTTAACTTTTGAAAAAAAACAAAAACAAAAAATCCTCTCTCTCTATTTGTTTCCCACCTTCTAGACCCAGTAGAATGGTTTCAGCTCAGAATCTGTATTTTTATTGGCCATTTTGGGCTATTTCTATCCCTTTCATTTTTCTGTTTAAAAACCCGTGTTTGCATGGTTTTGCTCATCGTACAGTGGCAGTTAACTACAGTTAAACAATTCCCTGTCCCGGAAAGTCTGCTCTTCAGATTTTCCTTTAGAACTAGCCAGTTTTCTAGTTTTTGTACTCAAAACTGTTTCTGTTCCCTTAGAACTAGCCAGTTTTCTAGTTATAGCACACAAAACTGTTTTGTTGTGCTCAGCACTGTCCAAATCTCACTGCAAGTACTAAATAATCAACAAATTAAATCAAGAGGAAATCAGTTCTTAGTACTTAAATTAATAAGCACTAACCAGGCATGTTTAAGGGTCAGCTCCCGGTGTTTTCCGCTGTCCACCTGATGAACCTGGGCATCTTGGGATAATGTGGAAATTGCCTTATGTACACTGACAACCCTCTCCTCCTACCACCCAACACTACAACCTGAGAGAGATGCACTTATATAGCAAAACTGGAAGCCAAGCTCTCTTCAGCCAAGACTGGACTAGACAGTCAAGAGGAGAAGGCAAACACCACACCACACCACACTCTACACACAGACCATCAAAACCTGCAACACCCAAACCCACACATAGTAACACAAAACACACACCTACATTTGCGGAGGATCTCAATAAAAATCTGCCCAAACAATAGAGATCTCCAAAGCTGAAACGCAAGCAACCCCCCCCCCCAACACTACCCCAAATGACATATAGCTCACAAAATCAGTGTGCCTCTCAACTTCAGCTCATAAGGCAAAACAACGTACCCAACACACTAGTCACTGGTGAGACTATAGTCAGGCACACTGACATCCCTCTCATCAGGCTAAACAAGCAGAATGCTATTGTCAGCTACCTGTCAGGTGCCAAGATCTGCCATATAACGCACGCACTCAGATCACTCCACAACAAGTACAAATATGACTCTGTCATTGTCCACGTTGGAGTAAATGACCTGAGACGTACCTCCCTGAACTACATGAAAAGAGACATGGAGGATCTCTCTTACCATGTGGCCCAGGCAGGTATGACATTAGCCCTGAGTAGCATCCTACCATCACCCAGAATGATACCACAGTACAAGGACAAAATGACTGTCTTCAACAATTGGCTAAGCTTCTGGTGTCATTTCAAGGGGATCCAGTATCTGTCTGCCTGGGACGACAAGATCGGCAGGCCACGATGCTTTGCCAGAGATGGCCTGCATTTGTCGCCTCTGGGATTCTGGATACTGGCTAAGGCTCTTGCCGCCCTTATTGTGCCTTTTTTAGGCAAGGGTCAAACATCAAACGCACCACCATAGTAGATACAAACAAGCAAAATCTAAGGGTAATGCTATTCAATGCTAGAAGTCTAAACCTCGAAATGCACTCACTCGAGGCACTCCTTAAGATGGAGAACATCAATATCTGTGCAGTGACAGAGACCTGGTTTAAGGCTCCAGAGAGCACCCCTGCATTACCAGGCTACAACTCTTACCACACCTTTCCACCACCTAACCTGGACTGAAACACTAAAGGAGGTGGCGTGTCCATATTCATAAAGGATACCCACACCTCCAGGCTAGCTGCTCAACATAATGCATCCAAAATTATCCAAGTACAATTAACACTGCGCAAGACTGCAATTCAGGTTGTAGCTTGTTAGAGATCCCCCGCCATGTCCCAGGACGCCCACTCCATGTTTCTCGATATACTGGATAATATTAAGGTACAGCCCAATACCCTAATATTGGGAGATTTCAACTACCCCACCATCAACTGGGAAAACGACTCATGTACTAAACTCATCTGCCCAACGTTTTCTGGAATTCATCAATTCCAACGCCCTGGATCATCTTGTCCATAACCCTACCAGGGGCAGCAACATCCTGGACCTGGTCATTGCCAATATAGGTAACAGATGCTCCACACCAGAGGCCAACTCCTCGCTGGTTAGGTCTGACCCCAAGCTAATCACCCTAGACATCCATATCCCACTCTCACCCCCCCCCCCCCAATTAAGGAAACCACCGTAAAAAATTTTTCCAAAGCCAACTTCATGCTTCTTAAGTCAGAAGTGGCCAACTTCACGTCACCCACACAGATGGAAAATAGACACATAACTGCTGAATCATATACAAAAGCACTGTGTAAGCACATACACGAGTGCATGGACCATGCCATCCCCAAAAGAACCAAGACGCTATCCTCCAAAAAAAGGAAGCCAATCTGGTAGTCCCCCTGCCATAAAGAAACTCTACAGCAGAAGGAAGACACTTGCAAAAAAGAGTAAAATCCCATGATTGCAGGAACTCCCTGGTCAGTCTCAGCAAGAAGCTGACATCCCTCATAAAATCCTCCAAAGCTAGTTACGAAAATAAAATTGCCATGGATTCTAAAGGCAACCACAAAGCTTTCTACAGCTATGTCAAGAATCTCAATGGCAAAACTGAGATCTGCGAGTAATTACAGCACAATGGCACTACATTTACCGAACCAACTGATAATGCCAACATCCTGGCAGACAGGTTCAGTGCAAACTTTACCCCACCCCATACCCCCCCGAAAGGGCCAATCTCCATACCGGAAGATTGGCAAAGCCCCTGTAATCACGGATGCACAGGTAAAGACCATACTCTCCAAAGCCAAGAACACAGCATCCATGGGATGAGACAACATCCCCAGCTGCATTCTGCATGAACTACAGAACAAACTGGCACTCCACCTTAGTGCCATGTTCAACCATAGCCTCACTTCAGGCTTTGTGCCTATGGAATGGTGCACAGTGATGACTATCCCACTCCACAAAGGGGGTGCCACCACTGACCCCAGGAACTACCATCCCATTAGCCTGATGAGCCTGGCCTGCAAGGCCATGGAATGCATTATCCTGGAACTTAAAAACAAAGACATAGGTAACCTCCAAACTCTGGACCCCCACTCAGTTTGGGTTTGTAAAAGGTAGATCATGCCTCCTAAACCTGAGTGACTTCTTCAAAGCAGTCACCAGAGCCACAGATGAGGGTAAGATGGTGCACACAACATATCTTGACCTCGCCAAGGCTTTCAACACCATTTTCCACTCTGGTATTATAGATAAACTCACTGGACTTGACATAAAGCCATACTTCATAAGATGGGTGGCCAACTGGCTCACTGACAGAACCCACACAGTGAAAGTAGCCGACTCTAAATCAGACTTCAGACCAGTGACAAGCGGAGTACCACAGGGTTCGGTCCTGGGTCCTCTCCTGTTCAATATCTACTTCTCTGAAGTCTAGGCTAATACAGCTGGTCTCTAGCTAATGAAATTCGCAGACAACTGCGAACTAGGAGCCATAATAGACTTGCCTAAGGATGTGGACATTCTACAAAGAGGCCTCACTGAGACTGATGCTTGGTGTCAAAGTCATGGCCTAAAGCTCAATGCCAAAGAGTGCACTGTCATCCCCTTTGGGAAAAACACCATACCCATGAACTACCACATAAGCGGTAGCATAGTAAACACCAAAAGTGTGATAAGAGACCTTGGGACACAGATGGACAGTAGTCTATCCTTTGATAATCACGTTGCCACAGTAGTCAGGAAATCCTTCTACATGGCAAACCTCATCACAAAGGGGTTCTCCTTCAGAAAAAGAGAGGTCATCGTTCCTCTCTACTCATCACTCATCAGACCCATTATAGAGTACAACGTCCCATTTGGCATGTACCTCACAAGACATCTGCAACAACTAGAAAGGCCACAGAAATACCTCACTAGGAGGATTACTGGCCTCAAACAGATGCCATACGTAGACTGCCTCAAAAAACTCCAGGTCTACTCCATCGCATATCACCTACTCAGAGGCGACCTGTAACTTAACATACAAAGGCGTGTCTAACCCAGATCTGATGGACATGCTACACTTAAAGAAATCCCAATCTCTCCGAGCCGCACCCACCAGGGACCTAAAACTTGTCACCACAATAAACAGAACATGCTGCAGGGATAGATTCCTGTCCCAGAGATTTCCCATGCTCTAGAACAGGCTACCCATTCATGTCAAGCAGAGCTCCTCATTAGCCCTCTTTAAGGGAAATCTTGACAATTGGATGGGAAACAGGAAATTCATCCTGGAGATCACTGCTCGACAGGGGCACAGGAAAATAATTTTCTTGGGTGGCGAAAGCCAGGGAACCTCATTTGACTGGGCTTTATATAGGCCCTAGGGCGGATAGCCTAGTACATACCCATGAACCTATGAAGGAGAAAGCGTATCGAGGACATCACCCATTACCACACACTCATGGCCTCATGACAAAGCAGATAAGAATGTGTGCCCCCTTGTTTGTTGACGTACCACAAAAGAGCCATTTTGTTTGCGTGCACTGCAATGGTACCCAGAGGAAGGCAGTCCTGAAAGGCTTACAATGCAAGAAGAACTGCCTTTATCTCTTGTACATTTATGTACAGTTTGGTCTCTGCAGGGGACCACATACCTTGGACCATCTTTCACCCCGACAGGGAAGCATCCATGGTCACCATGGCACCAGGAGGAGAAGAAGAAAAAGGTCTGCCGACGAGGAGATTGGGGGACAGAATCCATCAAAGAAGGTGATGCCTCCACACTGGAGTGAGGCGAATGGAAGTTGTCCTTGTGTGAAACAGAGAAGACCATTGGACAGCTGGAGTCCACTGTAGCATCCTCATATAAAACCTGGCTAATGGCACCACACAGACTGCTGCTGCCATGGACCCCAAGGCCATGATAATAACTGGACCTGAGGACGGCACAGATCTAGGAGAGATTGAACATGGGATCTGATTAACTGTACATGCCTGGGAGGTAATGTTGCAATCCCTGACACAGTGCATAGTTGGATGCTGATAAACTCCAAGTTCTGGGTCAGAATCTGATTTGACTTGGGCGGATTCATGGTAATCCCTAGCTGGTCAAACAGGACAAGAGGGTAGTGAGTGGCTGCAACCAGTTGATGCTTCATAGGAGCTGTGAGGAGCTAATCAAGGTAAGGAAACACCTGGAATCCCTGCAGTCTCAGGTGAGCTGCCACCACTGCCATGTGCTCAGTGAATACCTGGGGAGCTGTGGTGAGACAAAAGGGCAAGGTACAGAACTGGCAATAATTGGCCCCTACACAAAAGTGGAGAAGTCTCCAGGAGTGCCTATTTTTATATGATGGTATGCATCCTGCAGATCCACAGAGCACATCTGCCCATTCTTGTGCAGAATGGCCATGATGGACTGTACAGTGACCATCTGCAACTTCGACTTCTTGATGGAGAGATTCAACTCATTTAAGTCCAGGACTGGACATAGGTCCCCCATTTTCTTTGGCACTAAAAAGAAGCAAGAGTAAGTTTTGGATCCTTTTTGTCCTGGTGGGACCTCTTGGATGGCTTTCTTCTGAAGAAGCTTGAGCACTTCTTCCTGAGCTAACTCCCTATGATGGGGTGGCGCATTGGAGAGAGGTTTCCTGACTGGTGTGGGGGTGGGAAAATGGAATAAAATAGCCCCTGGAAATAATGCTTAGCACCCACCAATCTCTTGTGATGTTTGCCCAGGCTAAAGGGTTTAGAGACAAATGATCCCTGAATGCCTCCAGGGCAGGACAGTCAGACAAAGGAGCGCTGGTAGGGCTTCTCAGAGAAAGGTTCCCTGGAGCCCTGATTTTATGGACCCCCTCTGCCTCTAGAGCAGCATCTACTATTGAACCCTCTCCTCTGATCTCTAGAAGAGGGTTTATCCTGACCCCCGCTAAAAGGAAGACTGTGACTTTCGGAACCACAATTTCTTGATCCCTTGTTGTGTCTTACAAAAGGACCACTGAGGGGTAGAAAATTTGATTCCCACAGCGGACAAGGTCTTCCCTTTCTACTCATTGTGGGTTAGTGTATCTCTGACTGATGGACCAAAGAGAATGGATCCATCAAAGGGGGCATTAGTGAAGGACACTTTAAAGGATTCCTCAAACCCACACAGGCACAGCCAGGCAAAATGCCGAATAGCAATGCCTGTGCTGGCTACTAGAGAAGTGCCTTCTGCAGCACTAGAAATCAGCCTCATCAAGCAATTAACAAGGGACGCAACAGTGGGTAGCTTGGGAGACACTTTGTTCAAGTCCTTGGCAAGCATCACTTCAGAAAGGGAACTGGTGAGTTCCTTAACCAAATCCCTTTGGAGGCGGGTGAAGTGTGCCAAGTAATTAAGCGCCCAGAGACCAAATGTAGCTGAGGTGAAAACCCACTTTCCATGTCTGTAAATTGCCTGGGATTCTTGATTGGAAGGATGGGCAGACATACTTTGCCCCACCAACTCCTTTTTAATTGCAGCATTTACAACAGCATTGAATGGCACCCCTTTTGACCAGAACTGTCTATCCATGGGTGGGCTTAAGAATTTTTCTGCTCGTTTGGTCTATGGTTCCACAGAAGGATCATAAGACCATAGGATCCTGGGGCCGTTGCAAGCCTAGCCAAGAGTTTATCCCCAAAAAAGAAACCTCAGTCAGCACCTGTCACCCCTGTCAATGAGGGACAAAGCTGAAACCCCTGGGACAAATTTGTGGTTTCCCATCCACTCAAGGTTGTGCTTGAAGAAGGTCAGTGAGGTACTCTTGTTTGACATGTATGGGAAGTTTATTCCACAGATGGCGCAGCCTCTGGGAGACAAAACCTCTCTCTCCGCCAAGTTTTGTTGATGTTGCACATTAAATTTAGGCCTTTTGAGTGGGTAAAGCTTGAGGAGTTAGACTTGCAGATAAGGAGCATTTCTAGCAAGGAAGGGTCTGATATTGCCTTGTAGGTGAGACACAGATCACCTCTTAGCAATCTGTATGATACTGAGCAGAGTGATAGTGATTTGAGCTTGTCCACACAGGACAGGTGTTGGAAATCATGGATTCTCTTTGTGAGGTATTTCTGTGTCCTTTCCAGTTGGTGCAGGTGTTTGGAGAGGTACATACGAAACGGGGCATTATACTCAATTATAGGCCTAATGAGGGAAAAGTACAGAGAGGTAATAACCTGCTTTTTTTCTGGATGCAATCCCTTTACTTACGGGATGAACAAATAAAAGGCTTTTCTGACCACTGCCGCTACATGATGGTCGAATGTGAAATTGTTGTCAACCCAAGTACCCAGGTCTGCCACCACACGTTGTGCGCTAAGGGGGTTGCTGCTGATGTGGTAATCACTAGGGGCCATGTTTTTGTTGAAGGATATGATAATACATTTTTTTGTGTTTAACTTAAGGCCATGACTTTGGCACCAGTCATTTGTTGCTGTGAGACCCGCTTGCAGTATGTTAACGTCATTTGGAGAGTCAATGACCGCACCCAACTTACAGTCATCCACAAACCTGGTCAGCCACATGCCCTTTGTTTTTGCCTGGACCTCTGAGAAGTAGACGCCAAACAGTAGGGGTCCCAGGACAGATCCCTGGGGAACAACACCAGTGACAGGTCTATCGAAGGTGGTGGCACATGTTTTACACTTGTGGGTCCTATTAGTGAGCCAAATGGTCACCCACCTGATGAGATAGGGATTTACACCAAGTTGAGTTAGCTTTTCAATGATGCTCGAGTAGAGGATTGTGTCAAAAGCCTTGGCCAAATCAAGGAAAGCTGTATGTACTAACTTTCCCTCATCCAGGGCCTTGGTGACAGTCTCAAATAAGTCAACCAGGTTCAGCAAGCAAGATTTTTCCCCTGATGAATCAAAAATCCGTGCAGTCAAGTGCTTGGAGATTGCCTATGTCTTGTTTATGAGAGCCATAATAATATGCTCCATGGCTTTACAGATCAGACTGGTTAAGCTAATGGGGCAATAGTTTCCTGGGTCAGTAGTGGCACCACCTTTGGGCAAGGGGATTACAATGGCAGCTCTCCTCTCTGCTGGAATAAGCCTGTAATTAGGCTGTGGTTGAATAGAGTGCTCAATGGCAAAGCTAGTTCTTGCTGGAGGTGGTGCAGAATACAGCCTGGGATACTATCAGGTCCCATGGAAGCTGCGTTCTTTGCCCTGGATAGGGCCTTTAATACTTGATCTACGGAGATGTGAGGTGTGGGACAAGTATCCGGGAGGTCAATTGGACGTTTGGAGGGATACTGGGGTAAAGTTTGCATTGAACCTATCAGCTAGCAGGTTGGCTAAGTCAACAGGATCAGTGTAAGTGGTACCATTAAGTACTAATTCGGAACAAACATGGGCTTTGTCATAGAGATGCCTGATGTAGGTGAAGAAGGCTTTGTAGTTTCCTTTTGTTTCAGAGGCTAGTTTCAATTCATAATTGGCTTTGGAGGTTTTCACTAGTTATTTAATTTGCTTTTTATCTGCAGGGAGTTTTTCCAATTTGGAATTTGTTCCTTTCTACCCTTGGACAACAGTTAATTCCTTTCGTTGTAAATCTTGTTGACAGAGAATGTCTACCAGACAGATTTATGTTTCCTTGAGGAGCAGGCTTTAGTTCTATTGGGTATGGCTGAGTCCATGCAGTTGTACAGGTGCTTGTATACTGCCTTGGCGTACTGTTCAGCATAGCTGTCTGCATTCTCTGAGGGGTGATGGTGGTGTGAAGTTACTGATACCTTCCCTTAGAAGGTTGTAGTTACCTTTTGAGGAGATTTTTTACCTGGTTATGGCTGGGGGTGGGGGAGTTGGGTGGCATAGAAACTTTAAATGAGATCATGCTACTTCCATGTCCTGCTGTCAATAAGATCAGTTCGTCAGCAGGAGGAACCCAGGTGGTAGATGGTCCCATCCCAAATGCCTTCAGGAACACAAACTCCTTGGAGGACAGGGATTGAGAAGACCATCCACCCTTCAATTTGAGGCTCTCCAGGATGTCTCCGAAGGAGACCTCCTTGAATGGAGATCTGGGGGACCAATTCCCTTCATCGAGGTCCGTATTCTCAGTGAGAGAGACTACTGGAGAGTCTAGACATCTCCTCTTGCACATCCTCTGAGGGGGGCTCACAGGAGGATTTAGAAGAGTCGGGGACCCCAAGTGGGGTAACATGCCCTTGAACACCAATTCGGGAGGGCTGACTGGAAGCAGGATGAGAAGGCTCAACTCTCAGAGATGAAAGGGGCTGGAAAAGGCCCTGGAGAGTAGGGGAGGCTGCTCCAGCAGTGGAGAAGGTCCTCTCTACTACCTGGGCAGTTGAAGGCCTGAATGATGCTACCTCCACATTCCTAATGTACAAGGCCACTTGAGAAGAGGAAGCAGAGCATGTACCTGCCTCAAAACTCCTGGATCATACCGTCTCCTGAACTGTCAAAGGCTGAAGCACCAAGGAGCAGGGACAGGTCCAAAAAAACTGGACTGGAACCCCCAAAGAACTCTGAAATGGCTGCTTGGGTCGATGACCCAGTCTGCTCCAAGGGAGGAAGAGCAGAACCGGTCAGGGACTCAGACAGGGTAGAGACAAGGTGGGCTCTAGGAGCCTCCGTTGCCTCCTCACCAAGCCCCAAGCCCTGAAAGTCCAAAAGCACCTGGGTTGGACGAGTAGATAGAAATATAGGGGCAGGTGATCCCAGGCCGGATGGGTGGAGGACGCAAGAAGCAACAACTCAATTTGAGCCTTGAGGAAGGGCCTCATTATCCTGTCCATGTCAGATGGGAGCACGCTCCTGGAAGACCTAGAAGAGGCTGAAGACCTACCTGGGGACATGTGTCGAGATCCCAAGGACCTCCTGTACTTCTCAGAGGAACTGCTTCTGTACCTGGGATCTGTAAGACACTGCTCTGGGCCAGAACCCAATGGGAAGTCACTAATCAAGATGGGATTCGACACGAGTCCTAGATCCACCCACTTCGGATCCAAGGCAACTGAGGATCTGAGCGTTTAGAACTAGAACTCCTCAGATCCAAGGAGGTCAAATCAGTGGCAGGTCTAAGTCTGGGTCAGATCTGAAGGCCTCGATCTGGAGGCTTTGGATCCAGGAGTAAACTTCCAGGACCTCAGATCCAAAGGTCTCAAACCAGAGGGCTTGGTTCCAGGAGTAGACTTGCGAAACATCAAATCAGAGGTCTTTGGATCTAACAACAGAGGCTGGAGCCAGATCTAAGGAGATAGGATCCAAAAGCCTAGGCCTCTTAAAGGATGAGGACCCAGAAATGGAGTGAGCCTTCCTCTTGTGGTTAGAAGGACCTAGCTTGGTCGGAGACTGGTGGACTAACAGACCCCCCTGAGCCATCCCTTTCAAAAGACCAAGGCCCTGGGGTTGAACGTGGCATAAATGCCACATTCAACCTCCAGGTACACAGCACCCAAAGAATAGAAGCACTCCTCATGCAAGTCAGAAATGGGCATCTTCCGACCACACAAGGAGCACATCTTAAGCACTGCTGGTTTGCCAGACATGAGGGAAACAACAGACCAAGCACCAAAGCCAAAATGTCAACCGGAACTGTTAACCAGGGCCACACCAAGTCAAAACAAAGTCAAAAACCAGCAAAAACCAACAATTACACTACCACAATTAACTCAATTCAAAAATCATAACAAGAAAATAAACTAAGCTTAAGTTGCAACACAAATTCTTAAGGCAGATAAATTGGCATCAAAAGGGCTGACAATAAGAAAAATGATTAGGAAGGGAGGGGAGGCTAAGAGGGTACAAAAACTAAGACTAGACTCTAAAGAAACTATAAGTAAGTTTAAAAGCTACAAGATGAAAATAAGGTTTGAAAATGAACACTTATCCCACAGAAAGACATGAGCCAGAGGAATCACGTCTGAAGCAGTGAAGCAGCAAACGAGATCTGAGTGGGTTAGAGGGCAGCAAGGGATTATGGGAGGAGCTCGAGCCTAGGATCTGTCTGGGAAGTTGATGGCTCAGATTCAAGGGCAGATCCTATGACCCAGAAGTGAGGAATAATGACATGGATAACATCAGATCACACATTTATTCATTAATTTCCAAGTTGCTGGTTTTCTTTCTGTTGATCTCCATCTCCCTACTCCAGCCATTGGTTCATTTCCACTACACTCCTAGTTCTTATAGTCAACTCCTGTGCTTTTTCCAGTCTCTCAAGAATTTTCTTTGGAGCATTGGAAAATGTTTCACTGGTCTCTTTATGAATTTTATTATCAGAAGAATAAGCAGCAGAGTCCACTTTTGTTTGATAGTTCACTTTTTGTTGGACAAAACTTTTGCATTTCCTCATTAGCATGTCCTGCATCAAAAAAATGACACTGATCCTCCAGGAAAAAGTATTCAAAAGACAGACAGATACAGCCGTTTGAATCTCACACCTGTCTCTTGACATTCTCTGATTACTGCAATATATTTACTCCTCTTTTGCTGTGTGTACAGTAAGTAATCATTTTTCACACACTACAGTCTGCAGATTTTAGTACTTTGTCCATCTACCTCAGTTTTGTCAGAATCCCCCTTTTCTGCTGGTAAAATTGCATCTTTACTATTAGAGGCCTTGGCTGCTTTCTCATGGCCAGCTTTGGAGAATACAAATTATGTGTCTTTCAATTAACACCTGCTGTGGAATACCAGTCCATTGGTTGTTTGTGCTTTAATAAAATTATATAGTTTAAAATATAGTTTAGTTTTATAAAAGTATACTACCAACAAGTACAAGGAGTTTCAATGGGCGCGGCATGCGCACCTACTTACGCTAATATTGTGTTAGCTAGTTGGGAATCTTCATATGTTTTGAATTCAGTATACAATCAATATTGGTCACTATATAGATGCTATTTGGATGACATTGTTATTTTTTGGACAGGGGGCAAGGACAAATTGTCTGAATTTCTTGATTATATTCAGGGTACTACAAATTTTTTGAAATTTACATACACCACCTCCACTGATAGGTTACAATACCTTGATATAGAAGTTTATAAAAGTTTGAATAAAAATGACCTAGAAACAAAGGTATTTAGAAAGAGCACTTTTTGTAATTCTTTCCTGCATTTTACTAGTGCACACCCCCCACACTGCAAAAAGAATATAGTTAAGGGGCAGTTTGTGAGGGGGTGTCGCATGACTAGCAAGGATGAAGATTTTTATACAGAATGTAATACCTTGGAAGGGATGTTCTGTGCAAGGGGTTATTCACCTGAGTTTGTTAAAAGTATTAGAACAGAGGTTGAGCAGAGTAGAACAACTAAATTTAAACCTATAAAAGGTAGATAGATACCAAAGGCTGTATTAATGATACTGGCAACATTGCTAATTATTGCCATTCCAGTAGGAAGAAACAAAATGTAGAACCATACTATGAGTCAGCTTTGATTTTGGAATATATCATGTTCAACTCTAACGTGAAAAAGTTATTCCAGACTGAATGGGATAAATTTGTATCCTTTTCAGATATTAGGAATATTAATGAATGTACCCCAAAAATTGTTTATAGGAATGCATGGAGTATCAAGAAAATACTGGAGAACAACAAGGTTACTGCTTGTGACAACACTATTAATAGGGTTGTACCAAGTAAAATTACAAATGGAACCTACAAATGTGGACACTGCAAGCAGTGCGAATATATCCTTAATAAAGGAGAGGTTTACCTGGATGGTAGGGACATCAGCATTAATAGTACAGGTCATTATAATTGTGAAACAAAGGGGGTGGTATATATGGCCATATGTGTTAAATGTAGTTCATTTTATATTGGTAAGATGGAGAGGGTGCTGAAGAAAAGAATTTACGAACATATGTATGAGATATCTAAGTATAAAGAAACAAATGCCCTGTACAAGCACACTAGAGTATGCAATGACTCTAAATTTTTGTTTTTTGTGCTTGAGCAGGTTAAAAAGGAGATGAGAGGAGGCTTACGGGAGGAATGGCTTGAGTATAAAGAATTATGGTGGCAAATTTTGTTAGAAGCCACCAAGTTACCTGGGCTAAATGAGCATATTTCATTGTCCCCTGTTTTAAAGTTGAGAGCAGCTAAAATTTAGTATAAACTTGTATAGTTACTGTTTGAACAGTAGATGGTGCTAGTTGGATGAAAGCAGATTGCATTGAAATGAAATGAATAATACATACTTTTAAACTTGGTTTATTTATGTAATTTATTATTCATTTAAACAAATTTATTATTTAATTTTTTATGACGTATTATATACTAATTGTTTTTAAAGTTTTTTAATGTGATATAATGTTTTAACATGAATTAATATTGTACTAAGTTTCAGTTATGATTTGTTTTAATATATATGAGCCTTTAGTTTTAACTGGTTAAGGTAGGATGCAAATATTGTCATTGGTTAAATTGAATTTAATTGTCCTATTTAATCATTAATCAATTTTAATTAACTCATCTGATGAAGTCTTTCTTTGGCTGTGGATGAAAACGCATTTGTTCTGTAAAGCGTTTATGTGGATTTACTTGTGTTGCTGTATTAAAAGGTTTTTTCGTAGCTGGTGCGTTTTTTCCATCTTGTTGGATATTCTTTAATAAAATTAATATAGTATGTTCCATCCAGTTTCTCTGGTTCTGCAGAAAATCCCAGGTTTTCCCTATTTGCTCTGTACTCTAATTCTACCATTTTTTAAAACATATCTTCTTCAACAGTGTCATACTCAAGACAGCCTTTTCTTCATTTCCACCACTGATTTTTGCTGTTTTATCAGCTCAACTGAATATCTGTTTAAAGCTTCTTGCATTTCTTCCAGTCTTTTATTGGAGTTGATGTACTCTTTTATTGTTTTACTTATTTTAACCAGCTCTCCCACATTTGACTTTTTTTTTCCTCTAGATTACAGGAAGTCATGTGTCAAACCAAAGCTGGAACTTGAAGTTGTTTTTGCTGAATAGCTGCAGCATTCCTCCCAGCCAGTGTTTTCTCATCTTTTAGGGTTGATTTTCTTTCAGGTTCTTTAAATCTCTTACTTGCTGGCATCTAGGTAGTGCATTTACTATCTAGCAACTGAAATATACCCAAATATAAAAATGAACTGGCTCTTCTTTATGAGTTGCTATTTTCACATTGGGAGAGATGAAATTAACTATTTACTAAGTGAGCAGCCATCCTCAAAGTCCTCCTCGGGTAAATCTTGAGAACATAACCATGCACATTCCCTCCCTCATAACAGTTCCAGTAACTGCTGTTTTGGACAAAGTATCAGCTGAGTCATAAACCCATTTCAAAGAATATTTGGTTACTTGAGACACAGAAGCAATCAGAATATTCTGAGATTCTCCCTCAGTGGAAGGAAAAGTGGCTATAATGTCCCTCATTTTCTCAAATGAGGGAAGCAGAAACTATAACATATGAATGAAAATCTTTTTTTCTTTCATCAGAAAATCCAGAATGAAAAGTATTAACAGTCTGTACTAAGCTGTAGGCTGAGCTCAATAAATCAATCCTTCCACAACCCCTTTATCCACTTTTGCACAGTGGCTCGGGGTGTCACTTCAAAGTGACAATTATCTAGAGTCAAGGTTTACACTGCCAGGTGGCTAGCCCTGCAGTGTAGTAGTTCATCCACACCACACATGCGCACTCACACCTATAGCCAGTTTAGATTGTCCAGTCCACCTACTGCATTGTCTTTGGAATGTGGGAGGAAACCTGAGCTCCTGAATGAAACGCATGCAAACACAGGGAAGACGTGCAGATTCCACACAGAAGGTACTGCAGCTGAAAATCAAACTGGGGAACTTTTTACTGTAAGGAGACAACACTATCCACTGTGCTGCACAATGTATCATTCCTGTCTAAAGTAACAGATACAATAGAAGATAAATTTTTATTGGAATTTCCATTGAGGAGAAAATACCAGGTGTACACTGAGCACAACAAAACAAAAACTCTGCAAGAAATACTTCACAGGAATATATATATAAAAAAAAAATGGATATTTTATTAGTTTCTGTTTAAATACTTAATATTTAAAATCTTCATCTGAGCTGAAATATACACCCAAGCAACCACTTAAATAAATTGCATGATTAAAACAACCAATGACAACTGAAAAGTGAAAAAGAATTATGTTGCAATACAGATTAAAATGTAATGTATTTAAAATATAATAAATGTCCAGTGCCAATTCTTATTCATCCAATAGCAGTTCATACAGCAAAATTCACAATTTTAAAAATATAAAATACATTTTATCTTAATATTATAGACTTAAAAGATAAAATACTGTTAATGGATATACATTTAGTCCGGGATCCTGGGATACATTTATTAACAACTGCCAATACATCTCCCTGTAATCTATTTTGATTTTGTGGAAGTGAATTTCTATCCGAGTCTCCCATAGTAATATGGACCCTTTCTTGGCTTCTCTCCTCTTTCATAATGGGGCCAGTTACTCTACAATTAAGGTCCAGTTAGAGGCTATCCCAAATTTTTATGTTGGAGAAATTCATTCTACCTTTGCTTCTTTTGGATTATCCAAAACTTTTCTGAGGTGTGCCTTCCTACTTAGACCTCCCCTTAGGAATCCTACTCTTCCTTGGGATACGATCATTTCACATCAAGCCTTGATCGAACCATCCTTTAAATCTGCTGCCATGGTGGAAATCAAATTCTTGACTTGGAAAACACTTTTTCTGGTGGCAATTACTTCTGCTTGGAGAGCATCAGAAATGCAGGCCTTGTCCTGCAAGCCTTTTCACAAGGATAGGGTATCCCTGTGAACAAAACCATTATTTATCCTTAAGGCAGTTACAGAATATTCATTTTCTTTCAAAATTTTTCCAGTAAAGGAGAATGTATATTTCAACTGCCGGATGTGCATTGCCAGTTCCTTCAAGAAGACAGATCAAGTGTTTGTTTCCTTTTCTAAACCTAAGATGGCCCACGGAGTTTCAAAAATATACTTAAGTAGATGGTTATCTGACTGTATCTCTCAGATTTATAAAGAAAAAGGGTTGTTACTGCAAAGGATCAAGGCTCATTCAATTAGATCTGTCTCAACTTCCTCTGCCTTCTTTTCTAGGGCCTCCATTGATTATATTCTTGCTGCTGTCTCTTGGTCTAAAGTTCACATGTTCATTTTTCATCGTAACCTGGGATTGTTCTCCAGGAATTGGGCGGCTTTAGGTTTGGCCATCCTTCAAAGCATCCTTCCATGAGACCACCCCAGGAGCTTAGTAGTTGGGGACTCTGTCCATCAATTGATGAATGGATGAAAGAGCTAACATCAGATATGAAAGTTATGTACTTACCATAATGAGAAATCTGTGTAATCTTGCTGCCATTTCTCAACTTCCTGCCCTCCTTCCCCCTTCCATTGTAAGGAAGAAATATTTTTTCGGCTTCTAGTAGGGCACTGTGATATGTTCTCTTTGAACCTTGTTTCCACAGTTCCTTTGTATTTGCAGTTTTTTTCCAAAAATGACAGTATGTTTTCTCTTCTGTTTAATGGTTTGTGGGCAAACTCAGTCTGTGGTAATGCTGTGTATAAGAGAAGATTAAGAGTAAAGGAATGACCCTGAGTTGTGGATCCTGAAGTCTAGAGTGACCAAAGTAGGATCCAATGTCAAAGACCCATCCATTGAGAAGAATAGAAGTAGACAACAAACGTGCATAATTATGGTAAGTATATTGCTTTTGTCTTTGCTATGAATTTATTTTTTCTTGGACTGCTACACAACTTTTCAGTCAGAAGACCATACTTATAGTTTTTCTTTTAATGAAAAACTGGGTAACTCTAACTTTTTCTATACCTTTCTGTGAGAAAACCTTCACAAAATTGTATTTAGAGGCTGGGGTAAGTGTATGGTGTGCTTGTCATGATGTTTTTGCAGTAACAACTCCACTTTTTTTTAATACTTGGCTTTTACCATCTATCACTTTCAGTTGTACCTAGACTTCAGGCTTCATTCTCAGCTTTACCATGGAACAACTTACTAATTTCTCATTTCTTCCTTCCTCCAGACATGAAAAGAACAACATTTTTAGACAGTCTTTGCCCCTTCAGCAAATTATTAATTTGCCTCAGTTGCATATGGGTGACTCTGCTGTGGCCATTTTTGGCTCTTCAGACCACACATCATCTTACTTGATTTCCTCTGCTTGTCCCTTCAGCCAGCATGGAGAGGAGTCAGCAATTCTATCTCCATTGTCCAAAATACTAGAGAGATGCATTCACGCTCAAATTTCAGACTACCTCCTTACTAACAACCTCCTTTCTAATACTCAACATGGTTTCCGACCAAACCATAGCACCACCACTGCCTTATTCTCTTTTACTAACACTATCCTTCACCATAAAAACAATGGCCATCTCTCCTCTGCTACTTTCCTAGACCCAGCAAAGCATTTGACATGGTCCCACACAAACTCCTCCTCTCTGTACTCAATAACCTATCCTTTTCTCAATCAGTCACCATCTGGTTTTAAAGTTACCTGTCTGACCGCCAGTAATCTGTTGTATGGCAAAATGATGTATCCCCCCAACTACCTGTCTCTATTGGTGTTCCCCAAGGATCCATCCTTAGACCCCTACTCTTCTCACCAATAATCTAGCCTCTGCCACCAAACATGGCACACTCATACAATATGCAGATGGCACAACCATCATCTGCTCAGCCCAGTCTCTACCTGAAATGCAAAAGGTCACACAGGATGCCTTTTCCTCTGTTGAAACTTAGCTATCCGATGCCCAGTTAATACTCAACCCAAACAAAACTAAACTCCTCATTTTCGAACCCACCAAACATACTCAAAACAACTCTCACTTTAACATCACAGCAAAAGACAACACCACTATCCACCCAATAGATCACACCAAATTGCTAGGAGCTGAAATAGACAGCAATCTCAAATTTGACATTCACATATCCATGACCATAAACAAAGTCCACCAAAAACTTGGAGCCTTATACAGAAATAAGCAACTCCTCACCAAAGCGGCTAGAATTTCAGTTGCAAATTCACACCTTATCTCCACCCTACTTTATGCCTCTCCAATATATACCAACCTAAGGCAATGCGATCTAAATAAACTCGAGACCTGCTACAACAAAATCGCCAAATTCGCCACCAGGGCATCCTACCACAGTCACCACTGTCTCTCACTTACTGAACTAGGCTGGCTAGAACTCCCTCACCTCCTTCAATGGTATCAACTCGCACTCGCCCACAAATTGGTTAACCATCCTCTAAAGGTCCCATCCCTCCAGTATCTACTTCAGCCCTATCTCACCACCAGACCACTACGATCCAGCAACAAAAATCAATTACAGGCTACTAAAGCCAATAACACTGCTGGAGAAGCACTATTCCTGCAGCACTATAGCCAAATTATGAACCCCCCCCCCCCAATAACCTCTCTACCATCATGCACCCACTTCAAAGCTTTACTTAAAGTGCACCTAAAAACATGCATGCTATGCCCTTGTAACTCTCCCCTCTAACTTCTCCCACTCCATCTACCCTCTACCTCTCTTCCACCCCACAAACTACCTTTGAATACAGCAAGCTCTGATACTTCCATGCCTATCTACTTATTATATGGCAGTAACTTCTTATTGTAACAATTGTTAATATCTGCTATGACTTCGTGGATAGAACAGATGCTAGTTATCTACTGAATGCACTATGTTCTTCATCTGTAATTATGTTTGTAATATTTTAATTGCTAGGATTCTTTATCTGTAACTATGTCTGTAATATTTTAATTCATGCAGCTTTTCTCCCCGTGCCTCCGCTGAAAATGGACCTGTGTCCAATCAGACATTCCCGGTCAACAAATGTAAATAAATAAATGTGCCCTTTGTGGCTGCTGGAGTATTCTTATCCTTAGTGGCATGGGAGAATGAGGAAGGAATGCTTTTCTGCATAACTGGAGTGGAATACCCAGTTCTATGAGGTTGTGTCACTGACAGGAGTTGGTCTACTTCCATGGAGATTCCCAGATAGACAGATAGATAAATAAATCAAAGAAAAAATGCTGCAAGTACTATTTCAAAGGAATATACGAAAAGAGGACATTTTATTAGTTTCCAGCTAAGCAATTTCATTCATAACATTTTGGAACTTCATCAGAACTGAAACACACACCCAAGCAATGCTTTAAATAATTAATTAATAAATCGCACGATTAAAAGAACCAATGACAATCAAAGTCAAAAGATTTTTTGTTGCCCCATTATAATATATTAAAATGTTAAAAATTGAAATGTATTTAAAATATAAAAATATTAATGTCCTGAATCAATTCCTATTCATCCAATAAGAATTCAAAAAGCAAAATAAGGCAGGCATTAACCCAACCAATAATTCTTGTCATAGGTGACTCCACCACAAGACATGCAGATCTGCCACTTACTAGGCTGAGCACAGAAAGCAAGATGGTTAGTTGCTTCAATGCTGCCTGGATTTCTCAGATATCATATGCATGCATATCCTTAATCAACACGTACCATGTTATCAGTTTTGCATAATGAGACAGTTGTTTAGGTAAGGGAACATTTGGAACCCTCGCGGTCTGAAATGAGCTGCAACCACTGACATACAGCTGAACACTAAGGAAAGTGTGGTAAGACCAATGGACAAGGTTCTGAATTTAATGTACCTGGCTCACAGCAGGAAGCAGTGAAATAGTAAAGTTGTATACGTTTACTATAAATGTAAATGTTCAAGTGTATTCACTGCTGCCGTCCTGACGTGGGAATTCCTGCTGTGTAAGCCTGTGACCGGCCTGACTAGCAGAGTAAAAATCTCCCTCCTCCTAAGGCTGGTGGGTGTCTTATCCTGATGTAAGTATGGGTATAAAGGGAGCCAGCTGATGCATCAGTTTGTTCTTGCCCTGTAGAAGGCAGGAGCCCCATGATGAACCCTAAATGAGGGTCAAAGGTAGAAAAAGGACCCTGCACGGAAAATACCCAGTGGGTCCTGTGGTTAGTGAAGAAGATAGTAGCAGACTACTACTGTAGGTAAAGGGGGAAAGAGGGAGGAAGGAAGATTATTGGGAATAGAGGTTGCCCTGCAGGATGGCAATGGCAAATCCTGCTCTAGACTTGGAAAAGGATGAGTGGTAGTGTTTGGTAAAGGTATGCACAGATGACCAGGTAAGTTGCTTCCAAAATGTCTTTTGTAGGCACTCCCTTCAGGAAGGCAGCAGAGGTAGTACTGACCCTAGCAGAGTGAGTCATAACAGCTTTGGGTGGCTTT
Organism: Protopterus annectens; assembly: GCF_019279795.1. Classification (NCBI taxonomy): domain Eukaryota; kingdom Metazoa; phylum Chordata; order Ceratodontiformes; family Protopteridae; genus Protopterus; species Protopterus annectens. The sequence continues at coordinate 441,857,915 of NC_056750.1, read as the reverse complement.
TTACCATGATGCCTGTAACAAAAGGCAATACGGTGAGAGTTCCACTTGCAGATCGTCTTTTTGGAAACTGGTTTCCCTTCAGAGCCAATGGCAAAGGACACAAAGTGTTGAACTAATTTTCTGAAAGATTTAGTTCTGTCAAGATCGTAGCGGAGCTGTCAGTGCACATCCAAGAAGTGAGGGATTCTCTCCCCCCTGATTCTGAGGCTTGGGGAAGAAGGTGGGTAAGTGCATAGCTTGATTGAAGGATGTGTCCATGACCACCTTGGGCGTAAAGGATGGGTTTAGTTCTGAGTGATTCTCTTTCTGGGTGAAATATGAGAAATGGTTCTACTGCCATGAGAGCTTGCAGCTCAGAGACCCTCCTAGCTGAGGTGATAGCCAGTAAAAGGGCAGTCTTCCATGTTAAGAATTTTAGCTCAGCAGAAGATCCCAGTTTAAAGGGGGGGAGGGGTAGTGTCAATTTTTTCAGAACAAAATTAAGGTCTTCTGGAGGTGTGGGTTGTCTCCTGGAGGTCTGATGTGAATCACTCCCCTAAGGAAGTGTTTCATCAGGGAGTGGGGAAAGATAGAAGGAAGAATAGGGATGTGGGCTGAATTTTGATGGAAGAAAAGGATAGGCCTTTGTCAACCAGGATAGCCAGGTAATCTAAAGTGGCAGAGATATTGGCTGAGTTAGGGTTGAGGCCTTGTTGCTGACACCAAATGGAGAATCTTTTCCACTTGTCCAAGTATGACTTCCTAGTACTAGGCCTTCTAGCCTCCTTGAGAATGTTTTGAACTTGTCTGCTTAGGGTAAAGCTCAGAGGAGTATGTTGGGGAATTATTCAGGCTGAAAGTCTGAAAGTTGGGATGCACAAACGTTCCCTTCTCCTGAGTCAGAAGGTCCACTATCTGAGGTAACTGCCACAGATTTTCATTGGTTAAACTTAGCAGCAGAGGATAACAGTGTTGCCTGGGACAGTTTGGTGCTATCAGAATGACCCTTCGGCCTTCTTCTCTGATTTTTAGGAGGACACATGGAAGAAGTGGCAGAGGAGGAAATGCGTGAAGAAAAAGGTGTCTTCATCAGAAGGAGAAAGCATCTGTCCAACAGGCTGTGGGTATCTTGCTCCTGGAGCAGAATCTTTTCAGTTCAGCATTTTCTTTGGTGGCAAAGAGGTCTATCTGTGGGGATCTCCATTTCTGGACTATACTGAGAAATGTTTCCCGATGTAGATGACACTTGTGGGAATCCATCAAGTTCCTGCTAAGATGATCTGCTAGAGTATTTTGAGTCCCTGGGAGGTACTGTGTCATGAGGTGCAATGCCAGAGAGTGAGCTGTCTCCCAGATCTGCATAGCTAGTTGACAAAGAGGGTAAGAGAGAGTACCTGCTTGTTCATTTATGTACCACATGATTGCGTTGTCTGTTTTGACTAGCACAACCCCTGGTTTGCACTGCTGTTTGATAGCTACTAGGCCACTTTTGTCTCAGTTCTTTCCAATTTATATGCTTGTGTCTGAACTGATTTTTCCCATCTGCTTTGGAATGGAAGGTGTTGGAAGTGAGCCCCAGAGGCTGTGTCTGATGCATTTCTGGTTAAAGTTTGGCCATGAAGAGTGAACATAAAGGGGAGACCCAGGTTCTGGGCACATGCTCGTTTCCAACATGCAAATCCCTCCATGAGTCAAGCGATCAGCTGAACTTCTGTCTCCAGGGTGTGCGGGTGCTGGCACCACAGATTTTTGAGGTACCACTGGAGCTTCCTTATGTGTAGCCTGGCCAGAGGGATCATGAGAATACAAGTCGGCATGTAGCCTAATGCTCTGAGGAATTCCCTGACTGACAGGCATTGTCTCTGCATAATGTTTATAAGTATTGAGTCAGGAAGGAGACCTTTTCTGAAGGGAGGAAGGCCTTCTGAAGGGAGGAATCCAGAACAGGCCCCAAGGAAATCTATTCTGGTAGATAGGTCTGTGCTGTAGCTGTGAAGATTTATGGTGAACCCCAAGGAGGTCCTGAGTGAAGGCCAGATCCTTGAGCAGCTTTGACCAACTTGTGGCTTGAATGAGGCAGTTGTCTAGCTAGGGGTAAATATGGATCCCTCTTGTTCTGCAGAAGGCGATCACAGAAGCTAAACTCTTTGTGAAGTCCCTGGGAACAGCAGACAAGCCAAAAGGCAGTGTAGAGAATGAAAGAGAGTGGTACCTACTTTGAAATGAAAAAAACTTTGTCAAGATTCCTCTACAGGAATATGCAAGTAAGAATCTTTTAGGTGTAAGATGACTATTAAGGCATGAGGGACTATCATGGGAAGAAGTTTTTGAAGAGCTAACATTTTGAATTTTGGTACCAGCAGGGACTGATTGAGGGTGGACAGATCTAGAATAGGGCACCCACAGCCTTCCTTTCTGGGAACCAGGAATAACCTGGAATATAACCCCTTCTCTATTTGGTGTTCTGGTACTGGTTTCACTGAGCCCAGGGAGCACAGGTTGTGAATTTGAGGAAGGGCCACTGCTCTTTGATTTTTTGGAATATCCGGGTAACCTGAGTATCTTAATGGCTCCTTGAAAGTGAGTCTGTAACCATCTGAGATAACTTTCAGAGCACACTTGTCTGAAGTAATGATGGTACAATTTTCTTTGAACAGAGAATCTTTCTTGTAACTTTTCTGGAGAGGGTGGGGGCCAGGTAGGAAAAAGGAAGATTCCCTCCTCAATGACAGACTCCTCCTGGTCAGAATCCTCATCTGAATCAGGAGGTTCAGGGAAAACTTCAGGGGTAGGATCCCTCTTCCTTTTTTCTGGGGAAGACTCCAAAGGGGAAAAGGGGATTGCCTAGCTCTGACTAAGGAGATAAGGTCTTCAGGTCTTCTTGATATCCTAGTGCATGGGAGCCAGTAGGCCTAGGCAGAGGACCGGAGGTAGAACCATTCTCAGAGGAAGCTTTGGCCTTGGACCTAGGTACATCCCCAATCCTGGCAACAGTCTCTCTGTAAGGAAGAGTCGATGCAGGCTGAAGCTTTGAAGGAATGTCGCTTGAAAAAGATCACTCACTGGAAGACGAGGTCTGCTGAGCAAATCTGGACCCAACCAATGAACTGAAAGCCAAGGCTTTTGGAGAAGTTGAGAGACCCAACAGCATGTCGTTATTTGATCTGCTTATTTGTTTATTTAACTGGTTGATTCCGTCATTCAGGAATTGTGTTTTTACTGACACTGACATTACCACTGCAGCTATGTTGGCTCTATGCTACTATGATGTACTAAAACTGCTGTTATAACTGTAATGTACATCTAATTGATTTAGTGTTGGAGTTAGAAACAGTATTTACTGATTTAGCACTACAGTTGTCTCTGCTACTGATTCAGCTGTGCTGTTCTGTGTTCATTTTCCTTTTTCTGGTATGCACAGGATAATTGGCTGATAAATGTATTGTGCATGATTTATTAACCTGTTTCCAAACTAAGTTATGGCACTGTGATGTGGTAACTGTTGAAGCACTCTCAGACTGTAGCAGTAGCATCTATTCTCCTGCTTTATCCACACTATCCTCAGATTTGTATCTTTAATACCCTCCTATCTCCTCATTACTTCCTTTGACCTATCTTTGTCGCCTTCTTCTAGCTTCATTCTCTCTTTTTTTTCTCTCTCTCTTCAGAGCACACTCGAGCAAATCTGCCGTCTGCAGCTACCACTCCACCCATACAGTATAAGAAGGAATCAGTACTGCAAACTAAACAAGGATATACATTTTGAGCCTCAAGATCAGGGTCAGTCCACCCAGGCATTCTACTTGTATGTTTTATGAGAGTGAAGCTATTACATTAGCAGTATTTCTTAGCAGTTCTCAGCTTGCTAATAAAAATGTTGTAGCCTTGTGTCCCCCCCTCCCAGCTAGTGCAGTAATTCTAACTGTCCAAGAGACAGTATACATTTAATTCAGATCCCTGTGACTAAATTAACCATCAAGCAGCCCTCTTAGTGCTTTCCGCCTTAGTTTGTATCACTTGGAGGCGCACCTGTTTATCTGCATCTCTATACATTCCCCTTCATTGCTAATGTATCTCCCTACTCTAATCTGTGCACACACTTACTAATCAGCAAGTCAATGTGAAGACACACTCCCAACCTTAATAAACTTTGCTGTCTCTTCTCTCCTTCACTTTACAGGTAGCTTGAATTATTACTTACTCCCTCTGAGGCCTTCACTGATTTCCACTGTTTGCCTATCAGGTTTCTGTGCATTCCACCTGGTTTACACCCCTTGTGCTATCTCCCTCCGCCAATACTAAGTCTATATTAGAATCCTGCTGAGCATGGAGCCATCTTTAAATTTCTAGTCTCCCACCAGGACACAAGTTCTCTTCAACAATTACATTATGCTTGCTGGTAAGCCATTAGACCTCAGGAATTTGTTTAAAGTGTTCATATTTGTAAAGTAATACTTACTTTTTTGTCTTGTCTTAGTGGGCTCTCTCCACTCCCCTGCCCCCTATTTCCTCCCGCCCCCACTACTTCTACATTTATAGTAATCACAGCCACCCTCACATCACCTCCACCAATCACAGCTCCTCAAGTCATATCACATTATACCACACCAACTTGCTTCACACAAAATACTCCCGATCACTCTCATTCCCACTAGGCATTTTTTACATCACCCACACTACTTCCCCATCCACATATAGTGCATCCCTATAATTCCTATTCAGACCCCCACCTAGAACCAACTTAAACTTCATAACCATGACTATCACACAACTAAGTTTAGTCTGTCTTCTCATAATTCTTTACACCACCACAAGTTATCACTCTAGCAATATCCCTAAACTTAGTAGCACAACACTACATTATGCACTCTCATATACAGACGCCACACACATTATAATAATATCTGCCCACAATTGTTCAAGAACTACATAACGGACCAATTCAGAAGTAAACACATATGCTCTCATTCCTACTCCAAAAAAACACAATACTTTCTCACACTCTTCACCAAACTCCAACATCTGTATCACCATTTTAATACCAGGCTCACCATAAGTGGGGATATCCACCCCAACCCAGGCCCAAATCCATCCTGTCCAACACAAACTGCTCCAACACAAATGTCAGAACATAACACCCCCACTTTCTTCATCCCTGGGCAAATCAAGAGCAGCAGCAAAACCAACCATCTTTTAATGCTAAATATTAATACTAGAAGTATCAAAAATAAAATATCTGAACTCCAGGCCACAATAGCACACTACTCCCCAGACATAGTTGCTTTAACAGAAACCTGGCTAAATAGAAACATAGCTAACTCAGAAGTTCTCCCTACCAGCTACAATATCATTAGACAAGACAGACCACTTCGTAAAGGGGATGGAACTGCCTTACTGTACAAGTCCAACTTAACTGTCCGTCAATTACCAAACTCCTACCCCTCCCCCAATAATTGTGGCATACTTATCTCACAACTTCAGCTTCACCCTAAAAAGGTCATCACCACAATTGTGATCTATATTCCACCTGGTAATACACCTGCTAGCCTTGAAGACTTCTTATCCTGGTGTTCTTCCACATATTCGCAAGACACCCTTATTCTGGGGCACTTCAACCTAGATTGGTTCACCTGTATATCAGAACCACCAAGTAATCTAATAAATCTCCATGGCTACTAGCAGCTAGTCCAAATTCCAACTAGATGTGATAAAAAAATCTAAAAGGGAATCCATCCTTGACTGGGTCCTAACCAACAGCCCCACAGTGTACCCTCACACCGGCAGTCTTCCAGGCACCTTAAGTGACCACAATATAACATACTTTATATGTAGTAAAACAAGCATACGCAAAACCACTAACTATATATCCACTACAAACACAAAAATATTCTCTCCTGAGGTCCTCAACACTTTACTCTGTAACTGTGACTGGATCCCCCAAAAACCCTCCTACTTGACCAGGCTGTAGCATATTTCAACAAAACATTTCTACAATACCTAGACACTGTCACTCCATTGTGCAAAATCAAGGTTAGAACCTCTACAAACCCCTGGCTCAGTAAAGAAACCAAACAAATCCTCAAGTCCGGAGACACTGCCTGTCTTTGCTATCAAAAAAACAAAGAAACACAAAGCCTAAGTACCAAGAACTGCACAACTGTGCAAAAAAATGCATTAGGCTGGACAAAAAATCCTACTACACAACATTACAAACTAAATATCAACACAACCCCCAAAAAGTTTGGAAAAATGTAAACCAGCTACTAAAATCCACCCAAAAGGCTACCCCACCCCTGACAGTAAAGTTCCCATCGAAACACAATTCAACTCCCACTTTGTGAACTCAATTCTATCCTTAGTATCACAGGATAGTTCCTTCCTCACTACCCCCCCCCAACACAAATAACACTGATACAAGCTTTACCTTCAAAACAGTTTCCACCACTTCAATTAAAAGCATGCTCTCCAAACTAAAAACCTCAACAGCAGCCAACCTACTCCCCAGCTATTTCTTGAAACTCACAGCAGATGCTATTGCTATCCCAGTCTCCACTCTCATAAACATATCAATTGTTGAAAACTATGTGCCCAAACTCTGGAAAATATCCTATGTTACACCCATACATAAAGGCAGGACCTCCACTGAACTTAACTACAGACCCATTGCTTTACTCTCCCCCCTGGCCAAAATCCTAGAAAAATGCATGCATACCCAGATGCTACACTATCTCCTACACATCAACATCCTGTCACCTACTCAGCATGGTTTCAGACCTGCCCATAGTACCACTACAGCCCTCCTCTGCTTCACAGACACAGTAAACCGTCTCAAAAATGAAGGCCTACAGGTGTCAACTCTTTTTTTCGATATGTCCAAAGCATTTGACACAGTCTCACACCAAATCCTGCTAAACAAACTAAACCAATATCACCTATCAAATTCCACTCTTACCTGGTTCCAAAGCTACTTAACTGACAGGTACCAAGCTGTGAAATGGGAAAATTCTCTCTCTCCTCAGCTGCCCATAACTATAGGAGTCCCACAGGATTCTATCTTAGGACCACTACTATTCATAGTCTTCACAAATGACCTCCACACAGCATGCATCTATCATTCAGTATGCAGATGACACTACCTTAATCTGTGCTTCACAAAACATTCCCACCCTCCTGCAAACAAGTCAACTAGCATTCTCTGACATTGAAAACTACCTTACCAAAGCCCAACTTATCCTCAATCCAAAGAAAACTCAGCTTATGATTATAACCAGTCCTAACAAAAACACTGATAACAGTCAATTCACTATCTACTCCACAAATGCTACTCCAATCGCTCCAGTGGCACAGGCTAAGCTATTGGGAATAACCATAGACTCCCACTTAAAATTTGATAGTCATCTCAACTTAACTATTAAAAAAGTACATGCCAAACTGGGATCACTCTACCATATCAAACCATTTCTTACCAAAACACAAGAGCAGCCATTGCTTGCTCCCATCTTCTATTCACCCTACTCTATGCATCTCCAATTCGGACTAATCTCAACAAAACTGAACTAAGCACAATGGAAGCCTGCTATAACAGAATGCCCACTTTGCTGCAAATTGCTCATATAGAACTCATCACTGCACTGCTTTGAGACATCTCCACTGGCTTGAATTGTCCAGCCTCCTAACCTACAATCAGCTTTGCCTCTGTCATTCTATCTGTTACCTCCCCAATAAGTGTCCTGCCCTCAAAAACCTAGTACATCATCACTCAGCCAAAAGGCCTCTTAGACCATCAAGCAAACTACTACTAGAAGTCATCAACAGCTACAATAGCTTTGGAGATGCACTATATAGTAGTTCAGTGGCTAAAAAATGGAACTCTGTCCCCACTAGCATTCAAAACACATCATCCAAAGCCTCCTTTAAAGACCTCATCAGGCAACATCTCAAGCAAAGTTGGCAGTGCCACGATTGCTCCCCAGGCAACAGAAAGCAGATAAGGTATACATACTAAATCTAGACTACTTGAGAATAGTTCTCAATCTTACTCGCAAACACTGGCTAATCTACAATGTATGTACTGTACCTGTGTGCTGTGTATGTATTCTACCTATATTCCAGATTTCAGCAGTACACCACAAATCTATTAATTACCTTTATTTTTAAATTAATATTTTTTGTTTGTTCTCTCCACTGTAACTGTTGATGTGTTGCATGCCACTGTAAAAACATGTCTTTTGTAATTTGTGTGTATACTGATAATGTCTAAATAACTAAATGCATCTGTAATTTTTCTTTGTGGAGCTTTTCTCCTCGGGCCTCTGCTGAAAAAGGGCCTTTTCGGCTCAGTCAGACACCCCTGGTTAACAAATGTAAAATAAAATAAATAAATAAATGTCGGACTCCATATGGGTCTCAACAGTAGCCTGCACCACAACCTCGTTCACAGAAGGGGCCTGCAAAACTGCCTCACCTTCCTCAGCAAAAACGAGCCCTTAGAGGACTGGCAGACTGTGAATGGTTGTCATCCAAGGCCCTAAGCTATGGTCTTTTTTCTCTGTCCTTCCTACTCTTAGGGAGCTCAACTTCTGGATGACCAGCGGATGCCATCAGATGATGCGAGGTACATGGCAGACTAAGATGCTTACCTAAGATTTTGGCCCTATGCCTGACAATCCTAGAATTGAAGCAGGCACAAAAACGGTAACTAAGGACATCGTAATCAAGGCTTAGGCAGGTGATACACAATGCATGAAAGTAGCGATGTGCGATTTGCATATCACAGTGGAGACCATTGTTAACCTTATCTGACATTGGTTAAAGCAAGAAAAGGAGTTCCCCAATGGAGTACTTAGATTTAGACTTCTCTGTGGTGCGGACTGACTGACGCACTGAAACACTGCTTCTGGCTCCGACAGCAAGAAAAGACTGGTGTCATGGCATTAGCTGGCTTGCTTTATACCAAAGCATACTGCCATCAGGATAAGACATCCACCAGCCTTAGGAGGAGGGAGATTTTTACTTTGGTAGTCGGACTGGCCAAGGGCTCTCACATCAGGAAATCCCACAAGTCAGAACTGCAACAGTGAAACATGAAGAACAACTTCTGGATAGCTTGTCCATCAAAATATGGTAGTAAGCATCCTGAAGGTCTATCAAGCACATCCATTCATACTACTTCAACACAGGAAGGCTGGACGGTACCATCACATCCAAAACATCATATGTTTGACATACTGATTGAGATGAGATAACAGAGGTCCAGAATTGGCCTGAGGTCCCTGTTCTTTTTTTTGGCAGCAAAAGGAATCTTGAGTAAGTTTCAGATCTGTGTTGGTCTGGTGGGACCAAATGGATGACTTGCCTGCCTAGCAGCTTTGCAGCTTTTTTATTTCTATAGCAGCTGCTTTTCTTTGAGAGGGTGGAACGTTGGGAAGTTTCTTTGTAAGTGTAGGGGGATAAAAAACAAGAAGGAATAGCTTCTGGTTGTAATTCTCCACACACATAAATCTTTGGTGATGGATGCCCAGGTTTCAAGGTGCAGGGATAAGCACCTCCAACTGCCTCCAGAGCACGGCAATTCAGCAACCATTCAAGAGTGCTAATACGGCCTCTGGGAGAAAGGACCCCTGAATCCTTGGTTTTGCAAACCCCCTCTACTATGGGAGCAACATCCACTGTTAGAATTCTCCCCTTTGCCATGGGCGGGCCTATCTCTAGAAGTGTCTGGAGAGAACCCTTGAGACTTCCGGAACCACAGTTTCTTACCCCCTTTTCTGATTCCTGAAGAAAGACCTCTGGGTGTAGAGACCAACATCCTTATGGAAGAAAGAGCTTTCCCATCTTGCTCACTCTTAGTGCGTCTTTGACGTTTGAACTGAAAAAGGTTGAAATCAAAAGGGGCATTCACAAAGGACATCTTGAAAGGCTCCACAAAGTCACATAAATGCATCCAACCATGTCTTATTATGTTAATGGCTGTACCTGCAGCCCTCAAAGCACCTTCAGTAGCGCTAAAGGTGAGGAGTTGGAAAGTGACTGAAGGGAAGCCAGCAAGTTGATAATTTTCTTGTTCTGCATAGACATGGACACAAAGTTATTTGGAGAGCTCTTTGGTTAAATGTCTCTGAAATCTTGTCATATGTACTAAATAATTCAGTGCCCTCATGGCAAAGGTAGATGAAGTGCAGACTTGATTCCCAAACCTTCTAAAGCCCTGGATGCCCTGATATGGGGGTGGACAGAGGAGCTCTCTTTGGCCTGCTCCTTGGCTGCTGCTACTACCATGGAATACATTACCTGTCCTTTACTCTAACAATCTTTCAGTGCAACAAGAAATCTATCTTGTTTACGTGGTATTGGTTCAGCCATATCTGGCTCCTTCCATGTCCACTGAGACACTCACTAAGGCTTCCCTCTCATCAGTAGGAGGGCCTACCCAAGAAGTCACTGAGCTAGATGCAAAGGCCTTGAGAAACACTGATTGCTTTTGAGAAGTAGCTTTGAAAGACTAACAAAAGTTCAAGCAGTTCCCTGAATGAAACATCCTCTAGAGGTAATCTGGGGGACCCCCTCCTCTTCAGTGAAATCTGTCTTCAGTATGGGACTCCAGAGGGGACTTGCTCTACCTCCTATTACAGGTGAGGTGCTGTGGTACCTGAGAGGTAAAATGCTCTGGAGGACTCGAAAAACTGCAGATTCATGAATGTGGACCACCTCAAGGCTCGACAGAACTGGCTGTCCTGATGGAATAATAAGAGTAGGATCAAGAACCAGGGTTTTCGCTAGGGGATGGACACATCTGAATTTGTATGGGAGATCTGTTCACCAGAAAAGGAGTGTGCTCTCTCGGATCTGAGGCACTCAGAACTGGATAGAGCAGAGATGTCAGCTGGGTGAAATAAGACACTGTCTTCAGCTCTGACAAGGATGACCCTTGGGTGATGCTTGGATCCAGGGTCTCTGGACTCAGACGACGGGTCTGGGAAGGAGTAACCACAGGAAGGGGGGGGGGACCAAAACACATTGGTCTGACAGGGGTCAGAGCCAGGAAAATCCCCAGATGAATTTGGAATATGAAGAACTTCCTCATCATCCTATCAACATCTGGTTCTGTCACGCTTCTGGGAGACTGGACAGATCTGATGGAGGAAGAAGTCAAGTAGGTCTGGAAAATCTCTGTACTGGTCTCTACTATAAGAAGAGGGAGTGTTCAAGAAGAAACTGGCTCCTGAGAGAATCTTGTCTCCAATACAATTGTAGTTTGAGGCTGCATGACTACTGGAGCCGATGAGGGGGTGGGATCCAAAGATTTTGTAAGTTTCAAGACTGTAGCTAAAGAAGCTACAGAAAAGGAAGAATGGTCAGTGGAATGTTTCCTAGTCTCTTGGTCTCTATCCCTGGGTTTCTCATAAATCTTCGGCCCTGTATGTATGTCTGTCTGAGAACCTCTTAGCAGATGATGAGAGTCCAGAAGCAGGGGGTAAAGACTGGGCCGAATCTCCCGCTGGGCCTGGGAGAGGTCTCTTCAATATCAATTTGTTGTGACATTCAGTGATGGCCTGCTTACCTAACACCATGCAGACAGCACAATCCTCATCAGGATGGGCCACACCCAAACAATACAGGCAATTATGATGAGCATCAGTTGAAGCCTGATGGCTTCTCAGCTATAACTAAAAGAGAAAGCAATATTACCAGATGACAAATAATAACAATACTAATAACAATGTTAGTAACGGTAATACAAGTAAGAAAAGATAACATTACCTTATCATATACTACCAGGAAGGGTGAGAAGAGAGGCAGCAGTGGCACAAGCAGAGAACACAACACACACACACACACTTCTATGCTAAAATCCTAAAACTTCAGGATTTTGTTGCATACTTGGGAGTCATACCGATGTCCTTCCACTGTTCCTTTAAGACAGTTAATCTTGACGTACATATATATTAATATATCTATACACCTACATCTAAATACGGGTACAAATATTTTGATGATACAAAGTACCAACTGACAAGGGATTTTTCAGTGTCAGAAGTGGTCAAATGCTCACACTGACAAGGGCAGGAATAGTCAAAATGTTTTAAATCAAATGTAATGCAAGTTTTACAATGAAAGTTTCAGCAGAAGGTTGTTTGTGTGTGTGCATGAGTTTTTGTATGTTAAAGTAAGGGATAGGGAAACTATAGATGTGTTGGCATTCTTGGTCACAAGCATGTTGGAAGTGTGTGGTGTGTATGTGCTTTTCTCCATATTACCAGATGAGAAATAATAACAATACTAATAACAATGTTAGCAACGGTAATACAAGTAAGAAAAGATAACATTACCTTATCATATACTACCAGGAAGGGTGAGAAGAGAGGCAGGCAGCAGTGGCACAAGAAGAGAACACAACACACACACACACACACACACACACACACACACACACACACACACACACACACACACACACACACACACACTTCTATGCTAAAATCCTAAAACTTCAGGATTTTGTTGCATACTTGGTAGTCATACCGATGTCCTTCCACTGTTCCTTTAAGGCAGTTAATAATCTTGACGTACATATATATTAATATATCTCTACACCTACATCTAAATACGGGTACAAATATTTTGATAATACAAATTACCAACCGACAACGGATTTTTCAGTGTCAGAAGTGGTCAAATGCTCACACTGACAAGGGCAGGAATAGTCAAAATGTTTTAAATCAAATGTAACGCAAGTTTTACAATGAAAGTTTCAGCAGAAGGTTGCTTGTGTGTGTGCATGAGTTTTTGCAAGTTAAAGTTAAAGTAAGGGATAGGGAAACTATAGATGTGTTGGCATTCTTGGTCACAAGCATGTTGGAAGTGTGTGGTGTGTATGTGCTTTTCTCCTTTACTTTTTTTTACTCAAATATTTTTTTTTATTTTTCTAATAAATAATGAAATAGATTCTTAAAACATAAACTAATATCCAAATTTAAACAAAATTAACTATATATAATATGTAAAATGGCCTGAGAATAGTGAAATAAAATTGAACACAGAAAAAAAAATTCCTAAATGAATAAGCAAATAAAATAGATAACTTTCAGATTTCATTAAAGAACTTTCAGATTTCATTAGAGAGAGTTAAACGTCCATTTGTAGGGTATCAATAAGAGTTATACCTTTCTTCCAAATATTTTTAACAAGAGGTCTGGGATAAATTCTGCATTCTTTGACCTTAGATTCCTTTAGTGCTGACTCTTTCCGTACAAATAAGACGTCTTGCAAGAGTGGAGAAGCAGAATTCCATTTTCTTGTAATGTATTTCCTAGCAATCACAAGTACCGACCATAGAAGAAATAGACTGTCTTTAGTTAAAGTGAGGTCATCATTGACAATAAAACTAAGGGTGTTGTTAATAAGAATGAATCAGTGAACAAAGGTTTTAAGAAATCATCTATGCCATTCCAAAACTGCTTTAGCTTATGACGACCATACAAAATATGCAACTGATCTGCTTTACAGATCGGTAAACACCTCCAGCAAGACAGACTCTCAGATTTACTAGAATTAGCTAGCTAACTTATTTGCAGTTAGAAAAGCCCTGTGTAAAAAATTTCCAAGTAAATATACTTCAATATCGTGACCATGACGTGAGTTTGACAGATGATAAAATGTTAGATTTGCATTCTTGACATATAGCAGGAATATGGTCCCATAGTAATATGTGGCCAACATTTTTGTAGTGGTTTTGTTTTACACTTTATTAAACATTTATATAATTTAGAAGTAATATTTTTCATACTGGAATTACTAATAAGTAATTAATTTAGGTTTATCTTTAAAGGAGGAGTTGATAAGTATATTGCAATTATCCTGAGAATAAGCTATTATGCTTAGCAAAAGTAGTCAGTCTGGAGATGACAAGTTAAAGTCTTTCATAAGATGAACATCTAATACTTTATATTCTTTAATACAGTGCTGTCAACAATTGAATTTTTTTCTTCTCAAGAAATAAATATATTTCTGTGTATCTTAACACAAAATTCTGTTCAATACTAAAGGGTATTAAAAGTTCAAACCAGATTTTAATGTCAACATTGGCACTAATAAACTTTCCAAACAGTTAAAAATATAGTTCATAGAATTAAATTTAGTTGGATTAGAGATGTTGTATTGGATGATGTAATAAAACAAAATTGTTACTGTTCTTTTATGAAAAGGTTAGTTAAGAAGTTATTTTCATTTAGTATAATGGTTATATGTAAGGATTTCCAGTTAGAGGCATAATTTGGATCTACCCAATTCAAAATGCCTTAAAAAACTGAAGCTTTAATGCAAGTTTCCATATCTGGAAAATTTATCCCACCCTGATCTCATGGTCTAATATGACGTGAAAAAGCAATTCTATTTATATTGGGAAACCAAAGAAATTTAATAAGAGCTTATATATGTCCTTGATGAAATGATTTTCAGGTGAAATAAAGAATGTTTGAGTTATACATAATATTTTGGGGAGAAGAATAATTTTTATTAGCTGTGATCTATTTCAAAGGAGATAAATATTTTATTCCATTTATCTGTGTAACTTATTATATTTATATTCATTATAATAGTAAGTAATTGACTTCTCTATCCTATTACATAAAACAATACCCAAAAAATGAACAGAATCTACTTGTTGCCCAATAACATGATTTTTATAAATGTGTGTTTGGTTTCTTTTTGTTTAGTAACAAGTATATAGATTTTAGTTTATTAAATTGTAGACCAGAAATTGCTTGAACATTAAAGATTTTAATTCTGAAAGAGTTGCTTCTGAATTCGGTAATGACAGCAAAACATCATCTGCATATAACAGAATTTTAGAGCAGTACTGATCATCTTTTTTCTTCTTCTTTTGGCACTTTCCCAGTTAGAAGTCGCCACAGTGGATCACCTGTCAGCTCATGATTGGCAGTGGAGTTTTATGGTGTTGCGTTACCAGCCCGGCGCCCAACCTTCCACAGAAAGCACACACACGCACGCACTTACATTACACTTGGGGCAATTTAGAGTGTCCAATCCACCTACAGCATGTCTTTGGGATATGGGAGGAAACCGGAGCACCCGGAGGAAACCCACGCGACCACAGGGAGGACATGTAGACTCTGCACAGAAAGCATCACAGCCGAGGATCAAACCGGAGAACCTCTTGCTGTGAGGTGTAGAGCAGTATTGATAATATAGTAGATATAAAAACTTTACACACCCCTGTTAAAATGCCAGATTTTTGTGATATAAAAAAATGAAACCACAATAAATCATTTCAAAGCATTTCCCACCTTTAACATGACCTATTAACCTGTACAATTCAATTGAAAAACAAACAAATCTGTTAGGGGGAAAAGATAAAAAAAAAAAAAAAAAAACGTACAATAAGCTGGATGCATAAGTGTGCACACCCTTAAACTAATACTTTGTTGAAGCACTTTTTGATTTAATTACAGCATTCAGTCTTCTTGGGTAGGAATCCATCAGCATAGCACATCTTGACCTAGCAACATTTGCCCACTCTTCCTTGCAAAAGCTATCCAAATCTCTCAGATATGGAGGGCATCTCTCGTGCACAGCCCTCTTCAGGTCACTCCGCATATTTTCTATTGGATTTAGGTCTGGTCTTTGGCCTGGGCCATTCCACAACTTTAATTTTCTTCTGGTGAAGCCATTCTTTTCTTGATGTGGATGTATGCTTGGGGTCAATGTCGTGTTGAAAGGTGAAATTCCTCTTCATCTTTCTAGCAGATGCCTAAAGGTTTTGGGCCAAAAGTGACTGGTATTTGGAACTGTTCATAATTCTCTCCATCTTGACTAAAGCCCCAGTTCCAGCTGAAGAAAAGCAATCCCAAAGCATACTTGCCACCACCATGCTTCACCATGGGGATGGTGTTCTTTTGGTAATGCGAAGTGTTGTTTTTGCGCCAAACATACCTTTTGGAATTATGGCCAAAAAGTTCAACCTTGATCTCATCAGATCATAACACATTTTCCCACATGCTTTTGGGAGACGTGATGTATTGTTTTGCAAATTTTAGCTGGGCATGGATGTTTTTGTGTGTAAGAAAAAGCCTTCTGTTTTGCAACCCTACCCCATAGCTCAAACATATGGAGAATATGGGAGATTGTTGTCACATGTAGTACACAACCAGTACTTGCCAGAAATTCCTGCAGCTCCTTCAGTGCTGCTGTAAGGTCTCTTGACAGCTTCCCTGACCAGTTTTCGTCTAGTCTTTTCATCAGTTTTGGAGGGACGTCCAGTTCTTTGCAACATCACTGTTGTCCCATATTTTCTCCACTTTTTGATGACTGTCTTCACTATGTTCCTTGGTATATCCAATGCTGTGCAAAATTTTTTGTACCCTTCTCCTGACTAATACCTTTCAACGAGATCCCTTTGATGCTTTGCAAGCTCTCTGCAAACCACGACTTTTGCTGTAGCAGACAACTGAGTAAATGTCAGGTAATTCCTACTAGGACAGCTGAACTTTATTTGGGGTTAATCAGAGTCTCTTTATTTAATGGCAGGTGTGTACTCAAGAAGACTAAATGTTGTAATTAAATGAAAAGGTGCTTCAACAAAGTATTAGTTTAAGGCTGTGCACACTTATGCAACCAGCTTATTGTACGCTTTTTATTTTTTATCTTTTTCTCCCCAACAGATTTGTTTGTTTTTTCAACTGAATTGCGCAGGCTATAGGTCACATTAAAGGTGGAAAAAGTTTTGAAATGATTTATTGTGGTCTCATTTTTTCATATCACAAAAACCTGGCATTTTAACAGGGGTGTGTACACTTTTTATATCCACTGTATATATCAATACCATTAATCTTCGGATTATTTCTTATTAATATAAATAGAATAGAAGACAAAGGGTAACTTTGTTTAGTATCTTTAGTTAAAGGAATAGGTTCCAAAGTAAAAGTATCTAGTTTAACATAAGCTAAATTATGTTTATAATTATTATTTAAAAGAGAGATAAAGGCAGAAGGAAAATCAAAAAGATGAATGTCCAAACCAATTATGAGGGCTTTTTCATTTTCTCTATTCAAGAATTCAAAAAGAGTTAAAACTCTTCTAATATTGTCAAATGAATGCCTATTACAAATAAATCTTGATTGACCATCATTAATTATGAGAGTCAAATGAACTTTTATTCTATCAGCATAGATGGACATGAACATTTTATAATCACCTTTTAAATGAGAGAAGGGTCTGTAAAAACTACATATTTGGGGATCTTTATTATCTTTTAAAATAGGAGTTATTAATGAATATTTCCAAGAAGGAGGACTATTACCTAATGACTGTATTTCTATTAAGGCTTTGTGAAAAAAGGAAGTGACAGAGGAAAATGTTTATATATTCAATAATAATGCCTTCAATATTGGACATTTATTAGGTTTATAAGTTTTAATTTTATCTATAACTTCTCTATACGAGATTAATTTTAAAATTTTCTAGGATTTTCTTAATACTAGAGAATCTAGGCCTAGTCTTGAAAAACTGACTTCGAAATCACTGGATTTATTTTGATCTGTATAATGATGTTTAAAAGCATCAAGAATATCTCCAATATTGGTTACTTTCTTTTTTGTACCTTTATGTAAAATTTTAATATTATTATTCGATTTCGAATACAACCCTCTTTGAAAAGTTATGCATATGCTTGGGTGAAAAAGAACAGGAATTCAATTTAATCTTTCCAATACCATATTTGTCTTATGAGATAAAATATCTAGATATTTCTTATTTAGTTCTATTCTCTTTTTATCGTCAATTGTATTTTTAGAAGCATTAAATTTAACAATTAAAAGTTGAGATTTAATATTTAACAATTCCAAATCCCATTCCTTAATTTTATTTTTAAACCATGAAAGAATTTTACCATAAATGTAAGCTTTTAATGCATCCCAAACTGTGACAAAATTACCATATTAACATCTGAAGTATAGTTTGATTTGAGAAAAATATTGTAACTCTGAAATTAGCCAAGGTTTTAAAATCTTTAATTTCTATTATACAAGCTAGAATTCCGGATAAGAAATTTAGCCTTTTAAAGTCAGTTTGAAACTTAAGAATGAGAGCATCATGGTCAGATAAAGGACAAGGGAGAATGGTACAACTTGAGGTTTTTGAGTATAAATCATGAGAGATCAAGATTCTATCTATTCTTGAGTACCAAATCTATGATTTGTCACTTTACTTTGTGGAAATTGTGGTTGAATGAAAGTTTGACTTTTATTTTAGATTGTATTTCATCAGTATAAGTGCAAGACCAAATATATCTGTGTGTGTGTTTATATATTATATGAAGGTCAGTATGTTGTAAGTTTAAATCTGTCAAAGTTGAAGTCTACAAGGAAGAAGGGTGCTTTAACGGAATTACAGATAAAATGAATACTCCACAGAAACACACCAACTACAAACTGATGAATTCTGTGGTACCAGGAAGGAGGCAACAGTATTCCAAACAACATTTATTAGAACAGGTTTAGCATTTTCATTCTGTACATCACATAGAACCTCCTCAGAACTAAATCTGTTATTGATTTATACATAATTAAAATCACATATTTTGTGGAGAGAGACTACTGATAAATTAAGTAATTTTTTGGAATTCATCAATCATACTGTGGAATTTTTGAAGTTTAGTTATTTGATTCAAACTGAAAATGTCAATTACTTAGATGTGGAAATAAGAAAAAACAGAACACAGGCTAGATTTGTTTCTACTATTTACAGAAAATCTATTTCCTCTAACAATTACTTCCACTCTCATAGTTGGCATCCTACATGTCATACTTCAATTATTATTAGTTAGGCTGCACTGATCTTTACATTCATCAAACCTTCATCCAAATAAGCAGTTTATCTGTGTGTTACAGGACTTGGCTATTACTCTACTTAACAGTATGAATTTACCATATATCCTTAAGGCCATCAATCCTTTGTATTTTAATGGGTACAAGTAGTAAGAGACAAATGACACACTGCTGATTCCATTACACATTCAATTATTGATGGCAGTGGTGCATGAGATAGAATCTGTAGTTCATGTCCATCATAGTAGCAATTAAGGATACAGGCAACTTACAGGGCAGGGCTACTAGTGAAGGATAGCCACATGCATGACTCAGTGGCATCCTCATACTATACCCACTGCAAACCATTTCTTGAAGCAACCAAAGTCTGAGATGCTCAAGGGGAAGTTAAGCACGTATAAAAAAACACCCCGGTCTGCCCAGAGAAAGGATTCATTACTACTCAACTCTCACCCCAAGTAGCAGTGACTACAACCAGATGAGAAAGTGAATTGAATGGGGCAGTGGTTAGGGTAGGACTGTCAGGCTGGAAGGGCCAAAAATACAGAAATTGTGATATGATTCTGAGAACTGTCCCTAATCCAGAATTTAATGTGACGCAACTGTTCATTAAACTGCAACTAAAATTTGATCTTAGAGTTTTACAGAGTACAATTTCTTATACATAAAAATATATATATTTGTGAACGTGGTAAACACACCTTGTTAGCAATGACCTGGGACTACTGTTTAGTTAAATTACTTACTCAGATTTGCAAAGTAGGCAAATGGTGCTTGTGCAAATTAAACAAAGGACATTTGCAGCAGCACACAGTCTTAAACCTCTGAACCATCCATCTGCTATACAGAAAAGTAGACCATGTGTCATTTAAAAACTGCTAGTCAGCAGCTTTTAAAGGATTGCTTGACACATGTATCAAGCTCTGATATACAACAGATTGACTCTAGCGGTGCTAATGCTCCTGCATTAACTGCGCTCAAGTCTGTTAGAAGCAATTTTCGATACTGTAACAAACAGCTATTACAGACCCAAGAATGAAGTTGAGCATGGTGCCACTAGGTAGACTACAAAAAGCTTGTCAAACATAAATCAGAGAGAATGCGACTTAATCAGGTTATCAGCCTAAAGATATCACAAGACTCATGCATATTAAACTTAGAATTTTACATTTTCCTTAAGAAATCCGCAGTGGTGGTGCTGCGGTAGCGTTGTCGCCTCCCAGTAACGATTCTCAGCTAGAGCATCTTCTGCATGGAGACGTGAGTGAATGGGCGCACCTTCGTTGGAGGTTGTGCGTCAGGGCTGGCAACTCGAAATGTAAAAATCAACTGCCAATCATTAGCGGACCGGAGTTCCGCTGTGTCGACCCCTAACCGTCGGGAAAAGCCGAAAGACACACACATTTAAGACCTGCAAATCTGCACTAGTTTTTTAGACTGCAAATAACAGAATGACATTTACAGGTAAATAACTGAACCACAGTCCATGAAAAAATGATCATCTCCAAGTTACAGAGAGACCATGGAAAAAAGCTGATCCATGTAGATGAAGTCAATGATTTGAACAAGGAGGATGTTTATAGACCCAGTATAAATCTGAATGGGTTTATTAATCAAAGAGAGAGAATGGGACAAAGTGAATCACCCGTGACATTTTTGTTTTAATGCATTAAAAAAATTGACTTAAGTGAAACTGCCTTTGTCCCTTAAGGTTAATGCCTCTAAGTGCTTGCAGTGCAGGAATGGAACAAGTACAAGCAGATAATCCAAGTGTTAAAATCAGTTCTAAATACTGAAACAATTTAGTGAACCGACAGAGTCTAATGCCACAGCAGTTCATAAAATCTTCAAAAAATATGTTCTCTTGCAGGTTTAAAAAGTTACAGGAATTCTTGCAACTGCATCTAGAGATTCGCTACTTTGTCTTTTGCTGGAATGAGATTGAAGAGCTTCTGATCTGACACTGTACAAGACAGCAAGCAAAAATATATATAGCGTATACACATAAATATATAACTATGCAAATATTTGCTAAGACAGACTTCATTGAATTTGGGACTGCTGCTCACAATCCAGTGAAACCTGATTCAATAAACTTCAGGAATGGTCTTTAAGATGTGTCCTGCAAAAGTGGGGAAAGGACAAGTCCAGGTTTCCTTAAGGTCTATGAGTTGAGTTTCAAACGATCATGATCAGTAATCTGTGTGTGTGTGTGTGTGTGTGTGTGTGTGTGTGTGTGTGTGTGTGTGTGTGTGTGTGTGTGTGTGTATATATATATATATATATACACACACAGAGAGAGAGAGAGAAAGAGGGACTCCCCGTTTAACTCAAAAGGTTGCTTACCTGTCTGAAAAGTTTTTGTGGATTTAAAAAAAAAGCAAAAATGTGTAGTATGAACCTATGAACCTATGAATGCTCATTTGTGTGAATCACATATGGCTGAATTAAAATTTTTATAGTGTAAGTAGAACTGTGCAGGAAACTCAATATTTGAAAGAAAAAAAGGTAGCTGTAATGATTTGCAAGATCACATTACATCAGCTGGTGTGTATGCAATTGCTTGAGGATAACAGTTAGGGTAAGGGGATAGGTGCAATGTTGTCCATATTTGGTGGTGTGTGTGTTCTCTGTCCTTTGGTCTTGTGTAGTGTGGAGTGGTACTGTTATGAAAAGGGGCTTTAGTAATGTAATGTAATGTAGATGGTTGGGTTTATGGCAGGGCAGTGATAGAGTAAAGCGCATGAATACGCTGGCACATGGAGCTAAAGCCTCTTACACATCCTTACTCGTATGGGCCAACCCTAACCCTATGCCTTTTCCCTAACAGTACTACTATTCAGATGATGCCTAACCTAGATTTTGTAGCAAGGATTTACTGACACAGGGCTTTTTAAGTTGTAGAGAAGCATTTAATGTCTCTGCATTTTCTCTTTTGTGTTCAGCCATTTGAGGTTCTCAGTTTTGTGCATTTAGTCTTTCAGGGCATACACACGCACATACACCCACAAATACATAAACTCATGGATACCCACATGACACATGGAGCTGTGCATGTTATTTGAAACTGAAGCCATCAGGCACTTCTTGTAAATATAAATATGCTTAGAGAAACAAGATTAAAACAGCAAACAGCAATGATTTCTCTAGTGCATTTTTTGTGTGCCTGCATAAATACAAAATGGGAGAAATTTTAAACATCAAAAATATTTAAATTATATACACAACACATTCTTTTGTTTTTGTAACTAACAAAGTTATCAAAAGCTTATACAAATGGTATACTCATTAACCGATTTATTTATTTATTTATTTATTTAATGTTCGTTTACCGGGGTTATCCGACAGGGCTAATAGCCCATTTTCAGCAGAGGCCCGGGGAGAAAAGCTCCAAGTAATAGTAATTTAACAATACAGCACTGAATAACATTTTGCATAGGTACATCATACACAAATTTACATTGTTCTTTTTTAAATGAATTAAAAACGCGACCTAAGCCATGGAAATCCAGGATCCAAATGGTGCAATAATGAAATGTAATAACTTAGATTATACAAAAAGAAAAGTAATTTTGCCATATACTGTACACTGAATTTAATGAGAAACAGAAAAGTAGGGGATAACAAAGTGTAAAGAGCATTGCTAGAGTGAAGAGAAGAAGGTGATAGTAATTGGACAGTAAGTAATGCAAGGGGGCAGATGAGAAAGGACAGAACAGAGAAAAGGTCTAGATTACACATATGAGAATACATGAATACATGAGAGACAGGGTAATGAGTGAAGAGTGAAAGGGAGTAATTTTCTTTCATGTAGGGAACAGGAAGCAAAGTCCCACGCAAGGATGGCAATGTGCACGGATCAACCCACTGCAATATCCAGAAACATAAGCCAGCACCAGAATCCACCATGAATAAATCTTTATTATAAAAAAAGTCAGTGGGTTGTCATGCCCATTAGTAAATCAACAACTAATCCCAAAAGGGAAAAAAAAACATCAGAATACCGGTTTCAGCAGTTAGCCTTCATCAGTGCTACATAAACTAATATCTAGCAAACATTTTTTACACCATGAAAACTGATGATGCACCATATTTGTAACCAATCATATTTGTTCATTTAGTCCTGGTGGGAATAAAATTCCTAACTGGATTATCCACCCATGCTCCTTGAGGTTTAATAAAGAATGCAATTCCTCTTATGGTATACTTTGTTTATAAAATTTATCTATAATGGTGAACCTAAAAGTAGGAGTGGGATGTTTTAACTGATGTTTGTATAAAGCATTGGTGTTCCTATGACACTTAATATCACTCATATGTTCTGATATTCTGAGTTTAAAAGAGCAAAAAGTTTGCTCCACATAGAAGGCAGGACAGGTACAATTAACTAAGTAAATAACCCAATCACTGCCACAATTACCAAATACTTTTATATCAAAAACGTTTGAGCAGTTAAACAAAGAAAAAGAGCTTTGTTTGGAAACCATTTTACAAAATCTGCAGTGTCCACACGAAAAGCGACCTGTAAGGGGGCTTCCTGCTAATGTGGTCTGTAACATGTTACTAACTTATTTCTCTTTTTGTAATGGTTAAACCAACCTCCCATATTTTTTCCGGTCCTATAACCAAACCTACATCTAGGTGGTAAAAAAGTTGCCAATCTATCTTCCATATGCAAAACTTCCCAATGTCTGTGTATTATCTGTTACAAATGTTTAACATTACCACCAAATTCCATAATAAACCTAAAAGGTGAACTAGAAACATGGCTTCTGTCCCTATAAATTAGGGTTTGATTCCTATTAATTTGTTGAACCAAACTACTAGCTGAATCAACCTCTTGCCTACAATAACCTCTGAGCCATGTTACATGCCTGTATATTATAATTCTCCAAACTGGAACAAATTATTTTAAGTCTCAAAAGTTGCGATTTGGAAACATTCTTTTTTCACATGGGGGGTGACAACTAGAAGCATGGAGCAAATTATTATACTGGGGATATTTCCTACAAACATTACTACTAAGTGTACCATCTTGTAATTTTCTTTCAGCCAGGGTTAGTGCATGAACAAAGCCAATTATCAGCTAAGTATGCTCTGAGGAGTTGCTTAATCTTGGATGAGGTGGTGGTGCTAATGATATGTTGGGGAATAGAGTTCCAGGGTTTGGAGACCGTGCTGGAGTATAGAGAATTCCCAAAACAGTTATTTGATTTCATGACTTTTAGCAGGCATTTGTCAATAGATCATAGAGTTCTATTGTCTGAGTAGGGCTGAACAATAAGCTCCAATACACTAATACAATAAGCAATTTTTTTGTACAGAGGTGGCTACCAGAAGATAGTTACAATATTTACAAGAGTTATAACAATACAAACAAAGGCAAAAAAGATACTGCAATACAAACAAGGGCGCAAGAGTGATACACTTGCAAAACTACAAAATGTTGGAATAAAATAAAGCAAAAGACAGGAACAGGTGAGTTTTTAAGAAGCATCACATTGAATTAAGGTTGAAAGCTGAGCAGCAGTATGGAGTTTGTTGGTAAATACTGTAAAGAGAAGTGGACCTAAGACTGATCCTTGAGGGACACCAACTGTAATGGGTATGTAGAAGGAGAGTAATTTTCCACTTCACAGCTTGTCATCTATCTGACAGATAATTATGAAACCAGGAAAGATCTGTCCGAGACAGATTTAGGGACGAGAGCTCATTGAGGAGCTTTTGATGTGGTACAGTGTTGAATGCCTTAGATATGTCTAGAAAATGACACTGACCCTGAGTAGCATCCTACCCTCACCAAGAATGATACCTCAGTATAAAAAAAAATGATCCATTTCAACAATTAAGCTTCTGGTGTCATTCAAAGGGGATCCAGTGTCTGTCAGCCTGGGACGACATGCTCCAAAAGCTGTGTTGCTTCACAAGAGATGGCTTGTACCTGTCACCCCTAGGCTTTCGAATACTGGCCAAGGCTCTTGCTGCCCCCATAGTGCCTTTTTTAGGCAAGGCTCAGAAGTCAACCCCACCTCCATAAACAGCACAATTAACAAAAAACTGAGGGTTATGCTACTCAACACCAGGAGTTTAAATTTCAAAATGCATGCGCTCGAAGCACTCCTCAGTATGGAGAACATCAACATCTGTGCAGTAACTGAAACCTGGTTCAAGGCTCCAGAGAGCACCCCCAGCACTACCGGGCTACAACTCATACCACACGTTTCGGCCACAGAACATGGACCGAAACATAAAAAGAGGGGGTGTTATCCATATTCATCAAGGATACCTACACCTCCAGGGTAGTGGCACAGCATGATACCTCTAAGATCATCCATGTGTAACTAACATCGGGCAAATCTGCAATGCAAATTGTGGCTTGCTACAGATCACCCTCCATGACCCAGGACCACCACTCCACCTTTCTGGAGACACTGGAAAACATGAAGGTCCTACCAAACACCCTGATATTGGGCGATTTCAATTACCCTACCATTCACTAAGGAAAACTACTAGAGTACAAATTCCCAGGCCCAGCGCTTCCTGTAATTCATCAACTCAAATGCCCTGGATCAGCTGGTAAACTCCCCTACCAGAGATGAAAACATATTGGACCTGGTCATCACCAACATGAGCGACAGGTGTTCCACACCAGAGGTCAACCTGTCACTGGTTATTTCGGACCATAAACTAATCACTCTGGATGTCCACACCCCACCATCACCCCCAACTAAAGAAACGACAGTAAAAACCTTTTCTAAAGCAAACTTCACCTTACTTAAGACAGAGGTGGTAAGTTTCACAGCCCCCACGCTGAAGGATAAAGCTGCCCCAAGATGCAGAAACCTTTACAAATGCACTCTATGAGCACCTACAAGGATGCATGGATCATGCCATCCCTAGCAAAACCAAAACTCACTCCTCTAAGAGAAGGAAACCAGTTTGGTGGAACCCTGCAATAAACAGGCTATACAATAGGAGGAGGAAACTAGTTCAGAAAAAAAGCAAATCCCAAGAAGGAAAGACATCCCTGATCAGTATCAGTAAGAAACTGAGGTCCCTCATAAAATCATCCAAGGCTAACTTCGAAAGAAAAATAGCCAAGGATTCAAAAGATAACCACAAAGCCTTCTTTAGCTATGTTAAGAATCAACTCGCAGATATGCACTGAACTTGTGCAAAATAGCACAAAATATACTGAACCTACTGATATTGACAACATCCTGGCAGATAGATTCAGTGCAAACTTCATCCCCCTCTCACCTCCAAAAGGGCCCACAATAATACCGGAAAAGTGTAGTGTCCCAAAAATCACAGATGCACAGGTGTAAATAGCCCTTTCAAAAGCCAAAAACACAGCATCAATGGGACCAGATGGTGTCCCAGGCTGCATCTTGCACGAACTACAGAACGAACTAACCCCCCAGGCTAAACACACTGTTCAACCTCAGCATCTCCACAGGCTACGTGCCCATAGAATGGTGCACAGCAATGGTTATTCCTCTCCACAAAGGAGAGGCCACAACTGACCCTGGCAACTATCGCCCCATAAGCCTGACTAGCCTGGTCTGCAAGGCTGTGGAGCACATCATCATGGAACTCATTAACAAAGACATTGGGAACCTCCAAACACTAGACCTGACCCAGTTCGGCTTTAAGGGCAGATCATGCCTACTAAACCTGATTGACTTCACCAAGGCCATATACGAGGGAAAGTTGATTCACACAGCCTACCTTGACCTCGCCAAGGCTTTCAACACCATTCCCCACTCAGGTATTACAGAAAAACTGACCAGCCTGACGTCATGAGATGGGTTGCCAACTGGCTTACAGGCACAACTCACACGGTAATAGTGGGTTCCAGGTCGGACTCTAAACGAGTCACAAGTGGTGTCTCGCAAGGCTCAGTCCTGGGACCCCTACTGTTCGGCATATACTTCTCAGAAGTACAGGCAAACACAGAAGGACTATGGCTAGCCAAGTTCGCCGATGACTGCAAACTGGGAGCCATAAATTACTCTCCGGCTGACATGGACATCCTCCAAAAGGGCCTTCCTGAGATGGACACCTGGTGTCAAAGTCATGGCCTCAAGCTAAATGCCAAAAAATGCATAGTCATCCCGTTTAGGAAAAACCAAACACCCACGAATTACCACATAAGTGGCAGCCCCCTTAATACAGAAGATGTAATAAGAGATCTGGGGACCCAGGTAGATAGTAATCTCTCCTTTGACAATCATATTGCCAAAGTAGTTAGGAAATCCTTCTATGTAGCCCATCTAATTACTAAAGGGTTCGCATCTAGAAATAAAGAGGTTATAGTGACCCTCTGCTCATCACTCATTAGACCCATCATAGAGTACAATGCCCCCATTTGGGATGTACCTCACAAGACACTTCCAACAGCTGGAAAGACCACAAAAGTACCTTACACCAAGAGGAGTACTGGTCTCAAATATATGTCTTACGCAGCTCAACTGAAAAAACTTCGGCTGCACTCAGTGGCATATCGCTTACTCAGAGGTGATCTCTGTCTGACTTACAAAGCCATGTCCAACTCAGAATTGATGAGCATGCTCCACCTAAAGAACTCTAAGTCACTGCGAGCCACATGAGCTAAACCTCACCACAACAATAACAGAACATGCTGGAGGGATAGATTCCTGTCACACAGACTCCCTATGGTTTGGAACAAAATTCCAAATTACATCAGGCAGAGCCCCTCATTAACACTCTTCAAGAGAAACCTTGACGAGTGGCTGGGTAACAGAAAATACACCCCTGGGATCACTTCATTGGCTCTGCTTGACAGAGGATCAGTTAATTAATCAATGGGGTGACGAAATCCGACACACTCTGGCTAGGCTTATAAATGTCCTCGGGCAGATAGCCTAGTACCTACCTATGAACCTATAAAAACAGAAGCAACATGTTGTCCTTTGTTTTTGAAATGATTTATTGAGTTTGTAAAGTTTATGAGGGCAGTTATGGTGCTATATTTGGGTTGAAAGCCATGTTAGGAGCTGGCAAGTAGGTTACCGCTAATTAGGTAGTCCGTAAGTTTTAAGTAAATACACTTTTCCAGAATTTTTGATAGGGGTGACAAGATGGCAATTGGTCTACAGCTGGAGAATTCTGTTGAGATGTCACCTTTGTGTATGGGAATAATGCAGGAAATTTTCCAGAGTTTGGGAATATATTGTTCTGTGATTGATCGGTTGACCAATTTAGAGATTGGGTAGGAGATGGCATCACATGGTGACTTGAGATATTCATTGGGTAATTGATCAATAGCAAGGGGTGCAGTCTTTAAATTACTAAGCATTTTTTATGAAGCTAGTTTGGATAGGTTTTAGGGAGAAAGGATTGGAGGCAGCTTCTGTTATAGCTGGAATAGATGGGGTGTGTCATAGTTACGATTCACCAAAGATAGTATGGAGTTGATAAAGAAAGAGATGAACTGGGTGGCTAGGCTATCCTTAGAATTTATGGTACTGGGGTTTGGAGTTGAGGCTTGTCCTGGTTGCAAAATCTGTTTAATAGCACCCCAGAAATTTTGGGGATTGTTCTTATGTATTTGCTGTATTCTGGAATAGTACGTTCTTTTGTCATTTTTATTTTTTTTTTTTATTTGTTTCTTAATTGCTGGTAGAAGTTGAAGGAAGTTTGGCTTTTGTTGCTCTGATATTCAAACCATGGTTTGTCTCTGAGCAGTTGCTTAGCTTCTTTGGTCAACCATGGAGAGTAACTGGATTTTACACAGATTTTTCTAAGGGGGGGCCAGAGTATTTAGAGTTTCAAGGAATTTGTTATTAAAGTATGTGACAGCAGTGTCAAGGTGGAGGTGTGGTTATGGGGACCAATCATAGTGCTGTAGAAGTAATTGAAAAGTAGTTGTTGAAAAATGTTTTTTTTTGTTCCAAACTATTTCTATATATTTTTTGGAGGGTTAGGACAATGCCTTAGTAAGTAGGTGGTCACTTAGGTTGTCTGGGAGACACCCAGAGTAATAGACTAGTGAGGGTTTATTGTTTAAGGCCCAATCTAGAATTGGATGTTTGCCATTGTACTTATCTATCCTAGTTGGTGAATTTATCATTTGGGTATATCCATTGAGGTTTATGAAGCTGGTGGGATTATCTGAAGTACAGGTAAACAAGTCTGCATTGAAGTCTCCCATAATGATGGCTTCTTGGTTAAATGTAGGGAATGACCAGCTGAGAAAGTTTTCAATAATGGTTGAATTGTTACTATGAGGGATTGTAGACTGTGATTATAATAATGTGTGTGTTTGGATTGATTTCAAGTCAGCAGGTTATATTTCTGTATTACTGGTGTCTTGTGGAGTTAACTGCATACATTCAAGTTTGAGTGTTCTTGTATAATATAGCTATACCCCCCTCCTTGTTTCATTGTTCTATACAATCTATAAATATTCTAACCTGGAGGAAAAATGTCAATGTCAGTTATATGGGGTTTTAGCCAAGTTCCTGTTAAAACTGCTATATCTGGGGCATGGAGGGAGAATGAAGCATGAAAATCATGTACTTTATTTAAAAGACTTCTTAGATTCAAATTGATGAGTAGAATGTTGGAGCTGTAGTCTTGTGGATCAGTCATGATTTAGGGGGGTGAGTATTATTTGGAATATGAGGTACGTGCTGTGTAGGGGTAGGATCTAGGTTTGGGCAAATGTCACCACTTAGCTTAAGTTGAGTTTTTACAATACCACAATACTGTAATGCCTGGGTTTAACAGGCCAAAATATGTTCTTTTTCCCTTTTATGACAACATAAAGACATTTTGTTAAGTTATTTAGGAAACTGCCTCATGATTTTTCCCAATAATTATTTAGTTATATCCAGAGATGACCAATATTTGTATGCTTTTCAGAGGAAGCAACTGTCTTGTCCAGGATGTCTTTAATTCAGCAATGTAAATTAAGATTTTCATATTAATATTCTCTGCACTCTCCATGCATGGTGCACTTGTTACTTTGGCACTTACTCCTTATCCAACTATCTTACAATAAAATATTTATATAATACTAATAATTAACCTCATGTAAGAAACTCAGTGCTTACATTCAATTATCAACAACTTGTCAGTGTTAAGCTCCCAAATCCAAATATCATCATCACCTATTCCATCCAGTATTGATTCCATGTTTGATTTAACACTAACATTAAACCAAAATACTTAAATACACAAATTAGGTACTTCTGACATAAGTAGAGATTTAGCATTAATCAGTGACTTCTGACATAATTAGAGATCTAGTATTAATCAGTGACCATACTATCTTATTTTAACTAAAGTGCAAGTCTTAAAACCTAGCCTAAGACTTCTCACCTCATAGTAAAACAAACTGGTGAACCAAACGAAAAACACAATCCAGGCTGGAAACAACCACACAGGAAACAGGATGAACCAGATTTTAATGTCAGTTTTAGTGCTTTTGTCTGTATATAGCACAAGACTTCTTCAGAAACATTATACTAATAACAAAAAATCCATTAAATACCATACTTTCCTCGTCCCCTAAAAAACACATGTACTGCCATGTACTATTAGAGTCTACTTAATTAAATAAATACAGCTCTTAGCCACTTTGTAACAAGACAATGTGCTCTTCACGCTCAAATTCCATTACAGCATCCCATACAGCCCATTTGTTTATGTTTATCTTTTTAATTTCTCCAAGTCTTTCGGATTTCTAATATCATGATGGGAAAGAGCCCCATTCCTAGGTCAAAGTATGATTCATGAAATTAGTATTGTTCCAATCTTAAAGATGCTATCCAGAAGTGCTCTTCACAGCACCTACAATGTGCCCAGTAATAACTCCTTCTGCAATTCATACAGAGTTACATCCATTAGTAATGTATCTAAGTATGACTGTAAATTCTTTTTATAAGACCTGTTGCTCCTATTATTATTAGAACTGTCTGGGTATCCTTCCACATTACCCTCATTTCTGCTTGAAAATCCTGGTATTTTATGACTTTGTGTCT
Organism: Protopterus annectens; assembly: GCF_019279795.1. Taxonomy (NCBI): domain Eukaryota; kingdom Metazoa; phylum Chordata; order Ceratodontiformes; family Protopteridae; genus Protopterus; species Protopterus annectens. Next base: position 441,827,083 of record NC_056750.1, on the reverse strand, counting down.
GTGTGTACATAAGACACTGTAGTCACTGGGTGTAGCAATTTCGATGATCAATGCTACTTTTGTGTTCTTTTCATGGACTACTATATCTGGTTTTCTCGCATCTATTTTCTGAACTGTTGGTAATGGGTGATCCCATGTGATTGATATAAATGTCATTTTCTATAATGCTTTATGGCTCATGTTTCCAATGTTTTTCAGCTACTTCACTATTATAATGTTTGCACAATCCCCAGTGCAACAGCCTTGCCACATTATTATGCCTTTCAGTATATAGTCCTTCTGCCATCAGTCCATCACAACCAGGAACAACATGTGCAACTGTTTCCAATTCTGTTTTACAAAAGCTACATTTGTCTGTTTCTCCCACATATTCAATGAACTTTGTAAACCAACGTGTAAATTGTCCACTGTCCTGGGCCACCAATATTAACCTTTCATTTTTTTGGTTTAAATTCACCTCTCCTTAACAATTCCTGTGTTCGATCATGATCAACATGAGGTTGTTCCAAGTGCCTTCTATACTTGCAACTGTATTTATGTGTTTTTCACATTTCTTGCCTTCGAATCTTATCCTTCACCTTATATTTGTTCTATTGTTTTTTTGGTACATTCAGTTGGCGCCTGATTCTTATCTACTTCTGGTTTGATCCCCATTCCCACTTGACACCAATATGCTTCTGCTAAACTAAGCAAGGAAGTCATCTTAGACTTATTCTCCTCATGTTTCAAAACTTTCACATTTGGCTCTTGTAAGTTCAACAAATATGCATGCAGTCCCACAATTGCAGATCTATACATGTAATCAAATTTGAGGAGGTCAGCACCTCCTTCAGAACGGGGAATATACAATCTTGGTATACACTGATTTTTTTATAAACATTTGATAAGCATGATGCACACTCTTGTTTTCCTGCCCAACCGATCCAACACTTTTTGGGGCAAATCAATCACTCCAAAACTGTAAGTTAGGACAGGAAGAGCAAATTGGTTTATAGCTTGGACTTTGATCCTACATGTCAATAGTGTTTTTAGTATTAATTTTAGTCTTCTAAAATATTCCTTACTAAGTTTTATTCACATTTGTTTATGTTTTATTGTTGATCCTTCATCAATTCCCAAATATTTATATACTCCCTCTTGCTCAAGTTCATTTATATCACATCCTTGTCCCAAACTGATATTTGTTTGGTGCTGCAGCTTTCCTGCTTTAAAGGTTGCTTTTGCACATTTATCAAGATCACATAACATTCTTATATAATCTGAAAAAGTTTTGAGCCATTGCAGTTGTCCTTTCAGTTCCTCCGCTGATGAACTATACAGTTTAAAATCATCCACAAAAAGAAGATGAGAAGTCTTTACACTTTGTTGTTTTGGGGAGCCAAATTGTAGTGATGACTTAACCTGTTAAGTAGACAGCTTCACGGATTAAGGGCAAGACAAAAAAGCAGTGATGACAGAGAGTCACACTGGGATATCCCCCAATTAATTTTTATCCCTGGAATAATAATTTGTCCTTTATCACAGCTTAACTGCAAAGTGGTTTGCTACTGTTTAATGGTTGATGTAATGCAACTGATCAGTGTAGGGTGCATCTTACACATTTTTAAGCACTCTTTTATCCATGAATGTAGGATACTGTCTATCCATGCCACACTTAGATTCTTCCACTTTTAACTGTTCTTCATTATGACTTTAGTTAACAACAAATGATCCTTTGTTCCACATGACTTTCTTTTGCTACCCTTTTGTTCTATTGCCGTGACTGAGTTTTTTTCTAATGACTATAAACTCTGTCAGCATCAATTCCAGTGTATAATTTATGTTTTGTCGGAAGGCAAGTTATTGGTCTAAAGTTTTAGGATAGCTTGCAGGTTCATTCTTAAGTAGCATTGTTTTTCCTACTGTTAACCAGACTGGTGTCTATTTGGGGTGTATGTATAAATAGTTCTTACTCATGGCTAAATTTTCATGTAAAGATGTCAATGCTTTTAGCCAGAAGTTAGGTACTGTATCTGGGCCTGGGTTTTTCCATTTAGGAACTTGTCTTAACTTTGTTTCAATCTCTCTGGACATTGGTGGTGTTTTAATTCCTTTTGCCTTGTTTCTGAATTCTCTATAAAACTTTTTGGGTCATTAATAAATCCCTTATTTTGCAATTTTCCTTTATATTTATCTCCATTCTGCCTGTGCTGATATTTTTAGTTTATTTGCAAATGTGCACAATAGATCCTGATCTGTTCTGATACTTCACATTGCTTTTATCATGTTTTTCTTTCTGAGTATCTTTGTTGATCTGTCCCCTCTTCTGTATTCTTCTAACAGTGACACTCCTTGTCTTAATTGCTCTATTCGATACTTCCATGATGGCATTTGATTTCTCCTTTTCCTTTCCCTTATTTCCCTGTGTTTTTATGATAACATTTTATTTATTAATTTAGTTACACAGTAATACATCCTATTTCTTCGAATAAAACAGTCCACAAACAGCAAAAAAACAAAATGAAGATGGCAAGCAGGGAATTCCACCATAAAACACTGAAAAGGTCTATTGTGAGTGCTTTTGTTCACTTTACATCAATTAACTTCATCAGACAAACCCAAAATGCACAAGTACAAACTGCAGTTGGAAGTGCTTTATTTTAGGGAATGCATTCAAAGACAGCATGTCTCAAAAGGACTACGGCAATGGCAGTAGCAGTAGCCTACAGGGTTGGTTAGAAACATTCCATTCCACAGTGAGCTGATAAGACTTACTTGATAAACAAGTATGTGAGCTTTTAGAACTACTGATAAAACATTACAGCATGCAAATTGAATGTTTAAAAAATGAGCTAGTACAACTGGAAAGTGAAATAAAGGCTGACTGCAATTTTCTGCGGTACAAGTATGACTACTACCACATTTTTTCCAGTATTGAAAACAGCATTCTGAAATCAAAGGAAGTAAAGATCAAAAAATGTATGAAAATGGGCTGGCATACCCCCATCCCAGAGTCCCAAGTATAGGGGAACCTTAGCCTGGACACCAGTAATAATATGGATAATGGTGTGAGCATTAGCTTGATGGAAGACTATCTTTGTTCATCTTGTACTAATACAGCTGACACTAAAAGAGATGGTAACATCCCTATGAGGTGGAGCGAGTGGTTAAAGGACAGTCAACAATGAAATAATTTACCCAATGGTCAAAGTCACTCAAACAATCAAACCAACAACCAGAGTTTTTCTGTGGACAGAATGAAGAACTAATCCCAGGGCGGAGTTTACCGCAATCAACGGCAGAGGAAACAAAACTGTTGGAAGAGGTAGCCAAAAATGAAGTGAGTTTGGAAATAAACTTCATATCCTCACCAATCGAGAAGGGGATTTCAAAATATATAATTTTTCCTCTTATGAAGTACCTCATGATATTATTGAGACACTTGCTAAAGGGCTTTTACGAGCGGATCTACCCAGAACATTGTTGGACTTAAAAATATTTTTACGTAAGTTAAATATAAATGTTCTTTTGGGTAATAACACCGAAATGAACAATTATGTTAGGATTTCAAGTGTCTTTAACCCACCGATGCACTCAACTTTATTAATGTTTGAAAAATTGTGTAAAATAGACTTTAGGTCCGTTTTAAATAAACCTTTAAAAAGTAATAAGGGACAAAACATAACTCTACACAAGAGACTTACCTTACAAAAGTTAAAATAAAAAAAAGTGAGGGAAATGAAACCGGATAAAGGAAGTGGGCTAGTCTTTATAGTTGGAGGTGATTACACTTCTAGGATGAACCATGGCTTGGGTAGTGAGACTTGTGTAAAAGTGTCCATCAATTAACTAAATGGTGTCTACCAGCACATTTGTTCTATTAATGATTTATTTATTGAAGCCTGCATTAATATTGACACACATAACTACCTAAACATGGTGACTCCCATAACACTGGCTATATTCAGTATCCCAAAAATTCACAAAGACTGAGAAACTCCCCCTTACGGTCTATTGTCGATGGGAGAAAGTCTATTACATATGCGTGTGCAAAAATAGTTGACAACAAACTGAAAAAATATTTAGAAATAGAACCTCAAATATGCTGCGATTCTTGGAGCTCTCTGCAGGGGATTAACAACCTGGAGTATCAGGAGGATTTTAATTTCCTGATGGTAAATGTGAAGGATTTATACACCGTAATCCCCCAGGACATAGGCATACGTTGGGTCAGGGATTTTATAGTTGGAAAAGGAGTGGAAGGGTAAGAAATTGATTTAATTGAGAGATTGTTGGAAATTGTTTTATCCAAGAAATTTATATTATTTAATAACAGATTTTTCCTACAAAAAAATGGAGTAGCAATGGGTTCACCCTGTAGGGGCAGCTTTGCCAGTTGTGTGATGGCACATTGGTAGAAAGAATTCCTGTTTAAAAATGAAGACTTTAGGAACAAGGCATATTGGGACACTCGCTATTTGGACGATATTTTTTAATTTGGAAAGGGGACTACATTTAAGCAACAGAATTTGTTACTAATATAAGTAGTTTAACAACATTTTTAGAATTTACATCTCAGTTTGAAACTGACATTGTCTCCTTTTTGGACATCCAGTTGTCAAAAGATAGATCAAATACGAGATATTTGGCAAGAACTTTTAGGAAACCAATATATTCCAATGCCTTTTTACATTTTGAAAGCTGCCATCTGTTCCACCAAAAAAGGGTAGTTAAGGGACAACTAGTTAGAGCTGCTAATATGATTTCCCTAGATGGCGAATTCCAAGTTGAATGTGAGATCCTTAAAAACATGTTTCTTAAGAGAGGATATCCTAGGGATTTGATCAACCAACTTATAGGTGAGGTGGATAGAAAAAGAAAATCAGCCATTTTAAATCTATTTTGAATAGGGATGTGTTTTCTGACGGATACAACCAAATAACGAATACATGTACCCATAATGGTAACTCAAGCAATAATTTGGTTGTCAGTTATAATGTGAGTTTTGCTACTCCCTTTTCAAGTGGCGCTGACAGCTTGAGGGACATTATGATAAAAATTGGGCTTTAATCATTATTTCCGTTATTTAGTAATAGAACAAGTTTATAAAAATATAAGGGGTGGCCAATGGGCACTAAAACTAGAAGAAAGTGAGCTTCTTTGGCAGTTGAAGTTGAAGCATATGCCCATCCAGGGCTAAATGATTGCTGTTCTGTGAAATGTACTTTAAGATTGAAATCATTGGAACAGTGACAGTTTTTTTTTATTTGAATAATGAATGTTTTAAAACTTATTTTGACATGGAATAATGAATTTTTAAAATTTTTTTTTGTATTAATGTGCTAACGTTATATAATGACAGGGATTCAATGTCTGAATTATTTGCTGTAACTTTAAAAGTGTGATGTGTTTGTGATGTTATTAATGAGAAGGATATTTAAGTTTGTACTTGTGCATTTTGGGTTTGTCTGATGAAGTTCACTCATGTAAAGTGAACGAAAGTGCTCACAATAAACCGTTTCAGTATTTTATGGTGGAATTCCCTGCTTTACCATCTTCATTTTGGTTTTATCCTATTTACTTCTGTTATATTGCATGAATCTCTATGAACAGTCCTAATTATTCTGTTCATTTGTTTTATCAGACTTCTAACTTTTGGGGTTTTATTGACTTTCTGTACTCTATTTCTTTCATTGTTCTTTATATGCCTGTCCATCTAATAAATCAAGCAACTCTTAGATCATTTTCTTCTAAACGGAAGGCACATTCTTTTTTCTCCACTTTGTGCGAATTCTATAGAAAGTTCCAGAGCACAGTCTTGTGCCACATTCTCTTCAGTTTCATTCGGTGTCAGCTGTTGTTCTTTCATATGGGAACTCACTGGCCTATCACTCTACAACATTGACCACATCAGTTTCCTTTCCTTCCTTTGCTGTTTGTACTGGTTTTCTATGAAAGGCTCCAAAGCATCTTCATATGGCAACTTATCATATGTTTTTTGCTCCACTGTTTGTCCTTTATTTGGGGATCTATTGCTCTATCCTGCTGTGCTATCTTCAGAGTTAGATTTTCTACACTAAATCCTTCACTTTGCAGGTATTCCATAACCTCAGTTTCTATTTCTTTAACTTCTCCATTACTAATCCACTTTTCTTCTTTTCTGCATTGTAAAATTTGCCATGTCTGGATACCTTTGCCTGTATATCTCTTCAAATATCTTTGGTGTTGCTCTTTTTGTACTGATTAGTTTTGCTTTCTCCTTTGCCTAAATAATGCACCATATTAAATCTCTCTTTCTTTCCCATGATCATATTTCTTCTTCAAATGTCTCCTGCTCCTCCTTACTTGGGGGACTCGTTGTTCCATCATGTTGTGATATAAACTATGTTAGACTTTCTACACTAAATCTTTTACTTAGCAGGTATTCCATAACTTCACCTTCTATTTTTTTAACTTCTACTTCACTAATCTTCTGTTCTGCATTCCCTCTTTGTGATCTTATTATTTGTATTGTGACATTTTCCATATCTGGATGCCTTTGCCTGTATTTGTCTTCGATATCTTTGGGGCAGCCTTTTTTGTATTGATTAAATTTGGCTTTCTCCTTTGCATAAATATTGTACCATATCAGATCTTTCCTTTCTTTCCATCTCCATATTTCTTTTTTATGCCTTTCAAAAGTCTCTATATTTTGTTCTGCATATTTTCGCACTTCCTGTCACTTGTTTTTTCAAAGTCCCAGGGTTTCTTGGTCTATAAAATGTTTTTCACAAATCTGTTGTATTGAGTACAAATTTTTATTTGAAGCTTCTGACAGTTTTTCTTGTGGAAGTATTTTCTTTCCTCTAATTTCTCTCTTTTAATCTTCTGGGCTCCTTGCATAATAGTAACAATACGTAATTTCTTTCTTATACTTAATAGTCCACTCTGTCATCTTTCATGGCTCTTTTTCGGCCCATCAGTTTTTATGGACTACTACTACCTTCTACAACAGGGTGGGGGGCACGCTCCCCCTTGGCCTGGCCTAGTCCCATTATATGAATGTTTCTATGTCTTCAGGAGTCTACATTGTCATTTTTTCCAGTCCTGGCACCAACGCAGCTACCAGTAATAGGTACTTTTTTATACAGGGTCTTGTGCACCCAGCTAACTTTTTAATTTTTTTTAACCTTCTGTTCATGATATATGTTATATAAAATACAGTGTGTATATATATATATATATATATATATATATATATATATATACATATATATATGTGTGTGTGTATATATATATATATATATATATATGTGTCTTTTTGGTGAGATTTTGTGAAAAACAGCGCCCACCTTGTGAAGGTACTCACCAAGACTTGAGGATGAATTTTACTATGGAGTTCTGCTTCTGATCTCCAAGTTCTCAATACCATATGTTTAATTTCTGTAATCATTGTTTTCATCTCTCTTAGTAATGGTTTGTCTTTGGTTTTCCATTTTCTAGTTATACCCATCTTAGCCATTATCAGTAATAAAGACTACAAAGCTTTCCCATCTTTGTCGATGTTATTTTACACCCCTTCATTAAAAACATCTGTTTACTGAGGTTAAAGTCTCTTCCAAGTGTAAGACTCGGCACATTATTCAGATCACTTCTGTAGTGAAGCAACTCCTTGCAGTCACAAAACAATTGCTGCCAAAAACCTCTTTCTGAACCATCAAGTCTTGAACACATGCTCTCTGTGGGAACATTTTTTCAAGCCTTGTAGGGGTACAGAAAACTCTGTGCAAACATCTCCATGAAAAATTTCAAAATTTTCTCAACTTCGTTGCATTTATAGGATTTTGGCATATTTTCCACCATTGATCATAAATAATATATTTAATCATTCACTCCATGCTATGTTTACATTTATAATGTACTGTCTTCTCAAATCTAATATTGCCTAATATGGTCTACTTATTTAGCTTTTGTAGCCAGTCATTTAAATAACATTACTATCTAATCTCTGTATATCTTCCTTGTACTTTAGTATTAGCCAAGTGCATCACCTTTGCTCATCTGTTCCCAAGATCTTGGTTCCTTGTTCTTTCTTCTCCAAATGCTCATGCTATTCTCTTATGTCTCTTTCTTATTACTATATGTACCTACATCTATCTACAGCTAATATTTCTCTCTCTCTCTCTATGTATATATATATATATATATATATATATATATATATATATATATATATATATATATATATACATGTGTGTGTGTGTAAATATATCTATATATCTATATATATATATATATATATCTATATATATATATATATATATATATATATATATATAGAGAGAGAGAGAGTGTCCCTCCAAGTTAACTGAATGATACTTTGGTTAACATCAGTTCAGCTAAAGAGATAGCTGACAAGTGTCCAAGATGGACAATTCCCAGGTAGGGCAATATACCTTTTTCCCTAGGATTGTGCGATCTTGGAGTTAGACTATATAATTAGCAGGGGAGCTTGCTCCCCTGCAAAAAAAATGATGCTTTCTTTGTTTTTTTTCTTTTTAAGTTTTGTATGTGCTGAGATTAATTCTTAGTGCATACATAGTATTGTATCAACATGTATAATGTTGATCAATTTGATTTCACATTATGCATGTCAACATAAGTAGTGTTAGACTAATTTAATTAGATCCATATAGCATAAAACTTTGATGCTATTCTATTTTTCCAAGGTCTAACTTCATTTTAATATAATGGTTTGCTTAACAATTTTAAATATACAAGGTCGTACATAATTTTTTTTATATTCATTTCCTAAATTTGCCCACATGCTCAGATATGATCCTGTCATTATGCCTATCATGTGCTTCCATTTGGACTTATATTTCATATTCTGAATCAAAAATATTAATCTAAGTTGCATGGCCTTACAGTATGCTACTGGATTGTGAAGTCCCAAACCATCCTGTTCGTTTGTCAGTATTAGGTCTTCTCCTTTGCTAACCAAAAGAAATCCCCTTACCTTCCTTTTTAATATTCTTTACCATCTAAAGGTGACCTACATAAAGAACCAGCAGGACCAATCACATCTTAAGCACTTGTATGCTATTATTAATGTCCATAAATAACAGCTTTCATAGTCTTGCCTTACAACTCTTCACACGCTTCCTTAGCTGCTTGAACATTCCACTTCAATTAAATTCCCGCATACCTCATTCTGTCATGACCCCACAAAAAAAGGGGGAAGCTGTATACCAAGTCAAGTACTGGGGCATAGTCTATTACTACATCCTTTGTTTTTTATTTACTTTCTTTATATATTGCTATATATTAAAATAGAAGTTTTTTTTGAAAATATAATTTTTATATCATGTTCAGGATTGATAAACAAAAAAGAACACTGGATAGCCGTTTCCACCAATAATAAAATTTATTAATGCACAGCAAACCACAGTACAAAAATAGGATTAACGCTGACATGCAACCAGTTCGTTTTCATCTCAGCACTTCATCAGATAAAACAGACCCCACTACCTTCCTCTTTATATACCCTTACTAATGAACAATTAAACAGTTAAAATTAAAATCCTTCTAGTTCATTTAACCCTTCATTGACCCAAGTACAATATTACACATATAAAAAGCTCCTATCAGTCACTTTGTAATGTTACAAATACATACAAAGACATTCAATAAATGTTTTATATATTTTAAATGAATATATACTATCAATAAATAATAAATTTAAAATATTTAAAATGTATATTACCTACATAACTAAATAGATGTGAGGATATTGTTAAAAATATAAAAAAATATAAAAAAGTGAGTGTGAATATGACGTAACTAAAACAAAGGGAGTATAGTATATATAAGTCTTAAAGCTTAGCTGCTCTTAACTTCAAGATAGGGGCAAGGGAGATCATCATCTCATTCAAACCCGGCCATTTACTGGCTTCTAACACCAGTTGCCAGTACACCTCTTGATATTCCAATTTAGTCTCCCACGGTCCACTCCTTTTGTCCACAGGCACCTCATCTACCACAAAAAATGTAAAAGAAGCAGCCTCGCATGTCTGAGTATGTTTACATAACGCATTTTTAATATAACCTCTCTTAATATCGTAAAGGTGTTCATATATCCTTTTCTTTAAACACCTTTCAGTTTTACCTGTGTAAAATGCCTTGCAGTTCCTGCACATTGCAATATAGACAAGATCTTTACTATCACAATTATAATGTGACTTAGACCCGATGTATTTACCCCTACTACTACTAAATATTTTTGAGACATTAGATATAAAAGGACACTGCTGCCATAAGGCTACTGAACTCCACCCCCCTTAAGGTCTATTGTGGCAGCCAGTCAGTCTGTTACTGCACCCATAACCGAATATTTGGATTTTAAGTTAAAAAGTATGTCTGTAGGTGCTTGTAATATACTTAAGGATTCCTGGGATTTTTTGAGAAGTGTAAGGGATGCAAAGATGACAACACTATTTTTACTACTATCGACGTAGCTGACTTTTTTACCTCCATCCCTCATAGGGCTGGTTTGGATTTTTTTGAATAAATTTTAAGGAAAGAGAATAAATTTACAGAGAAGGAACTTTATGTACTTTTGGTTCTTATGGAACTAGTTTTGAATAATAATTTCCTTTATTCTGAAGGTGAGTTCTTTTGGCAAACAAAAGGGGTTGCTATGGGGGCCATGTGTGCACCTACATATGTCAACCTTGTTATGGCCTGGTGGGAGGAGAAATGTGTGTTTAATTCAAGATTTAAAAATAGCTGGGCACTCTACAGGCGTTTCCTGGATGACATCTGTCTGTTTTGGACTGACAGTGAGGACAGTATTTTTGGAATTTTTTGAATATATTTCTAACAGTACTGGATTCTTGAGGTTTACATACAAGATAGGTTATGAAAATGTTGACTACCTTGATGTAAATATTCGAAAAGGGGAGAATGGATTTGAATCTAAGGAACATAGGAAGGAGACGTACTGTATTTCCTTTTTGCATTTTAAGAGTGCCCATCCATTTTACAAGAAGAAATGTACAGTGAAGGGTCAGTATGTTCAAGGTAGTAAGATGACGTCTGTAGAAAAGGATTTTAAAGATGAATGTGACTTGTTAAAACAAATGTTTTTATAAAGAGGGTATCCGGAATTATTAATATGTGGGATTCAGGATGAAGTGCTTTTATATAGAAATATTAGATTTGCACCTATCTTATGTTCAAAGGATTCAGTTATAGTAGAAGAAAAGGGGAATACTGACACCAGTGTAGATGGTGAACATGGGAATGCCTTCATTTTACACTATAATGAGGATTCTTATATTATAAGGGATCTACTTCAGAAGGAATGGGATAAGTTTTCCAAGCTATTGAACTTGAACTTAAGACTTGATGTTCCTCTGAAATGTATTTATAGGAAAGGTAAAAATGTTAAGGACCTCTTGGAGAATAAATATGGGGAGTTAGTTAACAAGAAGGTTGGGACTTAAGTGCGGAGCATGCCAGCAGTGTTCTTTTATATTTAATGTTTCAAAAATATTTATTAGTAGTAGGGGTAAATATATAGGGTCTAAGTCACATTATAATTGTGACAGTAAAGGTCTTGTCTATATTGCAATGTGCAGGAACTGCGAGCCATTTTACATAGGTAAAACCGAAAGGTGCTTAAAGAGAAGGATATATGAACACCTTTATGATATTAAGAGGGGTTATATTAAAAATGCCTTAGGTAAACATACTGAGACATGCAAGGCTGCTTCTTTGACATTTTTTTTGTGGTGGATGAGGTGCCTATGGACAAAAGGGGTGGACTGTGGGAGACTAAGTTGGAATATCGAGAGGTGTACTGGCAACTGGTGTTAGAAGTGAGTAAATGGCCGGGTTTGAATGAGATGATCTCTCTTGCCCCTATCTTGAATTTAAGAGCAGCTAAGCTTTAAGACTTATATATACTATACCCCCTTTGTTTTAATTACGTTATATTCACATTTTTATATTTTTTTATATTTTTAACAATATTCTTACATCTATTTAGTTATGTAGGTAATTTACATTTTAAATATTTTAAATTTAAAATTATTTATTAACAGTATATATTCATTTAAAATATGTAAAACGTTTATTGAATGTATTTGTATGTATTTTTAACATTACAAACTGATAGGAGCTTTTTATATGTGTAATATTGTACTTAGGTCAATGAAGGGTTAAATGAACTAGAAGGATTTTATTTTTTATTGTTTAATTGTTCATTAGTAAGGGTATATAAAGAAGAAGGTAGTGGGGTCTGTTTTATCTGATGAAGTGGTGAGACGAAAACGAACTGGTTGTGTGTCAGCATTAATCCTGTTTTTGTGCTGTGGCTTGCTGTGCATTAATAAATTTTATTCGTGGTGGAAACGGCTATCCAGTGCTCTTTTTTTGTTTACCGGTCTTGGTGTGAGCACTATTCCTCTTGGACTTGTTTATATACTCAGGACTGATAATATACGTATTATAATGTCTGCAAAAAAGCAGTACTTTCTCATTAATATTTCTGCATTTATATCCAATTATGTTTCATTGTTTTGTGTCTCTGGCTAATACCTCTAAATATAAAGCACAGAGTAATGCAGTTTTGGGAAAACATTCAGAACTCCTTCATTGTCATATGTTCCTCACAGCAATTTGCCTCCTTCCTTCATTTCCTCAGTTTGTAACACTATACCATTAAATCTTTTTATCCCATCTGCTTTCCATCCTTCCTTATCTCAACTCACAGCAATACATGGCCTGTAAATCCAGCTTTTATGTTGCACACTAGTACATTTACCAAATGGTCAAATAATAAATATTTTTTTAATTTCTTAATATTCCTTTTTATATGTAAATTCAGAACTTTTTCTTAAAAGTAACTTCCCATACTTTATTAAATCATAAACAAAAGCTATGTACTTCCCATAACACTAGATCCATGTCATCTTGTTTTCATCCAATTCACCCTCTGGATGAATGTATCAGACCTTGGTGCTTTTCCAGAAGCTTGGATCCAGGGCTCAAACTCCTCCATTTCCCATAATTCCCTCAGTTCCCGAAACTATCTCAGATCAAGTTTGCCTGCTTACAGCTATTAAGAATGTATCCACATAAAACTATACAGATCTATATGACATATTGGTCTACAGTGATGACACCGTGAAGAAGAGCAAGAACAGACTGAACAAAGACAAGGCCCCTAGTCAAGTCCAACCATTCAACCTGGACCGACAAATGACAATTTAGGCTAGGGGATGGATGAGGGATGTTGAACTGGACAAAAACAAGGCAACATGGATCTAACATTATGGTAAGTACATAACTTTTGTATCCGATGTTGTCTGTTTTCACCCAATTCAACTTTTGGGATAGATTTCCAAGCTACAGAAATACCTGGGTGAATTTGAGGAGTATAGAGGAGCCAAAGGAAGTATGAGATCTGGACTGAACATCCAAATTTTAGTATGACACAAAAGTATGAACTGTAGACCAAGTAGCTGCTACACAAATGTCATTAACAGGATCTCTACTTCTAAAGACAGTGAAGGTAGCAAACATTTTGGTAGAATGGGCTTTTGGTTTGCCATGTAATATCAGTCCCAATTTTTCATACACAAAAATAATATAGCCATAAAACCATCTGGATAATGTTACTTTTGGAACTCCTTCAGCAAATTTTGCTTTTGAAAAGGCAAGAAAAAGTTGATCAGACATACTGATATCGTTTGTCCTGTATAAGTAAAACCAGAGTTGATGATGGATGTCCAGCATTGTAGGATATATGCTCCTTTGCTACAGAATTTTGGGGAAAAAAAACAGGTAGATTGATAGTCTGATTAAAATTTGCTTCAGAAGCCACCTTTGGGAGAAAACGTAGATTTGTTCTCAAAGATATTATGTCTTTTTGTAATACTGGATATGGAGGTTTACACAATAAATGCTTACAACTCCAAAATGCTCTTTGCAGATGTGACAGCCACAAAAAAAAAAAAAAAGTTTCTTCCAAGACAGAAATTTTAGATCTACAATAGAGACAGGTTCAAATAGAGCTTTTGTCAAGGCTTGAAGTGTGATGGTACTATGCCATGTAGGAACCAGATCGTTGACTGGGGTTTGTAGAAGGAAGGTTATATTCAGGAAAGCCTTGGAAATGTTTAGGGAAGTAACAAAAGTTTAATTTTCTCCATTCCGTGAAAAATAGAACTATACGCTAATTGCACCTTGATGGTGGAGAAGCTGGATTCCTTGTGAAACAACTCTGCCAAAAATCTAAAATCAATGGACAGGGGTTAGGAAAGGGTCCAAACCCCATGGATGCTCATATGGTAAATCTTCTCCATTTACTTAGATAAACTTTCCTAGTATTTGGTTTCTATGAAGAGGATAGAATCTGAATAACTGGGGCAAACAGTCTAGCATCCCTGGCCACTGCAGAATTGGAGAAACCAAGTGGTTAACTTAAGTATTTTCAAGTCTAAAGAGGCAGAAGAACAGACCTGTTCAGCTTATCAACAGGAATACTGGATGTCCCCAGAATGCGAGTTGCAATAATCAAAGTGACAGGAAGACATTGCCCATTGTCACACTCTCATGGCTTCCCAACGTGCTTAGCACACTTTGCAGACAGATTCAGGAAGTTGGAATGCTGAAGCTAAGGGTAGTCTGTAGAACAGGGGTGTTAAATTTATCAACAAAAAACTACAACAGATTAGCACGGAGTGCAAAGAAATAAAGAAAACGGGGGGGGGGGGGTCCAAAGTCCTTCCGGTGATGCTCGGTTAGAGGTTGGACGTATAGATATATGCTCAACACATTAATGACTTTAAGGCTAGTAAGGAGAAACATACATTAACCTTTTATTGTAGGCTTCAACCAATTGAGTGCTGACACAGTGTTTCAGATGCAAGGTTATGGTCACCTTCAACTGGCAGGGATTGAAGCTGGGAGCTTACAGACTATGGAGAGAGAGGGACCAGTTAAAATTTGATATATGCACAGGTAGAAAAAGGCAAATGTAAGAATTTGGAAGGTAGAAGAAGAGAGTGATCATAGGATAGTAACAGCCCTTAAGGCAATATGTACCGCTGACTAGAGGTTAGGAAGTTCAGAGAGAAAAAGGTTGAGGATGGAGTTAGGCAGGAGGTGCAAGAGGAAGTATTGGGATATTTGTGAATAATAAAGTAGAAAGTGCAGTGATTAGTAGCAGAGGATGCAGAAACTGACAGAAGATGAGCTAGTCTTACTTAAGCTTGACAAAAATACAACTCGATGACAACAGCGTTTGTTCAGATGAAAGGCTGACTAAAACTACTTAGTGTTGGCAATGTGTAATCTAGAATGTTATCTTAATAGAACTCAGGGTAGAAGACAACAATATACTTGCCAGTAATACAAATATACACTGCATAAGAAGATATTGACCCAATGTTCTATTTATGTTACAGCGTGGTCTCTTCATAAGGTAAGCATTAAGGAAAGCCAATAACTTTGCAATGTATGCGTGTGCCACGTGTATCAGACCAAGGAAATATAAGCCTAACATAAGCTGACAGTTGCAAGATGTATTGATACAGTATCACCAAATCAGAATGTAAAGGTAGTAATTGGTTGCAATATAGCCATGCTAACTGCCAACCATGCTCTGACGCTAACCGCTAAGTACTTTTGCGAGGCACTTTGTCAAAGAAGAAAAATGTCCATATGTACAGTACTAATGATAATTAATTTGGCAGAGGTGGACAATGACCACATATATTCATCTAACATAGAATACTATTACTCACTTAGCAGGAGATAGCCAGTAATCAACACACACTGAGTCTGCACAGTGTACAACAACTTTTACAGAAGATAAAAGACAGGCTTGATAAGCACATTCATATAAAGCCCAGTACAACAAGCTGTAATCAACAATCCAAACCTGAATGTTGTTTCAGATAGATATGTAGAATTTCTAAATCCAACTTAGATCACACATCACCATGAATGAGCTCGCATCTGCAGGAGTAGGTTACAAGCAACACAATTCAAAGATGGCGCAGAATGCTACAATGGGAGCATAGCCATACAAGGCATCATGGTTGCTTCAGATCAGTGAGTTAGGGGATGGGCCCTCCAGAGAGTTAAGGAAGTAACAGTAATGAGCAAACTCTCTGGCAAGCAGTTAAAGAATTAAAAGTTATACAACATGCTTAGCAAATTTTGCAGACAGATTCAGGAAGTTGGAATGCTGGAGCTAAGGGTAGGCTGTAGAAAAGGGATGTTAAATTTACCATCAAAAACCTAAAAGAGATTAGCATTGAGTGCAGAGAAATAAAGAAAAAAAGGAGGGGTCCAGAGTCATTCCAGTGATGTGCGACTAGAGGTTGGAGGTACAGATATGCTCAACACATTAATGACTTTAAGGCTAGCAAGGAGAAACATACATTAACTTTTTATTGTAGGTTTTAACCAATTGAGTGCCATCTTGGTGTTTCAGATCTAAGGGTATGGTCACCTTCAACTGGCAGCTTACAGCATTAACTTTTTATTGTGGGCTTCAACCAATTGAGTGCTGACTTGGTGTTTTAGATGAAAGGGTATGGTCACTTTCAGCTGGCAGGGATTGAAGCTGGGACCTTACAGCCGGAATGCTGTTTCAAATAGATATGTGGAATCTCTAACTCCAACTTAGATTGCATATCACCATGATGAGCTGGCATCCGCAGGAGTAGGCGACAACAAACAAATTCAAAGATGGTGCGGAACACTACAATGGGTTAATGGTTTTCTTTGCAAGTTATTTGTAAGTGTAATGAGGATCGTAAACAGGTGCGGTTGATTTTCTTTCCCCCCCCTCTTCTTTCTTTCTTCTTGTAGTTTTATGAAATATAGGCAATGCAATGTAAAAAAAAAAAAAAAAAAAAAAAAAAAAAAAAGGCCTGGTTAAAAAGGCATGACAAAGTTAAAATTAATGTGCTTTTTTCATTCTTGCATGGGGTATTAAGGACCTTAGATTAATTAGTTTTAAGAGAGATCAAGTAAATGAAAAAGAATATTGAATATTATGAGGCTTTTTTTCCAACAAGTGCATGTATACTTTCTAGCAATTCTGCAGATGGTCTTCAGGTTTTCATGGAAACAATCTGATAAAGCGAAACTGGCTTAAAGGTTATCATGTCTCCATGGAGAAAACCTGCTAAAGAGAAACTGGAGACAGTCGAGTGGAAGAGGATTGGCTGAGGGAAAAAGAAAAAAAGAGAGACATTGGCTAGGACATAATGTTTTCTGAAAGTAATCAAGGCTTTTCCCAGCTGAGAGGGTTTTAAAGATGAGACAAAACCAATTAGATGAAGTAAACTTTTCTCATTTTTTTAAATGCAATGGGCATACTAATATAAACATGTTTAGTTTTTTTTATTTTTCTCCCTTCTCTTTTTTTCTTTGTTGGATTTTAAGAAATGTAGGCACTGAAATTTAAAAAAGAGGGATATAGGAGAAGTGGGGGAGAGAGGAAAGGTCTGGTTAAGAGAGTATGACAAAAGAAAAATCAGTGTGCTTTTTCCCATGCTTGCATAGTGAAATGACTGGGTTAAGACCCTAGACATTATCCAGTAACAAGTGTATTACAGAGCATGTAAATGAAAAAGGATATTGAATATTATAAGGTTTTTTCTGGTAAACAAGGTGCTCTAGTATGCATGTCATTAGAAGACAATTTGCTAAGGAGAAATGGCTTGGAGAAAATGTTTACTGAGAGCATTCAAGTGTTTTCTCAACTGGGAGAGCTATAAAGATCAAATAGCACTTACTAATAGCACAGGCTGTACCATGGGTCTTAGCATGATTAACTTTTCTTTTTGGTATGTTTGACTTTCATCTTAAAACTTTTGTTCTTATTAGGAAGCAAAAACTTCAATGTTTAAAGATGTACATTGTTTTCTGTGTCACTATTAAGTTAATAAGCTTTAGGTGGATTTTGGGGGGTTGTTTGTTCTGTTTGAGAGCTTTCAAAAAAACAAAAAGTTATGTAAGATGTGGCAAAGGCTCAAATGGATATGACAAGAAACAACTGTATAAAAGACCAACCTGCCGAACAGTATATGCATGTAACATAAAGTTGGAATTAGGCATTTAACAAAAAAGCAGTTATAAATAAGTTGGTAATAACTACAAAAGAAAATTATGCTTTCTGTAATGTCTTTCAATCTGAATGGTCTTAGAGATAAATATAAAAAAGAAAGAGGAGTGAACTATATTGAAAAATGTAGAGTGCGGGTGGATGTGCTGCA
The DNA here is from genome assembly GCF_019279795.1 of Protopterus annectens. Classification (NCBI taxonomy): domain Eukaryota; kingdom Metazoa; phylum Chordata; order Ceratodontiformes; family Protopteridae; genus Protopterus; species Protopterus annectens. The sequence continues at coordinate 441,808,823 of NC_056750.1, read as the reverse complement.
GCAGGCGCACCTGGAGGGAACTGAGCATGTGGGTTTGCTAAAGAGGGGTTTTCGGGATGGTTATTCAGCAGAGTGTCTGGGGCAAGGGAGGAGAGGAGTACTTGTATTAACTGAGAAAGAGGTTCCAGTGGTGATGGACGAGGACAAATGATGGTAATGGAAGATGTATGCCAGCAGGGGAGGAGGATTACACTGACATGCATTTACATTCCACATAGGACTGCTATAACAGAGCTTGAGAAAATTCTGGGAGAAATAATCAGCTTTCAGTGAGGAATGTTGTTTGTAGTTGGAGACTAGAGTTTGGTTTGCAACAGTGGGGATTTGTCGGGTCCTAAAGGGGATGGTATAATGGGGAATGTAGATTTTTGAAGAAATTTCTGAAGGTGTTTTGCATGGAAGATGTGACTTCAGTACTAGGAGTCTGGAGTGAATTTGTGCATTGTTCTCTGGGGTGCAAGGACTGGGCTTGGCTAGACAGAATTTATATCTCACAGGAACATGTGAATTTGATTGAAGGTTTGAAGTGCACCCAGTGACTGTTTTAGATCATGCACCAATAATAACTAAAATAGAAACGCAGGGTGATGAAGTGGAGGTGAGACACTGGCACTTTCTCACCTACTGGCTGAGGAGGGAGGAATTTGAGGAATGGGTTTTGAAATTAATTGAGGAGCTACTAGAGAAGACAGAACTTTCTTCTGAAAATATAGCTGGGGAGTTGGATATGGTTAAAGTGGAGTTTGAAACTAGGGTGGAAATAAAAGAAAGGGAGATATGGCTGGGAAGTGGCGGGAATTATTTAGAGGAACTGACAAATGTTAAAGTATTGCAAAATGGGGGGAATCTCTCAGAACAAGAAAAGAAGCAACTGTAGAATGCTGAACAGAAAATATGGGATTGTCTCAATGAAATGCATGGGTTTGGGGACTTGGTGTAGGCTAACTGTTTTTTGACAATTCTAGAGCACAGGGCTTTTGACGAGGCAGCTCAGGTGGTGGGGGGTGCTGTCACCAAGCCTAGGGAGCCTATAACAAGAAAGATAATAGGAGACCCTGTGCAGGTGGTAGAAATATTTAGAACATTTTGTGGGAGTTTGTATGGGGCAGAGAGGTTGGAAAGTCGAGAAAGGGTACAAATGGAAATGTTTATGGAGGAATTAAGTATGACAAGGATGGGGTGGATAAGGCTCAATTACTGGTGCTTGGGATAGGAAGAGATGAGATGGGAATAGCTGTGTATGACCAATCTGCAGGAGAGTTCCCAGGAATAGATGGTGTTCCTATGAAAGTTTGGTAGCTGGGAGGGAAAGGACTGATAGAGGTCTGGAAGGTTTTGTTTGACAGTGTTTTGTGAGGAGGAGAGGTACCAGTATCCTGGAAGGTGACGGTGGAACCTGTAGAGGGTGTAGATCCATCAGATCCAACTTCATACAGTCCCATTTCTACGACCATGATTGTATTGTGTTTGTATCTGTAGTGGCTAGAAGAATGGCAAAGGTGATGCTGGGATTGATGGATATGGAGCAGTGTGGTTTTGTGGAGGGAGGCAGACATTTGACAGAATTAATGGAGCAGTGATGATCCAGAGGGAGTTGGAATGTGAGGGGATACCGCTGTTGTTGGTGGGTCTTGATGCAGGCAGGACATTTGTCGGGTGGAACGTGAGAATGGCAATGGAGGCATTTGCTTTGCCTAATACAATTATAAGGTTAATTGGGAGTATGTCGAGGGATCGGTGGCAAAGGATGCAGTGCGTGGCATCCTCTCTGATGACTTATGCTTGAGTAGAGGGACCAGGGAGGGTTGTCCACTTTCCCCGTTATTGTTTGCATTGTTTGGCACCATTGGCAAAGAGAGTGGGGAACTCAAATTCAGGGATATGGTTGGTGTGATGGACAGGAAAGCCTGGCTCTATTTGCAGAAATTATTTTATATATCACAAGACCAGAGGGGGACATTACAGTGTTGTGGAATGTTTTAGGACAGTTTAAAATCTTCTCAGGATACAGAATTATTGATGCTGAAACAAAGGCAGTGGCGGTAGATTGTGGGCCAATGCATGGATTGGTCCAACAGTATCCATGTTTGTAGGGACATGATGAGGTGAAATATTTAGGAATGTAGATTGGAAGTGACACTGTTGTGGTGGCTGTGGATGTGTGGGAAGGGACTAAATAAAAGGTTTGTTACATGGATGTTGATACTAGGATACAAGCGGTTAGGGTGTTTTTGGTCCCTTTGTTCTTGTACGCAGGTCAGGCGTGTTTTTGTCAACCGGAAGAGAAGCTGTGGACAGCAATTAAAAAGAGTTTGGGGGATTTTGTCTGGGAGGGGAGGATGGTGGGGGTTGAATGGGATGGGCTGGTTCTTCTAATAGAGTGAGGCAGACTAGGATTGCCCAATTTGAGGGGGTATATTGGAGTGGCACAGTGGGGCTCCTGTACACAGCATAAGAAAAAGACTGTAGTTCAAAGTGGAGGGGAATGATGATGATGCAGGGGGGAAGCTCAAGAAATAAGGAGAGATTGGGATTTTGCAAACTCATAATGAGAACAAAAATCATACAGACTATTATATTTATAAAACGACAAGGAGTATTCTAAGAACTAAACCAGTACAAGAATGGAGAAAAGATATTCTGCCGATAGGGATAACTGCAGTTTGGGATACAGATAATAGGCAAAAGGGGGCTGGAATATATTGGAGAAAACCGGCAAAGTAGGGTTTAAATAAAGGTATTGGGAGCAAATAACTAAAAAGTGAAAGGTAATAGAATGGGAAGAGGCCAAGAATGTATTTGGACTGCAGATTAGAGATTGCCTTCCCTATCATGGACTGATATCAGGGTATAGGCAAAGAGAAAGAAATAGGGGGGTCCTAAATGAAAGACCAGCACTGGTAGATTTTTTAATAGACTCTAGAACAGAAGCTGCCATTAAAAAGAAATAATTAGTAGAGCATATAAAATTTTGCATTATAATAATAAGAATCAATCAGAGGAGCTTAGAGAAGATTGGGAAGAGATATTGAATAAGCAATTCACGGGGAGACAGTGGGGGGATATGTGTACGTTTCCCAGATATGCAACAAAGTCTGAAGGATTTGGGATCTTTGCCTGGAAGTGTTTGCGTGGGTATTTTTATAAACTAAGTATACTCCAGGGAGTTTTTCCTTGGGAGGATGTTGGATGCTGCAGATGTGATGGGCACGAAAGATGTGGCTGGAAGCATAGTTTTTGGGACTGTAGTGACCTGGTGGGGATTCCCTGCAGACAGCTCTGTCGGAGATGCCGGGTGAGCAGATTGGATTGACTGGGGGGAGATTTTTTTGAGATGTGATGCAGAATCGGAGTTACCTAGACATGGTGATGCCTTGCTGAGTGTAGTTATGGTGGCTGCCAGGAAAGCGATAGCTAGAAAGTGGAAGTCAAGGTCTGGACTGGCTTTGCTGATGTAGTGAGTATGGTACCAGAGATAAAACAACTGGAATTGGGTTCTTTGGAAAAGGGGCAGAGCGAAGTGCATAGGAAGGGGTGGGAATTGTGGAAACATTATGCAAAGAAGGAATGAGTTTTAAGAGGGAGGATTTGAGTGAACCATATAATGCTTAATTGATAATGACTGGATAGATTAGAAGTGATGCATAATGCTTGCAACTACAGTTGTTTCAGTGGTGTTTGTGATGTATAATGTTTGCAACTAAAGTGGTGTCAATGCTGTTCATTTTTCATTTATATAAATGCAAGATTGCCTGTGTCATATGTGATAATTTAATAAAGATGTTTATTATAATAAAAAAAACACATCCCTTAGAGAGCTGACCCAGTATTCAGGGACTTAAGGACACGCACAGACAGTAATCTAGCCTTTGACCATGGCTCCCTATTATATTATTGCAAGATAACATCATTGAGCAGCATTTTATCGAACATGCCATTCATTGAACCATTCTGACTGAGATCGCATTACGGTAGGGATCAGGAAATTTGCCCTTTCCACACTGTAGTGTAATCTTGGAGTTGGTATATATAATATGTGGGGGGTTGGGGGGACTGCCACATAAGGGGGAGTCCGACAATGTGATCCTTCAATTATTTAATATAAACTCTTTGACTATCACGTGTCTACAGTAGTGAAGAAATCATTCTAAGTTGCGCAACTTATAAACAAAGGTATTGCATTCTAGGTCCAAAGAAATCACTTTTTGCCAAGATGATATACAGAACTGGAAATTGTCTCTGGGGACAACAGGAAAGGATGAAAGAAGGAAGGGAAAATCACATTATTACTGCAAAGAATTATTTTTTCTATATAGAATTTCCACCCGAGCTTGACGTAGCTGGGGAATGCATTTATCAACACTGCTTCTTGTCATTAAGTTGCCAGACAGATGAATAATAACCACTAATTTTATTATTTACTTATTGACATTTGTTTATAGGGGAAGTCTGACTGGTTAATAAATACCCACTTTCAGTGGAGGCCCAGGGAGAAAAGCTCCAGACAGTTAAATAACATAAAAAAATACACCAGTACCAACATAATTTAAAAAGGTATGTATACATACAGTATGGTAGTGGAATACATAGGATGACAATCAGTATATGCAAAAGTATTAGAAGTGTAGTCCACTATGCTAGACAAAAATACAAAGCCACACTAAGAGTGGGAAGAGGGCAGGTTTTAAAAGGTATAGATAGAAAGTATGATGAGAGGTTAGGTTAGTAAGAACTGAACAGTATTTGTCAACACAGATCATACAGGTGAGGTGCATGGGTATAACCATGAGTTAGTGAGAAATTCTTTAAGACAGGGCTTAAATACATGGAAGCTAAATATATTTCTGCTTGAATTTGGGAAAGAGTTCCATAGTTTGGATATGTAGTGCGAGTATAAACTTTGTCCCATACTTTTTTTTTTTTGGTTTACAGATTTCAAGCAGTTTTTTGTCTTTAGAGTACAGAGGGTGATTTGGCAGATGAAGTACTGAAGAGCTAGAAGGGCAGATAAAGGAGTGGTACAGTACTTTATGGGTTAGAACAAGATGTGTATGGGCTAGTTGCTATCGGAGATCTAATCAGTTGAGAGCACATAATGCACAACAATGATGAGCTTTATGTGGCAGGTTAACTGCAAATTTAGCTATCTTATTATAACATTGCTCCAGTTGTTATTTGCGAGAGATCTGGATGTCAGTCAAAACAAGTAAGCTACAGAGAAGAGACAGTAAAAGATAAGTGTTATGATTCTACTAGAAGGAGTAAGGATTTTTCTTTGCTTTATGTAGTAGACTTAGCTTTTGAGGAGGGTTTTTTTAATGCAGTTTTGTATGTAAAGTGCCATGCATACAAAGTGTCAAAACGTTTAACAGCCAGAAGTTCCAACTACTGTTTTGTTTTTAATGTTTTTCAGTGTTGAAAACCATCCTGCAAATTTCCATTGAGGAAGACCTACCCCAAATGTGCAGCACCTTAAGTCTTCCCAAACATTCCTCTCTTTAACATCATCAAATTTGCTTTCTTTCACTTGGCATCACAATTTTCATAAATTCATATTTTTACTTTGCAGGATATTTATTTGCATTTTCCATGCTTTCTACTCCACACGATTGACTGACCTGTATCCCTGCTGGATATTCTGGAGTTTGCTGAGCTTTCAAGCCTGTGTGGCATTGCCAATATGTTGTGGTATGCCCGTTGGGACATGCAATACTCAATGCCATTAGCAGTAGGTACTGACCAAAATTAGCCAGAACGTACAAAACAAGGCACATCATAGCTGTGTTTGTAGGCTACACAGTCAGTGACTACCCCTGAAAAAACTGTTTAGACACAGGTTTCAAAAGTAATTCCTGCCTTTTTGCACGCACTATCATAACTCTTGTATTGTATGGGTTTTAGGCTGGTTGAATCAATGACTGACAACAAAACACAAACACTTTTGCACTTCTCTCTAAGTTTTACTGAAAATGGAAGTCAGCCAATGAAAACAGCATTTCATAATGCTTGAAAGTAGCAAAATACAAGCCTTTTTCAGATATTAACAAAAACTAATAATCATAAGGATGGTTTTAAAAATCATAATTGTCTAGACATAGTAAAGCCTTGCTGAGTCTAATTATGATTGCTGCCAAAAAATCAGATACTAAAAAATGGAAATCAAAGCTAAGTCAACTTTATTAGAAGTAGTGAAGAAAGTTAACAGAGATAAAACAACTGGAATTGGGATCTTTAGAAAAGGGTAGGAACAAATTATATAAGAAAAACTGAGAATTGTGGAATAAATACATGCAGAGAAGACACAAGGTCTAAAAGAAGGCAGGATTTTAATAAGCTATTTAATGTTTGATAATGACTGGATATATTATAAGTGATGTATAATGTTTGCAGCTACAGTTGTGTCAGCATGGTTTGTAATGTACAATGTCTGCAAATGAAATTGTGTCTGCATGATTTATTTTCATATATATAAATGTGGAATTATCTATCTCATATATGATAATTTAATAAAGATGTTTATTGTAAAAAAAAAAATCGGTGACAATTTTAATGATTTAGAAAATTTGGAGCTAGACTGGATATTTAAGTTTAGGGCACAAAATTACCCAGGACTGAACACTTATGTTAGTATCAGATCATCTTTAAAGAAATGCAAATATTAAAAATTATTTTGATTAGAAATTTATCTAAACATTTATCTTACTCTTGGGACCCTCACGTTTATCCTTATATATATATATATATATATATATATATATATATATATATATATATTATATATATATATGTACATTCCATTTGGTGTCATTCTTTTGTATATATACATGGCAGATATGCTGTTTTGTTATACAATCAATTTGCTGTTATATGAGAATATAGTTTGTATTTCACATTACATTTCTATATATTAAATTATAAATTAATTATATTACATACAGTTTATTATTATTATCTATTTTTTATTTTAATATTGAGTTACTTATATATAGTCATATTTATATATTTATACATATACACATCATTAATTTTGTCTAGATTTCTTCAGATAAGTTTTAATTCATGAGACATCTCATGAATTTCTTCTATCTATTACCTTTCATGATAGTATTGTCCAGGTGTCATGCTGCTATAATATACAATTTAGATATTTTAAAATCTTGCATATATATATTTTTAAAACTGCATATAATATCCTGTTGCATTCCAGTTATGTTTCCTTATGTCAGTTCTGAATCAACTAACCTTGTGATCAAGTTATTTAAGTGCATTACTATCATATATTTTCTTTTGCTGGACAGCTAATGTCATTGTAAATAGTTTATTTAGAGGTAATTGTTGTAGTTTTAGGCTATGTTGGTTTTATATTTTAAATGTATTTTATTGTCTTTTTCGATTCTTTGTATAGCGAAGGTCATTCATTTACCATGTTAGTGAGCTATAATTAATACAATAATTAAGAACAATACTGATGATAGTTAACTTATTAACAAAGTTAACTGATTGATTATAAACACTTAATCACTGCTCTTGGTATATATAAGGAGTTAGCTTTGGTTTATTATTAAATCTGAAGAAGCGTGCCTTGTGGATGCACGCGAAAGCGTTCATTTCTTTGCTTCCATAAAGAATTGGTTCTACATGGTGGTCGATTTCCAGTTTTTCACTACTATTTAATGTTTGACAATGACTGGATATATTACAAGTGATGTATAATGTTTGCAGCTACAGTTGTGTCAGCATGGTTTGTAATGTACAATGTCTGCAAATGAAATTGTGTCTGCATGATTTATTTTCATATATATAAATGTGGAATTATCTATCTCATATATGATAATTTAATAAAGATGTTTATTGTTAAAAAAAAAAATCACAAAAATCTCATCCAAGGCATGGTACCTGAGGAATACAATAGCCCTCCCAGCCCCCCAAAAATTGCATTTCAACGTCAGTAGTGGAATATGTATCAGAAGGCCTGGTGTAGGAATAGTACCCATGAAGTTATGATCCTTCTTGTGTCGAGGGCAAGCATGCAGTCTTATGACAATAAAATAATAATAATTTACAGATATTCACTAGAATGCTAATTATATCATTTTAGTAATTTATGTCATAATATGTAAATATTATACTATTCTTTCTGTGTATTGTTTTACAGCTTTTAACATGCCATTCCTTAAATCTTACTCCTCCTCTTCCTGAACTTATTCTGCATATATTATTCTCACAATTTCCATTTATTTCTAAGTAATTTGCACCTTCCCTTTTTGCTAAAGTTCCCTCTTACAATTCTTTTATCTCTTTTATAATGTCCAGTACTTCAAATGCAACTGGTTTAGACTTTGATTTCTGTTTTCTAGAAATCACTTTTTTTGCAGCCAACAGAATTAAACTTAAACATTTACTGTGTCTAGGCAATTCTGATCATGTGTCCCAGCTCAAAAGAATCATTTCCTTAGTTAACAGTATTTTGCTCACCTACTATTTTTGACCGTGTTCGATTCTCGGCTGAAGCGCCTTCTGTGTAGAGTCTGCATGTCCTCCCCGCGGTCGAGTGGCATTTGAAAGATATGTGTGAATGGGCGTGTCTTCATCAAAGGTTGGGTGTCGGGCTGGCCCATCGGCACCGTAAAAATCTACTGCCAATCATTAGCAGACCGGAGTTGCGCTGTGGCAACCCCTAACCGGGAAAAGCCGAAAGAAGAAGAACAACAAATACTCTGTGGTCTTTTTCACCTAAATGAACAGAGATGGACAAAGATGCATTTAAGATGTTGGTGTGTGGTCTATAAACTTGAAGACATGTATAAAGTCAAAAAGCTGACTGACTTTAAGAAAGCTAAAATACGAGATACTACATCACACTTGCAAAGTGTGATGGTCAAGATAATGCCAACTTAACCATCTCTGACACCACATGAAACATTAAACTCCCACCAACAAGACTCAGCTTAACAGCCAAGTGCTCCAGATTGTGTGGAATGCATCACATTTCACATAGTAGAGTCACTTTTCCACAGTTCTACACAGAACAGTGGTGGCTCCACTCCGTGGTTTTTGATTGGCTCATATACTACAAATAGAGCCAATCAGCACTGTGGTATATGTGCCAATCGGATAATGTCTTAACACAAAGCTAGGCAATCAGGAAGCAAAATGATTCATCCAATCAAGTGGCTCTACAGTTTTTGTGCCACTGCAATATCTTCAAAAAAGGTATCTCAAGGTGCTGAGATTTACTTTTTAAAAAGGACAGGAATTAGAAAAGTTCTTTGATCATGTGGGTCAGGGAGGACAACCAGCCAAAGTTACTAGCTGGACCTTGGGGGCATGGATGTGTTGCCATGCCATGCTTGCATGCAGGTGTAGTGTAGTCCCACATTTATAAAGATCAGGGATTTCTTTTGAACATAGGGTGCAACTGGGATGGTCATGTTGGTACTGCTGCTGAGATGTGGAGCTACCCTTTGAGTCTTTGCTGGATTATTGTGGTGGTGGTGCGGTTGGTGTGACTCTTGGACCTTTCATTTACTCACCATTAGGCATGCATTTTTTTTTCTGGTTTCCCAATGGCAGTTCAGCTTTGAATTATTTTGCTTACAGATGATGTTTACAAAACAGATGATGTTTACAAAACAAAGCGTTATCTTTTATTTAAAACACCTTTACTACTATAATCCTGGGCATGTTAACACACGAATGTTCCAGACAGTGTTAACATTTTAAGATGCTGGCTTGGGATGTCTGGTTCTCCTTGGGCATGTTCCTGGCAGTGTAAAATCTGTAGACTTTAAAATGAACTGTATTGCACAATTCATTTTGTGTAATAAAAATTACATATATGATGTCTTCTTTCTTTAATTTTATTGTTACTGTTCATATGTTGGTCATGTAGTGTGGCTTTCTGTGTACTAGACATTTTCAAAAATAACAGGTACTGAATGGGATTTAGAAAATTGTATGAAGGGGTAAATTTTATGGCTCAGACAAGCTAGATAAGAGTGCAAAAATAATAGAGAAAGTTATTTTGGATAGATTACTGTAAGAATTTGAAAGACTGAGACTTCAAGGCATGCATATTTTGAATACAGATGTACAACCATGTGTAACATGATATTCTACAATGTATCATATGATGTTCTATTATGTAATATAATATGAAACAGCTATAAATGAAAGAAATGTGCTGCAAAGTAATTATATAGACAACTTCAGTTTTTGATACAGAAGTATACAAAACATTCAATAAATTAGAACTAGGTATCAATGCATTGTTGATAAGTTGGACAGCTGCATGGCTTATGGATAGGACATGGCATGTATCATACAGCAATTAGATGTGAAATTCTACCCTACAGTCACAGTGTTCCACAGGGCTCTGTCAAAGACCTATTACCTGTTCAGAATGTATATTTTAGGTCTTATCTTTTTCATTTAAAATGTTCTACAGGCGGTATGCAGATGACTCAAAATTGGGTAAACTGATTATACATCCTACAGACAGGACACATCTGCTAAAGAACTCGACTAAATTCGGACATTTGTGCACAGGAGAATAAATAATAAATGCGATGATACGTCAAAAAAAAAGAAGTTATGTCTTACCATAATTTTCCATCTGTGTTGTCGGTCTTCGTCTATTCTTGACTGATGGGTTACAGTTCCAATCCTCGGAAATGATCCGGACATTATATAGTTTGTGCCAGCCAAAAATCCTCGAGCTAATAGTCTACCCAGAATGCCCCTCTCTATATTACCTCAGATTGAGTATGTAGACTTATAAAACAATACATGGAAACTATGAAAACTAATCTAAAAAGTAAAAGAAATGTCCAAGGACTAACCCAACAGAAAACCCAGGACAAAAGATTGCTCCACCAGGAATCCACAGTAGGGAGAAGGAGGGTAGGATGTCAAGAATAGATGAAGATCAACCACACAGATGGAACATTATGGTAAGACGTAACTTCTTTATCTGATGTTGTCAGTCTTCATCTATTCTTGACTGGGACAGAGTCCCCAGCTACTTTAGATCAGCCTTATGGAAGTATATTCCTGAGAACCATAAAACCAAATGCGGCACTTCCCCTGGAGACCAAATCCAATTTGTAATAAGTAATAAAGGTATGTGGAGTAACCCATGTAGCTGCTGTGCATACTTCACTCATTTAAGCTTTAGAATGGAAAACAGCTGAAGTAGCCATAGATCTGGTGGAATGTGCCTTCACCGACATTGGAAGCTTCAGATTCTTTCTGCTATAAATGAATGTAATGCAAACTCTTAACCAATTTGATAAGGTAACCTTAGAGACAGATTTTCTTAAGATTGCTCCAGAAAAGGAGACAAATAATTGCTCCGATCTCCTGAATTCTTTAGTTCTGTTGAAATGGAAACGTAATTGTCTGTGAACTTCTAACAGGTGTAAGCAATTATTTGTCTTTGTTGGAAAAAATTGGAAAGAAGACAGGTGAGTCTATGGTCTGATTAATGTTGGACTCTGAGAAGACCTTCAGAAGAAAGGATGGATCGGTCCTGAGTGTAACTCTATCCTTATAGAAAATTGTATAAGGGGGCTTTGAACATAATGCCTGCAATTCAGACACTCGTCATGCAGAGGTTATAGCTATTAGTAGCAGCATTTTCCAACACAGGAACTTTAAGTCACAATTCGCTGCTGGTTCAAAGGGGGTAAGTACCAGTAAATGCAAGACAAAACTCATGTCCCATGGAGGTAGAGGATCTTTAAATGGACGCCTTAAATGGAGAGTTCCCTTGAGTAAGACCTTACAAAGTTTTTTGTGAAATTAAAATTAGATCTTCAAAGCCATTATGAAAGTTAGAGATGGCAGCTAGAATGACCTTAATGGTAGAAGCGGAACCTCCTTTACCAAAAAGACTGGCCAATAATTTTAAAACTTTTTCTACCAGGACTGAAAAGGGGTCAAAGGCCATTATCACAAGCCCAGATTGAAAATTTCTTCCATGTACTGAGGTTGAGATTTCTGGTGGATGGTTTAAGGGATACTAGCAAAACTCTTCATACTGGTGATGGAATATCATTGTGCCTGGTGATTGGAATTGGAGAAACCAAGCAATGAGCTTGAGGCTTTGAAAATTGGGATACACCAGTCCCTGAGGGTGAGAAAGAAGGTATGGAACTGGGTCCAGAATCCATGGACAGTGAACTAAATGAAGCCATAGGAAAGCAAACCAAATCTATCGAGGCCAGAAGGGTGCAATGAGGTTTACTTTGCTTCTCAACCTGGCTGCTTTCTTGAAGAAAAGAGGGATCAGAGGGAAGGGAGGAAAGGCATATATAGCAGACCCAGAGGCTAATTGAGAAGAGCATCACTCAGGGACTCCCCCAGAGGGGGCTCAGGGCAAAGTAGCTTCAGCACTTGTTGTTTTGGGGTGAAGCAAAAAGGTCACAGCAAGGCTTGCCCCAGCAATGAAAGATATTCTTCGCTATCTTGGGATTGACAGAGTGAAATGCTTGCAACACTAGTAGCACTGCCCTCAGCTCCAGAACACTAATATGCAGATTGGCCTCTATCAGGGACCAACTGTCTTGGACCATCTTTCCCAGATAATGCCCCCCACATCCTTTGTCACTATGGCTTCGGGTTGAGGAGGGGCAAAGGGGCAAGCCCAGAAGAATTTGTTCGGATTCCATCCACCAGGATAGGTCCTTTTTGCAGTGACTGGTGATAAGTATGGGGTGGTTTATTGGGTGGGTTAGAATGGACCACTGATTCATGAGAAGCCATTGCAGTAATCTCAAGTGAAATCTTGCTAATGGGACCAGAGTGATCGCTGTTGCCATGGACTGTAGTGTTTGAAGCACAAGTAGGGCTGTTACTTTTTTTGAGCAGAGAGGAGAATGAACTTGAGATTTTATTTTCTGGAATCTGTGGGCAGCTAGGGAGGCCATACATGAGAGTGTGTTGAGACAAGCTCCGATAAACTGCATATCCTGAGAGGGAGTCAGTTGAGCCTTTGTAAGATTTCCACAATGCCTAGATGCAGGAACAATTGCAGGGTGAATTTTGTCACCTGTAACAGTAGGTGTCTGGTGGAAGCAGCGATGAGCCAGTCATCTAGATATGGAAACACCCAGAATCCGTGCAGTCTCACATGAGCTGTTACTGCTGCCATACATTTGGTGAACACCCTCGGGGCTGTGGTGAGACCAAAGGGCAGCACCCTGAACTGATAGTGACTGGCTCCCAGTTTTCTTGAGTGTTTGTTCATTTTTATGCTGTAATCCGCATCTTGAAGGTCTATAGAGCACATCCAATCTTTTTCCTATAGAAAGGGAAGTATTGACTGAACCGTGACCATCCAGAATTTGGACTGATGAACAAATTTTTTAGAGTGCTGAGATCCAGAACTAGACTCCAGTCTTCTGTCTTTTTTGGTTCTAAAAAGAACCTTGAGTAAAATCCGGAACCCATCTGGTCTGCTGGGACTTCTTGGATGACTCTTTTTTTCTAGCAGCTTTTGTATTTCCAAGGCTGCTTGGTCCCTCCAACTGGGTGGAATATCGGGGAGTCTTGTTCGAGTTCTTGGATAAAGAGTGAAAGGGATGAGGTAACCTCTGAAAATAATTCTTAGCACCCAGGTGTCTGTGGTTATTTGTCACCAGGTTTTTGGATGTAAAGAAAATCTTCCCCCAACTGCTTCCAGAGGTAAGCAATCGGGTCTCCTTTCAGTATCACTGATTGAGTTCACCAGAGAAGGACTCTGTGGAATCCTGGTTCTGAGGGCCACCTCTGCTTCTAAGACGGCATCTTCCATTTGAACTCCCTCCTCTGGCCCAAGAGGAGTCTGCACCACGTACATCCTGGAAAGGTCTCTGGGACTTGAACCACATCTTCCCACTCCTCTGATTTCTGGAATAAGCTTGTTGGGGAGCAGAAAAATGTATGCTCACAGCAGACAGGGTCTTTTCATCTTTCTCACACTTGGATAGAGTTTCTTTAACTTTGAGGCTGAACAAAGAAGATCCATCAAAAGGAGCATTGATGAAGGAAGACTTGAATGGCTCCACAAACTGAAACAGGCCACATCCAAGAGTGCCATCAAATAGCAACACCTGAACCAGATGACCTGGTCTCCCCTTCAGCAACATGTGCTACAACCCTCATGGACGAATTAGAGATTGACTCCAGGGTAGCTAACTAGGAGGCCACTTTTTCCTGGAACCACTCAGCTACAGATCCTGCTAAGTTACCAGATAGCTCCTTGATCAAATCCTTCTGGAGCCTAGTGAAATGTGACAAAGTTCAAGAACCTAATGGTGAAGGTTGATGATGTGTAAACTCACTTCCCAAATCTGTCCATCACCTTCGACTCTCAGTTAGGGGGATGAACGTGGAACTTTCCTCAGCTAGTTCCTTTTTAGTGGCAGCCGCCACCACCATGGCATCTGCTGATAATCCTTTCACCCAGTACTGATGATCTTTGGGAGCAGAGAGTATTTTATCTGGTCAGCAGTGAATCGGTTCTACAGAATCAGGAGCCTTCCAAGCTCGCTGAGCTATCAGCTTAATAAGATCATCAGCGGGAGGGGTCACCCAGGAGGTAGATGGGTGAGCTCCAAAGGCTTGCAAGTACACAGACTCCTCAGAGGAAGGCTCTTTGGACTTCCAGTTACCCATCTGTTTGAGGATCTCCAGGAGATCTCCAAAGGAGATGTCTCACGGGGGTGACTGGGGCAAACTCTCCCGCAAATCAAAATAGGTGTCCTCGATGATGGACACTTCAGGGGAGTCTAGGTGTTTCCTCTTCCACAATTTCTTTCGAGGGGGCTATTAAGTGGGAATTTCTGAAGAGAACTTGGAAGAAGGATGGTCTTTGGGTGGTATCTCTTGCATCTTTGGAGCTAGCTGTCTGGGTACTGATGGTGTAAGCTCCGGGAAAACAAGGGTCAGGGGGTGAGACTCCAGTAACACAGGAGCTACCTGGGAAGTAGCAGTGGCCAAATCCCACTCCAAAGCTTGAAAGGCAGGCCCCTCTGAGGAGGGATGGGAGCCCGGAACAGAGACAGACAAACTCAGAACCGGGTCACACCTCGCCCCAAGAAACCTACCTCCAAAGCCAGAGCTGAGGAAGGGCCCCCAGCCAGTGCAGAAAGGTAGGCTCCGAATAAAAAAATAGGAGTCTACTCAAACCCTTCAGGCCTGACAGTGGAGGAATGATTCCAGGGACCCATTGGTTCCGATGGCAACGAGAGACTCGGAGCCATGCCCAGAACCAAACACAAACATGTTGTCAGTGCCGAGACCACTGGAGTCAACAGCTCTAAATATTCCAAAGACAACCACAAGACATTCTATAACTATGTCAAGAATCTAAATGGCAAAGCTCAGATCTACTCTGAGCTACAACAGAAAGGCATTAAATATACTGATCCCAAGGATATTGCCAATATCCTAGCAGATCAATTCAGTGACAACTTCACCCGCCTCTCACCCCCTAAATGGCCCATCTCAATACTGAAAGATTGCCAAATTCTGGTAATAACGGCCACACAGGTAAAAAAACGCACTCTCCAAAGCTAATAATACAGCATCCATGGGACCAGATGACATCCCGGGCTGTGTACTACATGAACTACAAATTGAACTGGCACCACACCTAAGTGTGATGTTTAATCATAGCCTCACCTCAGGCTTCATGCCCACTGAGTGGTGCACAGCTACAGTTATCCCACTCCACAAGGGGGGGATCTACCTTGGATCCCGGGAACTACCGCCCCATCAGTCTGACAAGCCTGATCTGCAAGGCCATGGAACGTATTATCAAGGAACTTATAAACAAAGACATTGGCAACCTTCAAACACTGGACTCCACCCAGTTTGGGTTTGTGAAGGGCCGATCCTGTCTCCTGAACCTGACTGACTTCTTCGAATCAGTCACCAGAGCCGTGGACGAAGGTAAGGCCTTTGACACCATCCCCCACTCTGGAATCGTAGACAGACTTACTAAGCTGGGCATTAATCCCTACATCACTCAATGGGTTGCCAACTGGCTTACTGACAGAACACACACAGTAAAAGCAGCCGACTCCAAATCCAGCTTCAGACAAGAGACAAGTGGAGTATCTCAGGGTTCAGTCCTGGGACCGCTCTTGCTTGGCATCTACTTCTCTGAAGTACAGGCCAACACTAAGGGACTCTAGCTAACAAAGTCTGCAGATGACTGCAAACTGGGAGCCATTATTGACTCCCCAAATGATGTGGATACTCTACAAAAGGGTCTTACAGAAACATGCTTGGTGCCAGCGCCATGGGCTCAAGCTCAATGCCAAGAAATGTATAGTTATCTCCTTTGGGAAAAAACATGTACCCATGAATTACCACATAGGTGGCAGTACACTAAACATCAAAAGTGTGATAAGAGACTTGGGGACACAGGTGGACAGTGGTCTCACCTTCGATAACCACATCGCCACAACAGTCAGGAAATCCTTCTATATGGCACACCTCAACACTAAGGGCTTTTCATCCAGAAAAAAGGAGGTCATTGTCCCACTGTACTCCTCCCTCATTAGACCCATTATAGAATACAACGGCCTGTTTGTTATGTACCTGTCAAGACATCTGCAACAACTGGAAAGGCCGCAGAAATACCTCACTAAAAGAATCACAGGTCTAAAGCAGATGCCCTACGCTGACCGCATTAAACATTCCAACTATACTCCGCCGCATATCATCTACTCAGAGGTGCTCTCTGCTTAACATACAAGGCCATGTCAAACCCAGAGCTGTTGGACATGCTACACTTAAAGAAATCACAATACCCTCATAGCCACACGCTCTAGGGATCTAAATCTTGTTATCACAATAAACAAAACGTGCTGGAGGGATAGGTTCCTGACCCAGAGACTCCCCAGACTCTGGAATAGACTGCCCATACATGTCAAACAGAGTGCCTCCTTGGCCCTCTTTAAAAGGAACCTTGACGACTGGATGGGAGAAAGGAAATTCACCCTGATGATCATGTCAGCTGCTACACAGAGGTCCAGGGATGTAAATAATGTGAGAAGAAATAGCCAAGGAATTGTTATGGCTAGACTTGTATAGGCCTTAGGGCCGATAGCCTAGTACCAACCTATGAACCTATAAAGTCTCGGAGGAGGAATATATGTAGGAGTACTGGGGGAGAACATCCTTGCTCCAGGAGGGAGAGGGGGCTGAAAAGAAGAAGGGGAAGACCCCTAACCATCAGAAACTGATCCACCAACCTCACTATGCCAAGTTCTGAAAGACTCCTGGTGGAGCAAATGGACAATCCAGAGGGAGATTCTGGCCTCTCTATAAATGATCTAGGAATTTGACCCAAGAAGGGATCAATTGATGGAGAATATCTCATACTGGGTGCATAAAGTCTCAGTCTTCGGCACCAGGGCAGAAGGCTGGAGTTGCGAAACAGCAGGAGATGTCAGTACTGACGCTGGAGTCGTTATTGGTGGAGGTGTTGTGGTTGATGTCAATGGCACCAAGGTAGTGATTTGTGCCAAGGACTCTGTCCGTTCTGAGATATTCGAAACCTTTGATTTCGATTCCAAACAGGAACCAGCAGAAGGGTATTTATAGGTTCATAGTCACGTACTAGGCTATCTGCCCAAGGGCATTTATAAGCCTAGACAGAATGTGTTGGCTTTCGCCATGCCTTTAGATTAGTTCCCTGTGCCTCTGTCCAGCAGAGCCATTAGTTCGCTGCGCCACTGTCCAGCAGAGCCAATGCAGTGATCCCCAGGGTAAATTTTTTGTTTCCCATCCACCCGTCAAGGTTTCTCTTGAAGAGCGTTAGTGAGGGGCTCTGCCTGATGTATATTGGAATCCTGTTCCAAAGCATGGGGAGTCTCTGGGACAGAAATCTATCCCTCCAGCATGTCCTATTTATCGTTGTGGTGTTGTTTATATCTCTAGAGCGTGTGGCTCTCCGGGATTTGTTTTTTTTTTAGGTGGAGCATGTCCATCAATTCTGGGTTGGACATGGCCTTGTACGTCAGGCAGAGATCACCTCTGAGTAAGCGGTATGCAACTGAGTACAGCTGGAGTTTCTTGAGTCGGGCTGCATAGGGCATCTGTTTGAGGCCAGTAATCCTCTTGATGAGGTACTTTTGTTGTCTTTCCAACTGTTGCAGATGTCTTGTAAGGTACATCCCAAATGGGGCATTGCATTCGATGATGGGTCTAATGAGTGATGAGTAGAGCGGCACAATAACATCTTTTGTTCTATATGTGAACCCTTTTGTGATTAGGTTGGCCACATAGAAGGATTTTCTAACTACCTTGGCAAGATGATTATTAAAGGAGAGATTACTATCTACTTTGGTCCCCAGATCCCTTATTACATTTTCTGTATTTAGGTGACTACCACCTATGTGGTAGTTCACAGGTACTTTGTTTTTTCCAAAGGGGATGACTATGCACTTTTTGGCATTTAGCTTGAGGCCATGATTTTGACACCAGGTATCCATCTCAGTGAGATCCATCTGGAGGGTGTCTGTATCAGCCAGAGAGTCAATTATGGCCCCTAGTTTGCAGTCGTCTGCGAATTTGGTCAGCCACAGTCCTCCTATGCTTGCCTGTACCTCCGAGAAGTAAATACCAAACAGGAGGGGTCCTAGGACTGAGCCCTGGGGGAACGCCACTTGTAACCGGTCTAGAGTCGGACGTAGAGCCTGCAACTCTCACCATGTGGGTTCTATCCATGAGCCAGTTGGCAACCCATCTCATGACGTAGGGGTTTATGTTCAAGCTGGCAGGCTTGTCTATAATACTAGAATGAGGAATCGTGTCAAAAGCATTTGTGAGGTCTAGGTAGGCTGTGTGGACCTCCTTTCCCTCGTCTAATGCCTTGGTAACCGTCTCAAAGAAGTCCACCTGGTTTAGGAGGTATGGTCTGCCCTTAAAGCCAAATTGGGTAGGGTCCAAGGTTTGGAGGTACCCAATGTCTCTGTTAATGAGTTCCATGATGATGCGTTCCATAGCCTTGCAGACCAGGTTAGTCAAGCTTATAGGGTGATAGTTCCCGGGGTCCGTTATGGCTCCACCTTTGTGGAGTGGGATAACTGTTGCTGTGCGCCACTCTGTGGGCACACAGCCTGTAGAGAGGCTGAGTTTGATCAGTGTGTTTAGGTGAGGTTGAGTTTGATCAGTGTGTTTAGGTGACGGGTTAGTTCATTTTGGAGCTCTTGTAAGACGCACCCTGGGACACCATCCGGTCCCACTGAAGCTGTGTTTTTGGCTTTGGATAGGGCTGTTTTAACCTGTGTGTCGGTGATTGATGGGGCCCTACATTCTTCTGGTATGGTTATGGGCCCTTTAGGGGGTGAGAGGGGGGTGAAGTTTGCACTAAACCTGTCTGCCAGAATGTTGGCAATATCAGTTGGTCCAATATATTTTGTGCCATTCTGCACTAACTCAGAGCAGATCTGAGAGTTTACACTTAGGTTCTTGACATAGCTAAAGAACGCTTTGTGGCTATCTTTGGAGTCATTGGCAATTTTTCTTTTGAAACTAGCCTTGGATGATTTAATGAGGGATCATAGTTTCTTGCTGATACTGATCAGGGATGTCTTTCCCTCTTGGGATTTTACTATTTTCTGTACTAGTTTCCTCCTTCTGTTGTATAGCTTGTTTATGGCAGGTGTTCACCAGACTGGTTTCCTTTTCTTGGAGGAGTGAGTCTTGGTTTTACTTGGGATAGCACGATCCATGCATTCCTGCAGATACTCACAGAGTGCTTCTGTAAAGGTTTCAGCAGCTTGGACAGCATTGTCCTTTAGCATGGGGGCTGTGAACCTTTCCACCTCGGTCTTATGTAACGTGAAGTTTGCTTTTGAAAAGTTTTTCACGATTGTTTCCTTGACTGGGGGTGGGGGCAGAATGTGGATATCCAGAGTGATTAGTCTATGGTCTGATCTAACCAGCGAGGAGTTGATCTCTGGTGTGGAACACCGGTCGCCCATGTTGGTGATGATCAGGTCCAATATGTTGTTCCCTTTGGTGGGGGTGTTGACCAGTTGATCCAGGGTGTGCGAGTTTATAAATTCTTGGAAGCATTGGGCAGTTTATGTTTGGGTAATTGAAATCACCCAGTATTAGGGTGTTTGGTAGGACCTTCATATTTCCCAGTGTCTCCAGAAATGCGGAAAGGGGGTCCTGGGTCATGGTGGATGACCTGTAGCAAGCTACAATTTGGATTGCTGTTTTGCCCATTGTTAATTGCACATGGATTATCTCTGATGCATTGTGCAGCTCTACTAACCTGGAGGTGTGGGTATCCTTGATGAATATGGATACACCCCTGCCTTTTGTGTTTCGGTCCTAGTGCTGTAGCCGAAAGGGATGGTATGAGTTATAGTCTAGTAGTGTTGGGGTACTCTCAGGAGCCTTAAACCAGGTTTCTGTTACTGCACAGATGTCGATGTTCTCCATACTGAGGAGTGCCTCGAGTTCGTGCATTTTGAGGTTTAGACTTCTGGCGTTGAGTAGCATTACCCTCACTTTTTGGTTACTTGTGCTATTTATGGTGGTGAGTTTGTCTTTTGAGCCTTGTTGAAAGTAATAATTTTTTCTTTATACTGTGGCATCATTCTTGGTGAGGGCAGGATGCTACTCAGGGTCAGGGTCATACAGGCCAGGGCTACATGATCAGAGAGCTCTTCCATGTCTCTTTTCATATAGTCCAGGGAGGTACGTCTCAGGTCATTCACACCAACATGGATAATGACAGAGTTGTATTTGTACTTGTTCTGGAGTGACCTGAGTGCTTGTGTTATGTGGCGGATCCTGGCACCCAACAGGCAGCTAAATGTAACCTTCTCCTTGTCCAGCCTAGTTAGTGGGACATCAGTTTGCCTGACTATAGAGTCACATATTACTAGTGTGTTGGGTATGTTATTTTGCGTTAAGGGCTGTGATTGTGTGGCACACTGAAGTATGTGTGTCATGGCTGTTGAAGGGGTCTGGAGGTTGCCTGGATGTCTGCTTTGGAGGTCTCTGTTGCTTTTGCAGATTTTTATTTAGAGCCTCCGGGCATGTTTTCATGTATTCATGTGTGATATTTGCCGGTGTTGGTTTATTAGGTCTATGTGAGACTGGTGGTGTGTTGCAAGTATTACCCTTCTCCTCCTGTCAGTTCCAATCTTGGGTTGAGAGAGCTTTACCTCCAGTTTGGCTGTATAATTGCATCTCACGCATATATTAATGTTTGGTGGTAGGAGGAGAGGGCTGTCTGTGTACATGAGGCAGCTGTAACATTGCCACACAATGCCCAGGCTGTAACATTGCCACACAATGCCCAGATTCACCAGTTGGACTGGAGAGTACACCGGAAACTGCCCTTTAGACATGCCTGAATAGGTAGAGTAAGCTGTTTTTCTGATTGGTTGGTGGGGACGAATAGAGAGCCTTGTCCTTCTGGACAGTATAGAGGGGTCTAGTGCTAGGGTTAATTAGTGCTTTCTATGAGTTTTAAGCAAGTGCTTGACTGTGAAATGAATGGTTTGAGTGCTAAAGTTGAAGGTTTGTCTAGTTCTAAGGGAAAAATTGAAGAGTAGACTTAGTTTAACTCTAGCTAAACGGCACTGACCGGTGCACAAATCTGCACAAATGCGGTTTTTATAGCAGGGAAGTGAAAGAGATAGAAATTAGCCCAAAATGGCCGATAAACTACTAATTTCTGGGCTGAAACCACTCCTCCTGGGACAGATAGGCTGCTCAA
The DNA here is from genome assembly GCF_019279795.1 of Protopterus annectens. Classification (NCBI taxonomy): domain Eukaryota; kingdom Metazoa; phylum Chordata; order Ceratodontiformes; family Protopteridae; genus Protopterus; species Protopterus annectens. The sequence continues at coordinate 441,787,084 of NC_056750.1, read as the reverse complement.
AGCTCCCCTCTCTCACAGGTGAACAGAGAAACTTCCTTCTATCCAAGTAAGGCATGGGCAACACAGAAACTTGTAACACAGCCCTGGATTCAGCAATAACCTGATAACTGGACTATACTAGTTCAGAAAGGTGTGAAAAAGTATATATATATATATATTTTTTTTCAGAAAATACAGCAGATACAATCAAAATTAACTCAACATGGCCAATAAACTACTAACTTCTGGGCTGAAACCATTTCTCCAGAGACAGATAGGCTGCTCAAAGCTCCCCTCTCTCACAGGTGAACAGAGAAACTTCCTTCTATCCAAGTAAGGTATGGGCAACACAGAAACTTGTAACTCAGCCCTGGATTCAACAATAACCTGAAAACTGGACTATACTAGTTCAGAAAAGCGGGTAACAAGTATATATATATATATATATATATATATATATATATATATATATATATATATATATATGTAGCCTACAACAGTTAAACAGATTATTTAAACACCAAGAGAACATTTATGTTTTTTAAATGTTGATGCTGATAAAGACATCAGCACCGAATGACTAGATTTTGAGCCAGAGGCCTTTGCAGGCTAGTCGGCCTTGAACAATGCTTCTTCAAAGGGTGCCTTGAGGGGCCTTTTAAGAATATGTCTATTTCTACATTCTACCAGGGCTCTAGTACTGAAGCCCTGGCATACAGAACATTCTATATCTAAATGCTTGGCACCCAAACAGTATACACATTTATCATGGCCATCTGAGTTTGGCATTTTCCTGCCTCACTCTTGGCACTGCTTGAAACCAGTGGTAAAATCTGACTTGTCTGCCATTATAATAAAAAAAGGCATCAATTCAGAGAAAAAGACAGAGAAAACACAATCACACTCAGACAGAATAAAGGATCCTACCAATGATAGTAGGAAAAATTACCTATCGGTAAGTAAGTGAAAGAGAGAGGAACTATCAATTATGGTAGGCAAGAAATACCAAGAAGTATTTGGTTAAGGGAACGAAACAATCACACAATAAGAAAGGCTAGACAAAAGGTTTGGAAAATACTTGCGATTAAGACAGGAAGTTGGAGAAAACTACATAAATTCAAAAATATACTTAGCTGTGACAGTCAGCTGATGTGTCTTTCTATAAGAGCACAAATGTGATCCGCGGTAATGTAGAGAGGGGCATTCTGGGTAGACAATTAGCTTGAGAGTTTTTTGGCTGGCGTGAGCTATATAATGGCCGGATCAGTTCCAGACTAAAAGGTGAATATTTAATACAGCGCACAGTGATTGAAACTGGAGATTCATTTAAGGACCTTGGTATATAGACACATTCAGCTGTGACTTTTTTCATCATCTCAACCAATTAGTTAATGATAATTACAGAGCTATAAGTTGTATGAAAAAATATATAAAATCTAAGAAACCAGAAATGATGAAATCATTGTTAATTACATTAGACTCCAACTTGAGTATGGAATAATATGGAAACTGTGTAAGAGGCGTGAGTGAACTGGAAACAATATAGTGAAAATATCCAAACTTGTACAGTGTCTCATACAGACATTTAAGAGGAGACTTTATTCAGGTATTTTAGGCATTTAGAGACAACTATTCCTGGGAATGTTTGGGGTTGTCAAAAATTAGAAATCATCAGGCAGCCTATGTAGAAGATTATATAGAAATGAAAAGTGTACTAATTGCTTGTCAGACAGAAACAGTAACTTATGCATGGAATATACTAGTTTAGATATTTTTAAGAACAATCTGGACATGTATTATGAGAATAACTCTTTTGGTATACTGGCAGGCTGTAAGTGTGTTATTGTCTGTGCTTGAAATATTTGTATGCACACATATATATATATATATATATATATATATATATATATATATATATCTATAGGATTTGTATGCTGCTGGCTTAGTAAAACCAATTAGGATCTACATATTAACTAATTATTTCACTAACTGACATTTGGTTACTGGGAAAGTCCAACTGGGTAGGTGATCTCAAGGCCATTCTTTTTATGTAACTGAAGAGTTTAGAAATTTTAGCTAGTAAAGGAGCGGATGTTGGGGGTTGGAAGAGCTGTTGCTAAAGAATGTTTTTTTTTTTAATAATTTAACTTGAATAATGTTATTTAGCCATTTTGTATTGAGTAGAAGTATTCCTCTTAGGGGATGGCTTCTGCAGATATGAGTGTGAATTGTCTGCTCTTTTGAGGTAGAACAGAAGTGCTTTTCCAGAAGTTGATGCTGATTATTTCTCAGCAAATGTTAAGATGATGCAAAACTATTGTGGACTGTAGTTTTAACATTGTGTTATATATGCAGTTTCTTCTTTTAGGATGAATAATAAATAATTCTATTGTGCCATGCTTGGGTAAAACATTTAGGCTGATGCAAAATATGTTCTGTTAACTTTTTTAATGAACTACAGTACAGATTGCGATCTCAGTAATGCCCAAGTAGAGAGGTTCATACTTCTTATCGGGGGAACAAAATTAATGCAAAAACTTATGGTTCACTTTGTACATGAATTATGGTCTTTTAAAAAGGCCAAACTGGAATAGCTTTATGCATTATCACGGAATAAATGTAGATAGAAGCAAACCTGTTCTAGTAACTTTTTAAATTAATAAGTCTTGTCACAAATGCTGTTTTAATGTTTCATAATGGTCAGAAAATGCAGGTTGCCGAATGTTGACTATTGATTAGCCAATGTATTTTGATGCATTAAATCAGTTATACTCTTTTCAGTACTGCCAAACTAGCTGCATGCGTTATTGTAGAGAAAATGTCAGTTGATACAAGCTGTTATATTCACTTTTTAAATGAATTGTGTTCTTGTCACCAAATTCCATTCATGGATGTTTGGTCATAATCATGACTCAAGCAATTTGCTGATTCTTTGGAAGCTGAGAGACTTTGGCTCATTTTACTGTTAATAAGTCAGACCTGAGACGTCATTAGTTTCATGTTTATTCACAGATTTATGTCCAAATTGCCTCATATTACATTTGTGAATGAATGTCAGGCTCTCTGTAAAAATACTGAGGTCAATAATCCATGTTATACTGTTCTCATGAAAATGTTAACTGTCTGGTAAATTACTGAAGATTATAGTCAGTAATATGGGATGGTGGTTTCAAACTGTCTGTTCTTTACATGTATGGTGAGGTACGACTTGTTCCATGGATTGTTAAGGTAAATTTCTTTTGTGACCTTTGTCTGCAGCTTAGATTTCTCCCAGACTCCTCAGAGAAAAAACATGGCTATTATAAAGGAATGTATTTACTGCAAATTGTGCCATATATACAGTATACTATTGTTATGGTGTATTGCAAAATGTGTATGCTGGATTTATAGCATGACTTTTGAACTTTAAACTACATTCCTCGGGCACCTTTGCCAGGTACTGACCAGTGTGTGGAGGGCAAACCTAGAAAACCTCGGAAGTGGTAAGAGGGAAGTGAAGTATAAGTGTTATTGAAGTTATTGTGCATGTACTAGTTTATATATTCATTCCTCCTGTTCACGTACATAGTGTTTCCCGTAGGTACAGCTCATGCTTCAATCTGCAGAAGTCTTTTGCAAGTACACTTGTCAGGGATGTTGGCTTCTGTATGGGTGTCTGTAGAAATGATGTTGTGACTGAGCAATTAATTGATGAGTTTACCCATTATCAGAGTGAGGACACAGGGAACTTTACAGTTCCAGTAGATGGACCACACTCCTGAGTGTCCAAGTAGCGGGTAAAAATTCTGAGGGACCTTTGTGATGATGGGAAACTAACATTTTTCAAGCAGTTGACGATGACGTTATTTGCCTGCCACATTCCAATGCAGAAGGTGAAAGAACTTTTAGCACGGTACGGAAAGTAAAGACTGAACTGTGTCAGTCTCTCAGCATTAAAACATTGATCTCTTTATTATCAATTAAAAAGAATGAAAAACTGAACTACTGTGATGTTAAGTAGTCAAAGCATGTCTTGGATATTGCTAAGAAAGCCCACAACAGCTTACAGTGAGTGTGCATCTGAAAGATCTCCATATTGTTTAACTTGTTCATACACTTAGTGCAAACAACATGTACAAGTGGAATCTGTTGTAGTGTGAAATGTCTGTTCAGAAAATTTATTAGAGCCATGTAAGTGTTGTAAGAAATTATATTAATGAGCAGTTGATTTTAGTTGATTCTGTACAGAAGTGTTATTTCATATTTAGTTATGGTGTTTCGGCAGATCTTAAAATAAAAGATTTGGATTTGAATCACAAGCATGTGTTTTTTTATGACTGAATTTTACAAGTGTACAGTATTTACTCTTGGCGGATATAAACCTCAACTTAATGATTCTGGCAGAAAGCTCACTTCGATCAGCCCCCATAGAAATGGTACTTTTTTGCACAGTGCAAAAATAGGGTGTTCCTCATTTTGACTGTCACACATTGCTAAGGTCTGTGTTCCACATTGGCCTCTTAAAGAGGCTGAGAACTATAAGCATTTTCTAACATAGATGACACTGTCACAAACATAGTGGAAGGCATATCTTCACAGGACAGGCAGCACACAAAAATGCTACTGAACAAAATGCGTAAGCCATAGCATGGAAGAATTCATATATCATGACATGCCTGTTAAGGGATCTCATGTGTTTGACTTCATTAAGGCTAATATATCACCACAACCCACAACATCTGAAAAACTTCCAAGGGTGCGGGACATACCTTTAAACCTTTTAGAGCAAGAAATCTGGACAACACCATATATAAAAGTGGGACAAAGGCCCAAAAATAGGGACAATTTTTAAATATTGCTCTTACAAACTTAGAAAGTTGATACAATAACAGGTTTTGCATTAACATGAATTTTCTGAAGGTTATGAAGTCTGAAACTCAAATGTCTGCCAATATTTTCTAACTTCAATATTTAATGATTTGCCAAAAAAAAAATACAATTTTATTAAAAACGGTCCAAAAATATGAGGCAAAAATTTGGACGTTCTGTGAAAATCTATACTGTGGAGAAGTATGGTGGATCATTTTTTATGGTTCTGGTTGAAATAAATGCTCCTGACTCATCTCAGCCTAACTTACAAATCGGGAACCTACTTAGGGCTGTTAAACAAACATTATCTGCAGCTTCAACAGCCAGAGCTAAGGTAACAGCTTCTGAATTCCTCAAACAATTACTATCATGCAGTGTCAAGAACTCATTCCTTCCCATGAATCTAGTGGTTATCGCTGAAAATGTGCATTTGTGATGTTTCATTGCTTATAATTAAAAAAACTGCATATAATATATTCTTTCATACACTGTTATTAAGAATTTTTATATTCAGACTTTGCAAAACATAAAATCATAGGAAATGCAAAGCAACTGAGTCTTATGAGCATTTATAGTAGTACCCATACCTCTCAAACATCTAGATTTCTGAGGGATACCCCTAATTTTATCACAATTTTTTACTCCATCGCTTCTAAAACTGGAAATTATTTCAGAGAGTTCTAAACTAGTATACCAGCATTTTAAAAAAGTGTCCATAATTTGGGATGTTTTCCATGTTGAGAGACATGCCAGTATCCACCCTGAGACAGTACTTCCTCTTTCAAGGAAGCAAAAAGCAGAAAGAGTGTCGTGGTGGTTTACTCTTTCAAGGAAGCCCAGGTCAGTCAAGCCAGGGGTGAATTCAGGAATACTTATCCAATCATCCAGTTCACATCTGAAGGAAGACAATGTATCACATGCTTAATTTGCAGTCTATTCTAAAGGTGTGGTGGGGGGTGCTGTGTAAAGAATCTCTCTTCTCCTTGCTTTATTTACTTGCTGGTGAAGATTTAAATCCTACGTTTTGGTATTTGTGCGTCCTTATGACTTGTGGAGATACAAAAGATCCAGGACCACTGCATCCCTAATAGCTTGCAAGGCAAGGTATTGGATTCCCCTTTGAAGTCTGTAAGAAACTGAATACTAAGATAGTGCTTCCAGTCTTTTCTAACAGCTTAGGGTTTTTAAACCAATGGTCTTTCTAGGTGTTTGGCATGTTAGTGAGGTATATCCCAAAGGAAACATTGTATTCAATAACAAGCCTAATTAATCCTGAATATAAGGGGACAATGACTTTGCAAAATTTGATTATTTCTCTTGGTTATTAGCTGAGCTAAGCAGGACTTTCTGACTACTGTCATTGCATGATGATTAATCAAACCCATGTTCTAAGGTCTCCAACAACATTTGTATTTGTCTATGATATATGCTGGGGGAAGAGGTAGTCTACCACATGTAAAATTATTGCACTTTTTAGCATTTAATTTAAGCCTATTTTAGTACACCATGTATTTACAAGTGCGAGTTCTTGCTACGGGGATTGGGTGTCAGAGGGTGATGACTTCAGGTGACTCCCAGTTTACGGTCATCTGCAAACTTGGTTACCGAGGTGTTTTGATTTATGTTTAGCAAATTAGAAAAGTACATGACAAACAAAAGGGGTGCCAGCACAGAGCCCTGCAGGACACCCCCTCATGTAGTATCCGCTACCTGTACCAGGTGGGTTCTGTCCTTTAGACAATTGCTGTCCATTTTACCACATACGGGATCTATATATAATGCATTAAACTTACTAATTGTGCTAGCATGAACCTTGGCCAGGGCAAGGTATGTCAGATGGACAGCATGACTCTGTCAATACCTTCTGTTGCTGTCTCAAGGCAGTTGACCACATTCATTAGACAGGATCTACCCTTGACAAAGCCAACAGCTGCAAGTGTACCCAGACTAGATTTTTAATGTCACAGTTTATCGTGTCAGTTAAAATATGTTCCATGACTTTGCAAATAAGACTCATCAGCCTGATGGGCCTGTAATTTCTGGGGTCAGTGGAGGGGCCACCCTTGTAGAGTGGCATCAATACTGCTACATGCTAAACATCAGGGACAAAGCCAGTGGCTAAACTCAGGTTAAATAGTTTACACAGTGGCTCTGTCAGGGCTTATTTAGTACTGATTTCTTAAACAGCAAAGTATATTATCAGGTCTCACAGAGGAAGCATTTTTAGTCTTTGAGAGCACCTGTTCTTTAGTGATAATCGAGGGATCTGAGAACTTTAGGGATGCGTGGACTTTGGATATTTGTCTCTGAGGTAAAGTTTGCACTGAATTTGCTTACTGGTATGTTGGTGATGTCTACTGGATAAGATTAGGTGGTGTCATTATAAGTAAGTTCAGACCAATCTTGGGTATTATTTCTAAGTTTCCTAACGTAACTAAAGAAGGATATGTAATTGTCCTTAGGTTCAGAATGCCAACCTAAGATCATGAGCTGCCATGGTAGTTCTAATATTATTTTTCAAGTTTTTAGTCAGTTTTCTAATGTCATTCTTGATTTGAAGATCTTTTGATCACTGTCTACCGAGATTTTTTTGTAGAGTTTATTTATACTGGTGGACCACCAGAGTGGTTGCTTTTAAATTTCCCATTAAGTTTACATCTGGTTAGGACTACCAGTTCTATATATTTATCCAAGTGGGCACAGAACTCTTTGTAAAGCTACCTGTTGTGACAATATTTGGGGTTTTGCTGCTATAAGTAAATTTTTAAACTTTGTCATAATGTTTTACAAGATGTGTATGTTTGAAAAAGATACTGATATCTGCAAATTTTGCAGTTTTAAAAGGTGAAGCTCACTAGTTTATGGTCCAACTTGAATGGGGAAGGAGATACCAAGGGAAATAGTACATACGGAAGTGAAATCCTGAAGGACCAAATCAAGAATATTATGCCCCCTAGTGGATTTGCTAAAAATCTGGTCCAGGGAGTTTTTGTTTATGAAATCTAGGAACTTTTGGACGTTTCCCATATTTGAGGTATAGCTGCTCTAAGTTTAATGATGGACAGTTAAAGTCTCCCAAACTAATGTAGTTCTTGTTGAAATGGAGTTCACTGAATACATTTAGGAACATTACATAACTTTCACAGGCCAGACAGGGTGTCCTGTAACAGGCTAAAAAATGATAGTTGATCCTGTTTAGTGTGCTTTGGAGCTCAATGAACTCCATCTGCAGGTCTCTGGGAACCTGTCAAGAGGCGATATTGTCCCCAACAAATATGTTGCTATCTGGTTTGAAGTCATAATAGGCACAGATGTCAGGTATAGAGTGAGTACTTTCTGAACATTTAAACCAAGTTTCAGTAATTACACAACATGGCTGTATTCCAAATGCAGGAGAGACTTGTGCATATCATGCCTTCAAACCAGATAGCAGCTCTGGAGTCCAAATGGAAAGATGATGAAATCAGCAAGAAAAGGAGAGTAGTACTGCTGGAACTGAATTCATCCTCAAGTCTTGGTGAGTATCTTCACGTGGTAGACATTGTATTCACAAAATCTCACCAAGATGACACTGATATACAGACTGCATCTTATATCATGGAGTCTCAGGATAAAAAAACAAAAAAAGTGCCCAATCCTGGTGTGAGCATTGGTGCCAGGACTACAAAAAATGGCAGTGTAGAATAATCCTCAAAACATGAAAATGTTCTTATAATGGAGTTAGGCCAGGCTCAGGTGGATGATGGCCCCCCTGTTGTAGAAGGAAGTAGTAGTCCACAAAAAGGACATAAAGATGACAGAGTGAACTAGTGAGGATAAGAAAGAAATTATGCACTGTTACTATTATGCAAGGAAACCAGAATTTCTAAATACAAGATACTTAGAAAGACTAAGAAAGAAATTAGAGGAAAAAAATACTTGCACAAGAAAAACTGTCAAAAGCCTCAAATAAAAATTTGCATTCCTTAATAGAATGAACATGTTACATAGACAAATAAACTTTGGGTCACCTGGAAAAAGAAGCAACAGATAAAGTGCAAAACTATAAAGAACAAAAGCCAGAGTTTTTTTTTGAAAGGTATTAAAAAGAAAGAACAGTTGTGTAAAATCTTACCATAACCATAGATGTCTTTTCTTCCATGTTGCAGTATTCTTGGTGTGGGATTTTCCACCTCAGGTGACCCGTACGTCGGCTCCTAAACAAAAGTTTCAGCTTGGCTGTTGTAGTTGTGTGGGACGTCACACGTAGGGCCATAAACCAGGGACCTTAAATGTGATGTCTGCACGGACAGACCTCAGAACTTGAAAGCCGAGCAGCAGTAGAGCTGCCAGTGATCTCACTCATAGGGTCAAGGAGCCATTATTTTGTTAAATTGGTCACAGGGAAGGGTATAACCTCCAAGAGACCTAAGACTGACCAGTAATGAGTGAGAGAAAGGATAAGGAGGTTAGATGGGTGGGAAGGAATACTGCAACATGGAACAGAAGGACATCTATGATTATGGTAAAATTTTAAACAACTATTCTATGTCCTTCTATTCCTATGTTGCAGTATTCTTGGTGTGGGAGAGTACCACAGCTTAGTTGGAAGGAAGGGAGGAGGTAGAAGAGGCTGATTCCATGAAGCTCTGCAGGAATGCTCTTGCAAATCCTGCACATGCTCTGGAGACATTGTCTAACTTGTAGTGTTTGGTGAAAGTGTGAATGGTTGACCATGTGGCTGCTTCTAATATGGAAGCAGTGTCCAGGCCTTTTAAGAAGGCTTTGGAGGTTGCCACTGCCCTGGTGGAGTGAGCTTTAACTCCCTGTGGAAGTTTTTTGCCGTGGTGTGAACAACATAGACAAATAGCTTTTCTAATCCAACATGTGATAGTTTGTTTGGAGACTGCCTTGCCCAGGGCCCTGGGGTGGAAGGAAACAAAGAGCTGATTGTATTTTCTTATGGATTTAGCTTTGTCTATGTAAAATCTTAGCTGTCTGTATACATCCAGGGAGTGGAGTATTCTCTCACTTTCATTGGTAGAAGACAGGGTAGAAGGTGGGAAGATGAACAGATTGGTTTAAGGACAGATCACTGACCACCTTCGGCATAAAGGAAGGGTTAGTTCTTAGTGTTACCCTGTCCTTGTGGAAGGTAGTGTATGGAGGGCAGGTCATTAGGGCCTGTAATTCAGACACCCTTCTGGCTGAAGTTATGGCCACTAGCAGGACCGTCTTCCATGTGCACATGTGTAGAGTAGCCGTACTAGCAGGTTCAAATGGAGACTGGGTTCGTTTTTTCAGGATGAAGTTCAGGTACCACTGGAGGTGGTATGGGTTTTCTTGGTGGTCTGATGTGTAAGACCCCTTTTAAGAATAGCTTCACATCAAGCCTGGCTAGTAGGGAAGGGTCTAGTGGCAGGCAGGCTGAGATTGCTGAGAGGTGGACTTTCACTGAAGAGTAAGAGAGTCCCCCTTTACTAGTTGACACACACAGGCCAGAACTAAGGGGGGATTTGCGATGCATGGATCCCTACCCTTGCCCAGACACCATCTTGAAAATCTCTTCCATTTAGCTAAGTAAGATTTTCTTGTAGTAGGTTTCCTGGCATCCCTCAGGACTGAAAGCACGTCGTCTGAGTAGTGGTGCCTGAAGGAATTAGAAGTTTATCACCCACAATGTCAGTGACAACATCTGCAGGTGTGGGTGGATGAGGGCTCCCTTTTGCTGCGTCAGACGATCCACCTTGTGGGGTAACTTGTGGTGACTACCCTTGGCTAGATTGAGAAGTAGGGGAAACCAGTGCTGCCTTGGCCAATAAGGGGTCACCAACAAGATTTTTGGTTTGTCTCTCCTTTTATCACCCACAATGTCAGTGACAACATCTGCAGGTGTGGCTGGATGAGGGCTCCCTTTTGTTGCGTCAGAAGATCCACCTTGTGGGGTAACTTGTGGTGACTACCCTTGGCTAGATTGAGAAGTAGGGGAAACCAGTGCTGACTTGGCCAATAGGGGGTCACCAACAAGATTTTTGGTTTGTCTCTCCTGATTTCAGGAGGACTTTTTGAATTAATGGGAAGGAAGGAAAGGCATATAGAAACCTTCCCTTCCATGAAATGCTGAATGCATCTACTCTCCAAACTAGTGGGGTGTAAGTCTTGGAGCAGAAGGTCTGCAATTGTCTGTTCTGGGGGGAGACAAACAATTCTACTTGAAGTGTGCTACACAAGTGGACAATATCTAGAAAGACATTCCTGTCTGGCATCCATTCGTGATTTGGAGAGGATGTCCTGCTGAGAAGGTCTGCTTGTTTGTTGTCCTGCGAGGGCACGTAGGATACCTGCAGGGACAAGCTGTGTTGTGAGGCTAGGTCCCAGAATAGTAAGGTTAGTCTGCAAAGGTGGTATGCTTTTGTCCCTCCCTGCTTGTTGAGGTACCACATAACTGTGGTGTTGTCTGTTACTATTTAGAGAACACCTGGTTGTAGGAGTGGAAGGAAGGCTTTCAGTGCCAGAAGAACTGTTATTTCCCTCATGTTGATGTGTTTGTTCTTTAAGGAAGAGTGCCATTTTGCTTGAACCCTGTAGTTTACCATTATGGCTCCACATTCCAAGTCTGAAGAATCTGTATGCATGAACTGGTTTGGGAGAAGTAGCTGCAGCGGAAGGCCCGGATTCAGCTGAACTTGCTGAATCCACCATTGTAATTCTGACTGTAGGCAGAGCAGGAGAGTGATTTCTTCCTCTAGAGGATGTTGGTGCTTTGACCATACACTTTTTAGATACCACTGTAGCTTTCACATGTGCATTCTGGCTAGTGGTAGCATGAGGATGGTGCCTGCCATTAGACTCAGTGTCCATAGGAATTGTCTTTCAGTTATTTGCTGGGTCTGCACCAGGGCTTTGAAGTGGAGGTCAGTGAGCTGACCTTGTCCTGGGGAAGAAAGGCTTTCATTATGGCTGTTTTGATTCTGCAACCCAGAAATATTTTGTCTTGCTCTGGGGTCAAGGAGGATTTTGGGAGGTTGAGGTAGAAGCCCAGTCTTTGTAGTCGGCACAGGGTGAACTCTAGATGGATTAACAGGGTTTCCTTACAGTCTGCCAGGATGAGGATGACATCCAGGTAGGGGTAAATCTTGATCCCTTGTGTTCTGCAATAGGCTATGGCAGGTGCCAGGCACTTTGTAAACACACTGGGGGCAGTGGACAAACCAAAGGGCAATGCAATAAATTGATAGTGATAAAAGAGTCCAGAGAAATATAAGAATTTTCTGTGGGAAGGTAGACTGGGTATGTGCAGATAGGCTTCGTTCAGGTTGAGCGTGGCCATGAAAGCCTGGGCTGGTATTAGAGGGAGTAAATTTCGTAGGGATAACATTCTGAAGGCGGGCACTTTTAAGAATAATATGCTTAAGAAGGAAAGGTCTAGACTCGGTCTCCATGGTCCATCTTTTTTTGGGGACCAGAAATAGTCTTGAATAGAAGCCATTTTCTTCCTGTCCTGGAGGGGCAGGTTCTATGGTGCCCAAGTTTCAAGTCGACTGCCAGAATCTGAGGGAAGAGGTGTCTGTGATTTCTTGGGGAGAAGGGGACACCCCATAAGGGTGGCCTTTCTTTCCAGGAGAGGAAGTATCCTGTTTGAATAACAGCCAGAACCCATTTGTCTGTGGTGATGGTTTTCCAAAAGGGGAGGCAGTGGGAGAGGCAGGCGGAAAGGAGAAGGAGGGCAAGGCAGTCACAGATTGTTGGGGCCTCTTCTATCTTGAAAGGGCTGTCTAGACGGGGCTGAAAGACAGCTGGCCTGGAAGGGGGTTGTCTTCTGGCCCCTCTTCTGCGTCTGGAAGAAGTAGGTCCAGCTGGGGCAGGGTTTCTCCTGACAAAGGTTGCTTTGGCAGGGTAATTCCTGTAATATTTAGGAATAGGGGACACCAGAAGATGCTTGCTGTCTTGTAATTCCTTACTCTTTTCCTGCAGATTTTTGAATAGTTCTGCTGACTGTTTACCAAACAGGAAATTAGGGTCCACAGGGGGATCTAAGATTTTAGACTTGAAGTGTCTTCTGGTAAGTGTTGCAGACAAAGCCAAGAATATCTCCTGAGTACCGTGGCAGATGCTGCAAAATCTACAGAGGCCTCTGCAGCATCATAACTGCATCTAATAGAGTGTCTGGCTACTTGGGCAGTCAGAGATAGTTTGGAAGAGATGTCAGATTTAGTGGGGCAGTCTCGAGTAGCAGCCAGCAGAGTAGTGGCTTGAGAGACCAGGTTCAGACAATATTTGGTCATATGGGTTTGATAGTTGATGACTCTAAAGGCCAATGTGGAAGAGGTGTAAACCTTCTTTCCAATTCTATCCATTGTTTTGCTGTCTTTGTCTGTAGGTAAGAGGGAGGCAGACGGAATTATTCTGGATTGTTTACCTGACGAAATGACAATAACAGCAGGATCTGCCAGGGGAGGTTTGACTAGAAATTTCTAGTCATCAGGCACACTGCAGAAGTGGTTTGGCCTCTTAGGGGCAGATGGCTGAGAATCTGGTGTCTTTGATGCTGAGGAAAAGACATCTAAATAGGCAGCAATGACAGGTGGAATAGCAGAAGGCCAGGGAGATTCCACTTATAATAGTTCAAAATACCTTTTTTGAGTATCAGAGATTTGTGAGGTGTCCCATTTAAAGTATTCCTTCATTTTGGTTATGGCTTCCCCAAAGGTGATATCCTCTGGAGGGGGGTCCCCTTCAATGGATTCTTCATCTGGGGAATAATACTCTTAAGGAGAGGCTATTTGAGAAGCGTAAGATATAGATTCATCAGAAGATGAATAATAGGTCTCTTGCTCTTCTTTCCTGTCTTGTGAGGTAGGTGACAGAAGAGAGGAGGCAGAGGCAAGCCTAAGCTAAGGAGAGGAAGAGTAGATGGAGAAGAGGCTGATGGCCTAAGGGCCACAAAGGCCTGCATCAAAGATAAGGTGAAGGACTGCCAGTCAAGTAGGCCTTAGGCGGATGTAGCCAGATGTTTGTTTTTTTGTTTCTTTTTGACTGGTGTAGACTTAGGCGTCAGCCTGGAATCAGATGCCTGTCTAAGGGTAGCTGTGTTGCTAGGAGGAATCCCGGTCAGACGCCTGGCTGTGTCTAGTTCCCCCTCGACCTCGGTGGTAGCCGATGTCTGGGTTAGCTCTGGGGACGTGCATGTTGTCAACTGCAAAACGGCTTCCTCAAAGGTCGCTGTAGAAGTTGACGGATCTGTCGAATGTCCCTCAACTTCTAAATCGGTAGCTGGCGGGGCATCCAAAACCAGAGCAGCAGTGGAAGAGGGCCTAGGAATCTTGGCCTTCTTTCATGAAGGTTCAGTCAGGGCTTCAGAGATGGGGATCTATCCTGAGTGCTAATTTTTTAAGTCATTGGTTTTCTAAGTAGAGATTAAGCGCAGCCAGATGGCTGTGTAGGGTCTTACGAATGAAAGATTGGCAGATAGAACAAGCGTTGTGATCGTGCTCCCAGCCTAAGCAAAAAATGCAGCAGCTGTGCATGTCTTTATGCGGTATCTGTAGCCCACATTGAGATTTGCCCTTTTTTGCTGACATCGGCTAAAGATTACTACAACAAACCAAGTGTTAGCTAGAGGTTAAAGAAGAAAACCCCAACGGGGTACTTAGCTTTAAGACGTCTTGCAGAGAAGGAGCAAAGCGCACAGTGTGACAGTCGTCTGCGGCTGAAAAGTTCTGAGGTCTGTGCATGCAGACATCACATTTAAGGTCCCTGTTTTATGGCCCTACGTGTGATGTCCCACGCAACTACAACAGCCAAGCTGAAACTTTTGCATAGCAGCCAACGTACGAGTCGCCTGAGGTGGAAAATCCCACACCAACAATACTGCAACATAGGAATAGAAGGGCATACATGGATATGGGAAAGAAAAAAAGATCAGATATGGTGCAATATTTATGCAAAGGAGAAAACCAATCAAATCAATACAAAAAGCAGCAGCTTCAAAGATATTGGGACAGAAATACAGGCAAAGACACCTGGATGTGGGAAATTTCACAATACAAAAAATAAGAACACAAAGGGTGAATGTAGAACTGATGATTAATAACGTAGAAATTAAACAAATAGAAACTGAAGTTATGGAATATTTGCAAAGTTAAGGAATTAGTGTAGTTAAGTCCAGCACAGGTAATGTGACAGCATGATAGACCAACACGTCCCCAAATTAAGGAGAAACAGGTATAGCAGGAGACATCTGAAGAATGCATATGGACATGGGAAATAAAGACAGATTTGATATGGTGCCCTATTTAAGCAAAGGAGAAAGTAAAACTAATCAATTCCAAAAAAAAAACATAATAGAGAATTGTAAAAAGGGGAGGAATCTAAGTATGGTATGGCTTGATTACTAAAATCATTTGAGAGCATCCCATATTCATGGATAAAGGTGTGCGTACAGATGTAAAAGATACATCCTACACTGATTAAATATATTACAGTGACCATGAAATAATGGCAAACCACACTGCAATTAAGTCATGGCAATGGGCAAATTATTATCCCAGGGATAACAATTAAAATGGGGATATTCCAGGGTGATTCTTTGTCACCGTTGTTTTGTCTTGCCCTTAACCCACTAAGGTGTCTACTTAAGAGATTAGATTATGGTTCAATTTGGCTTTCAGAAAACAGCCCTAGTTAAAAACTTCTCATGTGCTTTTTGTGGATGAATTAAAACTGCATAGCTCATCAGATAAGGAGATGAAAGCACAACTGCAATTGGTTAAAACTTTCTTCATGATATATGAACATTTGGTCTTGATAAATGTTTAAAAGCAACATTTAAAGTAGGAAAGTTGCAGAGCAAAGAAAATATCAATCTAGGAAAGAAATGTGATATAAAGGAACTTCAGCAGGAAGAAGTATATAAACATATGGGAATTAAATCATGGAATGGCAATAACTCATGAATAAATGCGAATAAAGCTCAGTATTGGTACACTTCAGAAGACTAAAACTAATACTGAAAACAGCCTTGACATCTAGGAATGAAGCTTCATGATTATCATAATAAATATATATATATATATCACAATCATGATATATAAAAATCAATGTTTACTAAGCTTATATATTCCATGCTCTGAAGGAGGTATGGTCCTCCTCAAAACTGATTACATGTACAGATCTGCAGTCATGGCACTGCATACATATCTGCTTACCTCGTCAGATCCAAACATAATGAAAGTTTTGAAACATGATTAGAGGAAGTCTAACATGACCTCTGCATAGTTTAGCTGAAACATTCTACTATTAAACAGGAATGGAAATCAAACCAGAAGTAGATAAAAATCAGACAGTAACTGAATGCCCCCCCCCCCCACAAAAAAAAAGGAAGAAAGAAAAGATTTAAGGAGAAGGATCAGATGAGAGGAAAAGAAATGTGGAAAATCCATAAATATAGTGGCAAGTACAGACATCTCCTGGAACAACCTCATGTTGATCAGGATTTGATGCAGGAATGATAAAGGATGAGAGATTAATAATGGCATCCAAGGATAGCAGATTATGAACACATTGGTTGACAAAGTCCATTGAACATGTGAGAGAAATAGACAAATGTATACTCTACAAAAAATAAAAAAATAAATAATTGGAAACAGTCGCACAGCTTGCTGCTGGGTGTGATATACTCATGGCAGCAAGCCTGTACACTGAAAAATACAATAATATGGCAAGACCGGTGCAATGGGGATTGTGCAAACATATGACATGGAAGTAGCTGAGAAGCACTGGATACATGGACAGCAAAGCATTATTGAGAATGATGAATGTACATACCATGGGATCACCCACTACTAACAGTTCAAAAAACAGATGCAAGAAAACCAGATACAGTAGTCCATTTAAAAGCACAAAAGTAGCATTGAGCATTGAAATTGCTATACCTAGTGATTACAGTGTCTCACATACAGAGGGAGACACAAAGTCATAAAATATCAGGATTTAAATGCAGAAATGAGAGCAATGTGGAAGAAAGATACCCAAACAGTTCCACTAGAAGTAGGAGCAATGGGTCTAATAAAAAAGAATTTACAGCTGCATTTAGATATGTTACCATTATTTGTAATTCTGAATAAATTGAAGAAGTCAGTTCTGGACACACTGCTGCTGCTATGAAGAGCACTTCTGGCTAACATCAAAGATAGAAACAATACTAATTTCATGAACTTTAATCCTACCCTGACTAAGGAATGGAGTCCATTTCAGTCATGGTATCAGAAACCTCAAAAACTTGGAGAGGTTGAACCAGGAGAGCCTCCATGTCAGGCATTTTGTTGTTGAGACTTCTGGCATTGAGCACAGCCACTTTAATATGATCCTGTTATGGATTTGATATGTTAGTTAGGTTATAGATTTTCATCAGCTGAATTCTGTCTGAAAAAGGCACTATGGAGATAGCAAAGGCGGAAGCATTGGAATGAGAGGTGCAGGACATCTTTGGCAAAGCAAGTAGGGCTGTTAAGTATCTCATCCCATGCCGAGACATACTGATCCCCCCTGAAATGACACCAACTATTTAGCCAATTGTTGACGGCAATTATCTTTTTTTTCTTTGTAGCTAGGCACTATTCTTGGAGAAGGAAGGATTCCACTGAGGACTAGAGTCTTAGCAGCATTTCTGACATCCAGAGATTTCTGACATGTCTCTCTGCATATCCCTCAGGGCTTTGCCTTTCAAGTTCTTCACTCCCACATGTATCATCACTATGCTGTAGTCATATTTTGTTAGGTGGAAAGGCCTTAGAGGCCCTTGAGATATCAGAGATCCTAGCACCTGAAAGACAACTCAAAATCACCCTGTCTTTGTCCTGCCTAGTGAAAGAAGAAACAGTGTGTCTGACTATAGAATCAGCAATCACTAAAACATTATTTGCGGAGTGGTCTGGTGTTTTGGATTGAAGGAAATTTAAATCTTGCTCACTCTTTGCTGTACGTGTGCCAGAAAGTAATAGAAACCAAGTCATCATAGGTCTAGGAGGCTTTGGCAAGGATTCTTTTTACAGTCTCAGCACATTTTAGTGTGGGTTGATGTGGACTGTTGTGGGAGTGTGCATCACTCACCCACTGCATTTTTTCTTTTTTTGCTGGTTTGTTTTTTGTGAGAATGAGGCCTTTGTGCTAGTTAAATACTTGCATCTCTCACTAAAAAGGTCTTGTACTGAAACAAAAGTTCATTATCTGCCACCATCAGGCAGTTGCTAAAGTGACTAAGGATACAAAGTGCTATGAGGATGGCAACAAAAGGAAGACATGCATATCCTTTTTGAAATCGGTAAATCAGCAGTGTGTGTTTTACCGTTTAAAAATGAATGCATCTCACATGCATTCACATTTTAGTAAGGAGGATATTACAAATGCTAGGTACTTAATGTTTAGAATATACACAGCTTTCTGATACAACTGTAGTGCAATTCATATTCATAATATGAAACGATGCACAGATCAAAAGCACAGAATAGTTTTTCTTCTTAGCAACTCATCACTTTTTAGTAAGCTATTAGTACAGTTTAATAAAAATTTAAAATGGGGTACCTTTGCAATGTGGTTAGGGAAAAATAAGCAGTGCCGTCCACATGTACCAGATGTCATGCCCTGAAGCTAGTTAGCATTAAAATGAATCTTTTTCACACTCACCAGGAAGAATTTTATGATTGATGAGGTAAACAATTTAATCTGGTGCAAAGACATAAGAAATAGAAAAATTCCTCAGTGATACAGTTGGGTAGATATGTAGCTATCCAGTGTTCTTTTGGCACAGATTTTGGCTGTGTATTCATTATTAATGAGGCAAGTACACCTGAAAGCCTCCATGAGGAGTTACAGGCAAAAACCGTCAAAACACATTCTCTCTCTCTCTCTGACAAGAAGGAAGGCAGTTCTGTGTTTGTGCTAAATAGTCACACAAAATGCTTCGACTTTAGTAAACTTCTATTGCATTACCAAATACATCATATACCAGTACATTCACTGCGGCTGGAAGGGGGTTTGTAAATCATATCTTAGCTCTTAGGTACCAGACCATAATACTAAATAACGATCACAATAACTCTCGTCACGACTATGATCCAGGGCAAATAATATGTACCGATGACAAAACAATACACAATCAGTCAGTAGGGGGTTGTCCATCATATTTCTTTAAATGAAATAAATCAAACTGCTGTACTCTTTGATAGCAAAGGTATGTGCAAAATCTAGTTGCAGAGGTTTAGCAGGAACCTACTCATTATAAAAAAAAAACAGGCTCCAAAGATAAGGTGTAAATTGAATGGATTTTTATTGTATGCACCAATGAATGGATGCACCATTAATGAATAGTTATCCACAAACCTTATCAACATTAACTTAGTAGACTTGTGAAGATACAGGCTGCCTTGGTTACATGCTTGCAAGCCAGCTCTGATGCTAAATATTTTTAAAGCCATGCGACTGACAAGGTATTTTGCAATGGCAAACTATAAAGCCTGAGAGTGCCCAATTTTTACCACTGGTGACATTTTCATTCCTTTCTTATAGATGGCTATAGAACTACTGTGCAGTTCGTACGTTTCATCACCATCCCTGTTCAATAAACAAAATTTACTTCTGTTGAGCATCACCTTAATTTTAACACCAACACAATTTAGAACTAATTTTTCCTGGAAGAAATTGAGCCTAGCCGTTCTGGGTTTAAAAGCTGCACTTTTTTAAAACCTGCATTTAGATCACCAACTGTATTTTCATGCAGTCCTGGAGTGTGCACAGAACATAACCCAGACAAGAACTTGTGTACAGATTGTATCATCAGTATAATTAAGCAGTGATGAAATGAACACTCTGTTGGAGTAACAGTTACCACTCTGGCTTACTGGATGGCCAACAACTACCACATCTGCTTAACCAAAAGGCAGCTACATTGTAATTTATTAAGCTTAGTCTAGCTCCATCCTGTATATATTGCTGCCTTCCACCTTAAAATATTGTACATAACAGGTGTAACACAATAATGCAGCCTGAAACCATTCCCAGAAATGTAAAATCTCAAGGGTGCATTATTCATTCATGGTTTACAAAGGGCATGGATTCAATTTTTTGTTTCTCTATACTGGTGTGACTTGGTGGCAAAGTGAAAAGATATAATTCTTACTGTACACATTTGTGTCACATACAGTGCATCACAGCTATGATTAGAACAGGTATCTCAATTTTTTAGGCTTACAATGCCTTTTCACCTTACATCTTCACTTTCTAACTGACCTTTTAAGCATACAACCTTTTAATGAAGCCAGTCTGAACTCCTGGTGGCCTTGCTGTCTGCCTCCTTTTACTATATCTTCTGTAAAATACAATCCAGACCCTTCTTGTTGCTTTGGATGGAGGGCAGAGCAATGCAGGAAGAAAACTCACAACAATCCCAACTTCAGTTCTCACAATGTTTTAATAGCAGTTTAAGGTATAGTTTTGCCATCTGAAATCCTTTCTACATCAAAGGCATGGCCATTCTAAATACATTAAGCATACCCCCTACTCCAGCACTGCACCTGACTAGGGCACCCAGGAACTCATGTAGGCCAGGGTCTGCTTGTGCTTTATAATAAGCTCTGTAGCTTATAGTCTACATAAAAATATCTTGACACTGCAGCCCTTTCAAAAAAAAATATCTTGACACTGCAGCCCTTTCAAAAAAAAAAAAAAAAAAAAATATATATATATATATATATATATATATATATATATATATATACACACATATATATATATATATATATATATATATGAATAGCACATTTCAGTCTTGATCATTCTTTGGCACAGCAGTTACACAGTTACAGTATCAAATTATTTTGTGATTGTTATACAATCAAGTCTATCTTTGTTTTAAAAAAATCAGGGCTATCATAACAGACACTTAGAACTGAATTATTTTTGCCTACAATTTCTACACACTGAAGCAACTGTACATGCATATATCCCTCCCATTCTACAATGTTCAGCTGTACCTGCATTTACATATATCATGCAGAGTCCACTATTACTATCTGCATAGTACACCCATAAGTACTTTATCCTCTACTCAAAAATTCAAGGACTTTCCACTCATCATTCAAATCACTATAGATATTTTTCTGAAGTCTGAACAAATTGGCACTAGCTCTCATTAAAGGCCCTAGTTAACACTTGCAGTATGTCTATGCATTAAAAGCAATTAAATATCACCACATTTTTGTTTGTAGGATACGGCTGAACAGGAGCACAGCTTGCTCAACCAGCACCCTGTGCCACTACAACAAACAAGCACCCCCAGCTCTTCAGGTGAACAGCAAAAAAAGAAACACTTTACTGTAATTATCCGATCACTACAATGTAGCAAATGGCTTAGATACAAGCCCCCCCCCCCCCCCAGCTCTTTCATTAAAGAGCAGTAGCAGCAGCAAACACTTTACTGTGATAAACTGATGGCGACATTGTAGCTATCGGCTTATTACAAATCCAGCCTCCTCAAACACTTCCACTGAAGTGTGCAATAAATAAATAAATAAATAAAAAATAAAAACAGAAAATTACTATTCCTTTACTGGCACACCCAAGCAGTTGCTACACTTTAAACACACAGAGTGCTACAGATTTCAGGTCTGACACTGCAATACCAGCAGAATGGCTGATTGTGCCTCCCTCAGCACTTTGCACCGAAGGCAGTTATCCTCTTGCCCTGCACTAGCTATGCTACTGCAGCTTAATCATTCTACAATATAAATCTTAGACTTTAATGTTTGTAAAAGGTTGTGCATTTTACGTTTTCTGAAGTGCCTGTGGGCATTAATAAATTCAGAGCCTTGATCTGTTTGTAATTTTTCTAGCTCAGCCACATATCTCATACCATTAGAATCTTTCTAAAAGCATCTATAACATGTTCATCAGACTTATTTATTAATGCCTTATTTCATGGAAATTAGTATAGTTGTCAACAACTGTTAAAATAAACCAAAGTCCATTAACTTACTTTGAAAGACCCGATAGATCATCAGTGCCTGCCACTATAAAAACGTTCATAACGACTTTGTTTTCAAGATGTTTTTTGTAACTGTGAACAGTGTAATTGTAAGCATCTTATGAAGTAATTATTTTTATACCCGACTGCTGATAATTTGCTTACTACTACTTTTAGCGGAACCATACAAGCCTCTGCACACTTTCTAAACTGCTCAGCGTGGCAGTCCTAATAGCAGATTATAATTAGGTCTTTGATTATAACTAACTTTATCGTGTCTTCTAGACATGGATGTAATGAAATTCACCACAAAAACAAAGCTTGAGAGGTGAATTTTGTAATCCATGACTCAAATTCATAATAAAGGATTATGATCAGTGAAATCTGATCATAACTCTCTAGGACATGGAACTTTTTTTGCTCCATGTACTACCAGTTACAGAAAAACAAAGAGCAGCAGCATAAAATGTTTAAAGCTGGTAAAACATTTTAGTGTTGTCAAAGAGACAATGGGTAGAAACAAAGCATACCTCTGAAGGGCTTTAAAAGATGTTAAACAACTTTGTTCTGCCACACGTTTGCAGTTGAGGGTTGGCATAATGATTATATTTACCTCAAAGACACAAGGTATAAGGTTTGATGCTCGCCTCTGAAAGGAAAACTGGCTAGGCTTACAATGACCCACAAGGGCAGCTTGCCTAGTACTTACCTATGAACCCAAGTGTGGCACGGTGAAGTTCTAACATGTTTTAAAAGCTGACTTACCTTCTCCTGATATTCTTTTTTGGCCAAGACTATTCTCTGTTCTTCCCTAGTATGAAAACCAACTAAAAAAAGCTCTTAGCGCTGTTTAACAAAAAAGCTTTTTAAGCATCTTTCTGATGTCAGGAAGGTACTTAAATTTGTCTTCTTCCCTGATATCAGAGCATAATTGTGGCACTCCGTGTACCATATTTTCTCAGCATATTCTTCATCTTGAATTAGCATTGTATTAAAATAAAATGCATGATTCTTTTCAATAGAATAGAATTTTTGTTATGATTCAAGCAGTATGAAGCTATACTTACCTATGTGTCACAAAAATATACTATGTTTCAACGTTTTATTCAGGTATCAGTACCCTAATTAAAAGTCATACAGGAGCTAAATTTCAGCTCAGTTATCCTTGTAGCTATATAACTATTCAATTTGTACTGATGGTTTTCCGAATACAACATACATTTAAATTTCACACAAAAAATATTGTTTATGTTATACTGCATAAAAAAATGGCTGCTAAATCAAACACATGTATGATATTTATTTTTGGGAAGTCCTTTAGACTGCAACTGCAGACATCAATAGTTTATGTCAGTACTTCCCAAGTAATAGAAGTATATTTAACACGGGGTAGGGCTTCCTTTCTGCCAAGGGTTCCTATTTTTTTAATGGCTGCCTGTAGTACAGCACTTAGTAGTGTGTACATACAATCAAGTGCCTTAAAGATGTATGCTAGCTGAAAAAAATCCACTGAAATGTCATGAATTATCTGAACTAAGTCAAGACGTGATGCAATACAGTGAAGTTTCCATGCTACATTGTCAAACAGCAGTTTTATGCATCTCAGTCGCTGGTATTCAAGCTGCTCTGGAAATACCCTATTCTAGGGGTTTTTATCTGGCTGTTAGCTATGGGGTGGTGGGGGAGCCAGTTCTACATCTCCCACAGTTTATCGTTAAGATGTATTATCAGTTCTTGCAGTAGCAATATATCCTTTTACCAAGTCCATCATTATAATTTTTTTTCTTTTGCCAGATACTGCAGATAAGCTGAGATTTCCATTGAAGCAATTTGCAAAACCAGGCATCTCCCCTCCCCAACACAGTTTGTTCTTTATCTAGTAGTACCATGATAACTGCTCACCAGTTTAACAGCCCCGTGTTAAGCTGTCTACCAAATCTTCTATGGCTCAAGCCACCTGATTACTCTTTATATGCAAACTGTTGGCAAATAAGAGTGTTGACACAGCATAATCCATTTCAGGGATATTTTCTATCATGACACTCTTGCAGAAGCAAAACAACATATGCCAGCTTTTAAGACCGGCCCTGTGCCTGCTACTACAAGCTCCAGTTAGAACAGGAGGATACCTTTTGCTAATGGTGTTAGCCTCTCAAGTTGTGTAGCAGGTATGCCACAATATATCAGGCAACACCACACAGGACTGTAAGCATGCAAACAGATCCCTAGCCTGAGCTAGAGAGCTACTCTGCTAAAATGAGGACCAGGTATGGATGCCCGAATACCATAGTATCTGATATCAGTATATGAACAAAGCCAGAATGCCCCAATGAGGGTACAGATCAGTAAAACAGAGCAGTGGAAGAAAAACAGAAAATGGAAATACATTTGTGGCTAAGAATACCGAATCACTAAAACAGTAATGTAAAATGTTAGAAGCAAAATTGGTATTGTAATATGGAATAATATCTAAGGGGGACTTTTGGGGTGGCACAACCAGGGCAGGTTTTCCACACTGGAACATATTATGAGATGGAAAAGTGCAGGTGGGCCTTCCAGTAAAGGAAAAACAATATGTGGGCAGGACTTTGAACCATCAAACTGTTTGGCACTTTATATACATGGTTACTTCTCCTCTTGTTTACATAATTGCATTTTTATTTGAAGAGTAGCTTCTCTGAAACTGGGGGTAAGGAACATGGATCAGTTAAAGTGCCATAAGCTGTGAGACCAAAACACACATCTGTGATTACAGCATCAGCTAAATAGTGACATTTAATATGCCTAGGATTTAATTCATTCCTCACCCAGGCATACAGTTGAACTACACCATGGTATTCTCAACATCATATATGCTTTAATGAGGGACTCTAATCTTTGCCACTGCAGCATTACATTTTTGTATTTTATTTTATGCCTCACTATCTATGAGTTTCTGTAATACCTCCAACATCTCTCTCAGAGCAAAGTTCTGTTAACTATGTATGGCAGGCAGACCAGAACTCTTTAAGGACAACATGCTGGATTTATATACATTCTAACTAAATCTGCCAAGCAATCACAATACCATAAACTAGGAACCACAACCAAACCAATGGACCAAAAAGCAAAGGCACACAGTCGTAGTGAAGGTTGCTGAAGACTATAATTGCCCACAAATGAAATCAAAAATAATGTCGTGACGAACCACGAATAAATCCAAGGTCAATGAACGCTGCAAACTTGTAGTTTATTGTATAAAGGAAAACAAACAGTACATAACTTGCGTCAACCTAGGTTTCGTCCGTCTCCATGGACTTCCTCAGAACACCATGTCAAAAGGTAAAGTAACCTGTGGCATGGACATCCTGGCATGTGATATGACAGAGACACAGAATATGAGTAGGAGTCTGCTTGTCGTTACTCTAAAGAACCTGGCTTACTTTAACTGCCATGTAAGTATGGTAATATCCTTCAGGGTGTGCTACCACATTGGGAGTGCATGTTCACGTGGTCCAAGTCTTTAAACTGTGATACTCATCCTGGGCCATGTTAAAATGCTCCATTTAATCAAGGAGAAAAGAGGATGGGCTTCACTTTGTTTACTTTCACCTTCCTAGATCTTCACGTACCAGAAAAGGCTGCTGTTTGATTAAAATATTGATCTCCACTGGTATGGATTGAAGACTGACACAGGTCCCTGCTGCAGTCTGCCTATTATTTTGCAATCTCAAAATACTCCTGAACAGAAAACCTTAAAGAATTCAAAACTCTGTACCCTAAAAGTGCTCAAGAAAAACATGGAATGCTGACAGAAGGCTCAAAGTGGTTAAAGCCTCTTCTGCTCTGGATGTTTCTGGGTTGTCCTCTGTTATATACAACCACATGTGCCGTTTTCTACACATCTAATAATATTTAAGTCAGCTCCAATGTATGTGCCAGTATAATCTTTAAAGTATGTAGTACTGGGGTTGGTGGCTGTTCTTTAGGTGTTTTGCTGACTGGCTTTTGATTCCTGTTTTTTTGGGAAGCTGACAGAACAGAAACCTGCTGAATTTGTATAGGATATGCATTTCTTACTAGAGGCTAAACATATCTACCTACATTTTCAGCCTTTTCCTGACTTTTCTGGTCTTTCCTTTATCTGTTTACTGGCACTTTGTTTTCATTTTTTTTTTCTGCTTTTTTTCTAAATTTTGTGCTTCATAACCACCTTTTAGTTAGACATTTTCTTAAGAGATAGATTTTAAGTGTTTTTTCAGTTACAAACAATCAAAGTGGTTTTAAAGTCTAGGTCTGGTAGCCCTATTTAAATTCTGAACAATTTTTTTTACATGATCCTAATTTGCGATATGATGCTAAACAGAACAAACACAAGGAATATTATTATTTAGGAGCTGTTTGCCTAACACAACCACACTTGTTGATAAGTTTGGAAGACATTGTTAACCTTACATCCTATGAAATACAGAAGATTTTTGACTTTATTGAAGGAAAATGGTTGAGAGTTTACGAATCCAGAACAAGAAAACACTTAAAAAGCAAAGAAACATTTACTTCTATTAGCCAATGAACAGCTGAAATTCTCTGAAGGGAAAATGAGGGACCACCAGTCCTCAGATGGACAGAATTGAAAAGGGATCACAGCAACACATTTATAAATGGAAGTTTTACAACAAGCATCATCACATGCGAAGTGCAGACAGTGCCTAAAGCACTTCAGTCCTGACCACAAAAACAGTATCAGCATTCACTTCCATACGGGCAGTTCTGAATGCTTGCTGGGTATCCACATTCACTTCCATACAGGCAGTTCTGAATGAATGCTGCATATGAGCATTCACTTCCACAAGGGAAAGTCTGAATGAATGCTGTGCATCCACATTCACTTCCATATGGGCAGTTCTGAATTAATGCTGCACATCAGCATTCACTTCCATACGGGCAGTTCTGAATGAATACTGCATATCTGCATTCACTTCCATACGGGCAGTTCTGAATGAATACTGCATATCTGCATTAACTTCCATACGGGCAGTTCTGAATGAATGGTGCGTATCTGCATTTACTTTCATGTGGGCAGTTCTGAATGAATGGTGCGTATCAGCATTCACTTCCATACGGACAGTTCTGAATGAATGTTGTGTATCAGCATTCATTTCCATACGGGCAGTTCTGAATGAATGTTGCGTATCCTCACTCACTTCAATACGGGCAGATCTGAATAAATGCTGCGTATCGGCATTCACTTAAATATGGGCAGATCTGAATGAATGCTGTGTATTGGCATTCACTTCCATACAGGCAGATCTGAATGAATGCTGCATATAGTACAGTTTTGTACCTACCATAAATGTAGATGTTCGAGTGTTCACACTGCTGCAGTCATTACACTTGGGTTATCCTGCCATCAGGTGGTCCCGCAGTCAGCCAGAGTTGCAAAGTCTTGGTCCGGCATCGGTTGCTGTCGCTTCTTCCCTGATGTCAGTGCGCCAGAAGTATATAAGATGCATCCAATGCCATTTTCTTCAGTTTTTCTTGCCCCGGATGTCAGGTGCCCCCAATAGGTAGGCAATATATATTACTAATAAAAATATACATATAAAATAAAAACAATACCTTCAGTTACAAGCAAATACACCACAAAGGTTGTATAGGATAGAAAGGTATAGATAAGTCCAGCTAGTTCAGAGGATGGAAGGAGGGTAACCTGGACTGCAGCAGTGTGAACACTCGAACATCTACATTTATGGTAGGTACAAAACTGTACTATGTTCATCGTGTTACACTGCTGCAGTCATTACACTTGGGTAGAATCCCAAAGCTAAGGTTGGGTGGCTGGTCTATAAAGAGTTAGGATTGGCTATGAGGCCCTGCAGAACTGCAGTGGCAAATCCTGCTCTGGATTTAGAGTAAAGAGGCCGGTGGTAGTGCTTGGTAAAGGTGTGCACTGAACTCCAAGTTGCAGTCTCCAAAATTTCCTTGGTAGGTACTCCTCTGAGAAAGGCTGTTGAAGTGGCTGTTGCCCTGGTGGAATGTGGCCTAATGGTATTTGGGGCTGATTTTCCATGCTGTGTGTAGCAGTAACGAATACAGTGTCCTATCCATTTGGATATAGTCTGCTTTGAGATAGCCTTGCCCTGTGATCCTGCAGCATATGCTACAGACAGTTGCTCAATTTTCCTGAAAGCTTTTGTTTTGTCCAAGTAGAAATGTAGCTGCCTGTGTATGTCCAAAGAATGAAAAAGTTCTCCCCTTTATTCTGGGGGTTTGGATAAAAAGTTGGCAAATGGATGGTTTGGTTAAGAGCCACACTAGATATCACCTTTGGCATAAAGGTAGGGTTTGTCCTTAAAGAAACCCTGCCCTGATGAAAAAATTATAAAAGGTTCCACTGCCATTAATGCCTGTAGCTCTGAGACTCTTCGTGCTGAAGTTACTGCCAGGTGCAGAGCTGTTTTCCATGATAACAATTTTAGATCGGCTGTATTGGCTGGCTCAAAAGGTGGTAGGGTCCGTTTTTCCAAAACGAAATTGAGGTCCCAAGTCGGTGTTGGTGCTCTCCGGGGCGGTCTTCTGTTTTTAGCCCTTCTGAGGTACTGCTTTAGCAAGGGATGAGAGAATATAGGAGGATCCGTGTTGTAATGTGCTGAAATGGCAGAGGCGTGGATCTTAATTGATGAGAAGGATAGGCCTCTGTCCAGCATCTCAGTTAAGTATTGTAAAATCTGAGGAATGTTTGGAACAAGAGGGTCAAGGTTTTGAGCCTGGTTCCAGGCGCAGAATCTCTTCCATTTTTCTGAGTAAGCTTTCCTGGTGCTAGGCCTCCTGGCCTCCAAAATGACATCCATAACAGCTTTAGAGAGAGGTGTTGCCTGTTTGGCTAATGTATCTGCCATGCAGCTAGGTTTAGGGTTTTGAGCTGACCGTGCAGGATCTGATTGTTTTGTTGAGTCAGAAGGTGTGGAATTTGAGGCAAAATCCACGGTGGTCCTTGAGCCAAGTTCCTTAAGATGGGGTACCAGTGCTGACGTGGCCAGTCTGGGGCAATCAGGATCATCTGTGGTTTTTCTTGTCTGGCTTTTAGGAGTACCTTTGAAAGGAGAGGCAGTGGCGGGAAGGCATAAACTTTTAGGTTTTTTCAGCTGAACAAGAGAGCGTCCACACTTTCCATGCTTGTTTGTGATAAGTCCTTGTGCAGAATTTTTGTAGTTGGCAATTCAGTGGGGAGGCAAAACGATCTATGTCTGGGCATCCCCACTTTTGCGTTACCATGCTGAAGATTTGTGGATTAAATTTCCATTTGTGAGGGTCCATGATATTTCTGCTTAGATCGTCTGCCAGAGTATTTTTCTTTCCTGGCAGGAATTGTGCTTGCAGGTGGACTTCATACGTTAGAGCTGTGTTCCACAAGGTCATGGCTTGCCTGCATAGGGGATAAGAATGAGTGCCTCCTTGCTTGTTTATGTACCACATTACTGTGGTGTTGTCTGTCTTTAGTAATAATTGTCCTGGATGCAGAAGGTCCTTGAAAGCTGTTAGGGCATTTTGAACAGCCAACATCTCTTTTTGATTGATGTGAAGATGCATCTGGTCTGTGGTCCACTTGCCCTGAATGCATTTTCCTGCCATGTGTGCTCCCCAGGTGTAATCCGAAGCATCTGCTGTTAGAGTTTGCCTGGCTGTGGGTTGGGTAAAAGGCTGACCCTTGTTTAGGTGACATGCCTGTGCCCACCATCGAAACTCCTGTTGTAGGCAGGGTATCATTGGTATACTGCTTCTAAACTGTGAGAGTGTTGAGTCCAAATACTTTTTAGGTACCATTGCAATTTCCTCATATGCAGTCTGGCATATGGTATTAGTAGAATGCAAGATGCCATGAATCCCAGGGCCTGCAGAATTTTTCTTGCAGGGAGATGGGACTTTTTTGACAGTAACTGAAAATATTGAGTTAGGTGAACTTGTTTGTCTGGCGTGAGGTAAGCCATCTGGGCCATTGTATTTAAGCTGACACCCAGGAATATAATCTGTTGCGAGGGCACTAGTTTTGACTTCTTTTCGTTTACTGTGTACCCTAGAGAAATTAGCAACCTTTTTACAAACGCCAGATGATGTAGAAGAATGTCCTTTGTCTCTGCTTGAATGAGGCAGTTGTCCAGGTATGGATATATTTGAATTCTTTTTTGTCTGCAAAATGCAATTACTGGTGCCAGGCACTTTGTGAAGACCCTGGGCGCAGTAGATAAGCCAAAGGGTAGTGCAGAGAATTGGTAGTGCATTGTACCAGCTTTGAATCTGAGGTATCTTCTGCAATTTTGTCTGATAGGGACATGCAGGTATGCCTCTTTGAGGTCCAGAGTAACAAGACAAACCTTCTTGCCCAGCATGGGTAAAAGCTGCTGTAATGTCAACATTTTGAATTTTGGAATATCCAGGTAAGTATTCAGAATTGAAAGGTGTAGTATGGGCCTCCATGCCTTGTCCTTTCTGGGGACCAGGAAGAGTCTTGAGTAAAATCCTTGTCCTTGTTCCTGTTGTGGTACTTTTTGAATAGCTCTCATGTCCATGAGGGCTGAAATTTGTTTTTGTGCCTCTACCCATTGATTTTGTGGCAGGTCTGGCATTCCTTTTAGCCTTGGTAAAGTATGAAAGTGGAACTTGTAACCTTGACACACAATATTCAGATCATTCCAAACAAAGTCCTATGCACGGGGGAGTGCATGGCCACACCAATATCAGCACAAACAAAAATTGGCCAGCAAAAGCCTACACTGAAGAAGGCAATTCCTGCCGAAACCGGTCTGAATACTTTTGGGAATAAATTATTTATTATCCACTCTAGCATCAGTGTCTGCTTTTGCTGGCCAATTTTTGTTTGTGCTGACACAATATTCAGAACCCATTTGTCTTGGATGATTGTTTGCCAGTTTTGAGAAAAAAGTGCTAGTTTTCCCCCTAAGGGGGCTTCCAAAAGGGACATGCTTGGTGTACGAAGGGGAAAGTCATAGTGACTGTTTCCTGTAAGGCTGAGACTTGTCCTCACCTCCTTTTGGGGTTGAGGTGCCCCACTGTCGTTGTCTGTTTGAGCCTTGGGGTTGAGATCTGCCTCTTGGGTGTCTGTATCTGCCTCTCTGTGGCCTGTCTGACACTGGAAAGGACCAATTCTTTGTTGGCCAATTTCTGCTAAACCGAGGTGGCTGTACCTGTAAGAAATTCTTGACTGTTTGCATAGATTTCGCTTTATCCTCCATTTTCTTTAACACCTCTTCTGCCTTAACACCAAACAAGGTATCATGCTGTAAAGGAGAATCCAATAATTTTGCCTTAACATGATCAGGTAAACTCTGTTCTTTTAACCAAGCATGTCTTTGAATCACAGAACCTGTAACTGCGGCTCTACAAGAGGCCTCTAAAGAATCAAAACATTGCAGAGTATGTTTGCCCACCTGTTCAACTGCATGCAATAAATCCTGCATTTCTTTACAATCAGGAGCTTCTGAGCTTGCAAGCATTTTCTGTTTTAACTGAGCCATTAAATATTGTTGGTACTTAAGCATGTGAAACTGGCAATTTAAGGCTCTTACTGCTAAGGTTGCAGAAGTGTATACTTTCTTCCCCCATCTATCCAAAGCTCTGGAATCTCTGTCAGAGGGTACTGGATTTTTTGCAATGGAAGCCTTAACCCCTTTTGGACCCTGGGAAATAGTTGCTGGATCAGTGGAAGGGTTTTTGTAAAGAAACTTGTAAGAGTCAGGGACTCTATAGTACCTGTCTGGCTTGGCTGGAGCAGGGGACAAAGAATCAGGAGATAAGCTGGATTCAGAGAACACATCATCCACAATGTCTACCACAGGCGGAATATCCAGCGGCCTGTGCTGAGGCAATAAAAGGAAATCCCTGAGTCTTTTCTTGGCTTCTGAGTAATCCTGACTTTCCCAATGGAAATGCTCCCTCATGGTATGCAAAGTTTCCCCAAAAGAATAATCCTCAGGAGGAGAGGCTGAAGGGATAGATTCTTCAGCATCAGAGTCCTCACAGGGGGATAGAGAGTATCCCTGGTCTGAAGAGGAATCAGAGGAAATGGAAACCTGATCAGAGGAATCATAGTCTGTATCCTGCCTAGGCCTTTTCTCGGGGGGGGTGGGAACCCCTGATTAGAGTAATGAGGTCTTCGGCCATTTTAGGCATCTGTTTCTTAGGCATGGAGGACTGTCCAGGAGAATGCTGTACTTGTTTCTTTGTCTTTAATGGTACCTTTGTCTTAGCTGTTGTTTTAATGGTAAGTTGTGAAGGTCTGAAAACACCCTCAGAAGCCAATGCCTGCTCAGCAGCTCCGAACCCATCTGAGGGATTAGTTTCCGTATGTAACACGAACATCGGCATTCACTTCAACATGGGCAGATCTGAATAAATGCTGTGCATCGACATTCACTTCCATACAGGCAGATCTGAATGAATGTTGCGTATCGGCATTCACTTCCATACGGGCAGTTCTGAGTGAATGCTGCAGATCAGCATTCACTTTCATGCAAGCTGTTCTGAATGAATGCTGAGTATCAGCATTCACTTTCATGCAAGCAGTTTTGAATGAATGCTGGAGCTGCACTACCTTGCGCCTGGAGCGGCTGCCTCCTTCATCCCGCACTAGCAATGGCTCTGGGCATGACAATAATAAGTAAGCACTGCAGCACCTAAGAAAAAAAAGAATATACTTCATTTTTATTTAATCCAACTGAATATTTTTGTGGAAACAGTCTGATGGTTTATGGTTTAATGCATTTAAACAACATCACTTATATTTTATCTTTACAAAGGATCAATCATACTGCTTAATTTTGTTGGATTATTGCACTACCTAGATCAGTAACAGAAGCAAAACTGTGATTAAGTACAGAGAGAGAGACAAGGGCACTTCACTTTCATCTGGAATTCTGAATTCCAAAGATATGCCGCGGTGGTACGGCGGTAGTGGTGTTACCTCACAGCAAGAGGTTCTCCTGTTCGATTCTCAGCGTGGCTTGGGAGTGCCTTCTGTGTAAAGTCTGCATGTCCTCCCCACGGTTGGGTAGCGTTCGAAAGACATGCATGCGTAAATGGGCGTGCCTTCATTGAAGGCTGGGCGTCGAGCTGGCACCTCGGCATTTCGTAAAAAAAATCTACTGCCAATCATTAGTGGACCTGAGTTCCGCTGTGGCGACCCCTTACCGGGAAAAAGCCGAAAGACAAACAATATAGTAACTATGAATACATATGTGAGCTTTTAGTCACCCCCACCCCCCTATCCCTTTTTTGGAACTGTAGTGACTTGGGTGAGGCAGGCAAACCTCTCTCTGCATAAGGGATGTGGCAAGCTTGCTACCCAGACAGTACTGCTAGAAAAAAGCTATCTTCAATTCTATTCAGACCAGAGGTGCAGTCAGCTATTCTAATGCCTGATGTCATCCCTCAATCAATGTTGAGATAAAAAAAAAGTTTATCTTTTAAACGGTAGCATCTGCTTGCTGTATTTGTAGCAAGCAGTTGCAACAGCCCTCAAGTGCTACAGGGTTTAGTTCTGACATCCTGAGAAAGGACTTAACAGGGGAAAAAAAATTACTACTACTTTTATACTGTAACAACTGCTTGCTACATTTGCTGAAAGCTGTTGCTACAGTCCATAAGAGGTAAAACAAAGGGCTTACTAAAAAAAAACACTTTTTTTCTTTTAAACTGTAGCACACTGCTTGCAACAGTTTCTACCACATACAGAACAATACAGCACTTCAGTTTTGACCACAAATGCAATACCGAGATTCATTTTTGCACATCAGTATGTACTGCACTGAAAAACGATCAGGCTCTGCCAATCATACCTTCTAACACATTGCACCCAGTGTACTGCCACCTTTACCCCACTCTAGTTAAGGCACTGGTTCAGGCGTTTACTTTCAGAACAAGGTCTTTCAAAATGAGGGATTCAAAAAGCCACCAATATGAAACAATTAATACATAAATAAAGACAAAGTAGAAAAAAACTGAGTGCGCAACCCACTTTATTCAGCAAATGGGAAAAAGTCTCTCTGATGTGTATGGCACCGTACTTTACAATATTTTGAGCAAGTAATTATTAATCTCCATATGATGCTGAAAGTCAGTGTATGATTCCATGCCATTTGAATTTTTAAGAATATTTCCAAGCCTTTCATGTTTTGATTGTACAACCCATACTGTTTTACTACTTGTCTACAAATAAAGGGCACTAGAAATAATCTATGAGTAAGAAAAGTAGCACGTTTGTTGCCTTGCTAGACAACATAACATTTTTAAACTTCTCTATGAAAAATTGATACTTTTCTTCAGATGAAGAGTGTTATCAAGCATTCCAACTGAGTTCACACTTCACATTCAGTAATGCTTTCCATCAAAGTACAATTCTTCCACAAATAATTTGAGCCGATAAAGTTCATGTAATCAAATTCCTGTACCAGCAATTTAAATAAAATAGCCCCCCCCCCCCCCCAATAAATAAATAAATAAAAAGGATGTGGAACACTGTGCCTTCCTGCCTGGGTCCTAACCAGCTAAGATACTGAGCCTATTGAGAAATGACATGGTAATACTTTCTCGCCAGGCACAGAAATAGAATGCATGTAGGAGACTTTGTCTGATTAGTGACTGTTATCTTGAAACCAAGCTGTTTATAATGAGACAACCCAAGGACTGACTGTCAAAACTACAGGAGGCCTGCAGGTTGAAAATGAGATCAGCTTCAGTGTTGAAGCTTCATACAGCTGCTGTCAGAGAATAGTTTCAAAATACAGCAGTTTAGCATGTTATGTAAGGTCATTGTTTGTGACTCATTTTCAAAATCTGATGTTTGGTACATAAAAAAAAAACAAAAAAAAAAAAAAAAAAAAAAAAAAAAAAACAGATTTAAACTTCCTCACAACTCTTACAGATAGTGATGTTGCCCTCATAATCAAGATCACTAACAACTCTGCATTCATACTGCACCTTAATTAAAAATGGATACCTACCTCGTCCAAGGTCAGTATAAATACCAAACAGTAGCTCTATCTTGTGTTGAAGTCTAGCAACAAACAGGCTTTTCTATTATCGTAAATATATTAGCTGTCTCTCCTAAACAAAAACTTAAACCTGAATGCAAACAAAATAACTTACATTCATGCTCTCCAGTTATTCTACAGAGAGAACTGCTGTTCATAAATGATTTAAAGTTTATTTATATCGCATTTAATTTTATACAGGGGGAGTTGCAGATGCCAAGATCTACAAAATATCCCTCAGTGTCTGTAATTCAATCAGACTGTTTAGCTGGCCTTCAAACAGGTTTGCAAATAAACTTGGATTTAACAAATTGCTGGCATTTTGCTGCTGTAATGTTGTATAGAAAGGCAACAACATATTACTGAAAAAGCAAAAGAAAAAATACATTGGTCATTCCCACAATACCTTACTTCCTAGGTTTTGCCTTGCTCCCCGACCCCCTTCTAATGTTGGTGTAGTACCTTTAAATAATGTGCAGGAGGACACAGATTTTTTGCAGCCCCCATCTTTGATGAAATGACAACTGTTTATAATATATATGTACCACCACTAGTGAATAAGCACAGATACTCCTGAACTTTGTCAGTAGAAATACCTTGGAACAATCGGTCCTCAGTACGCACCAGGGGAAATAATATCTTGGATCTTGTCCTTCCCAATACGGCAGCATCTTGGACTATCCCTTGCATATCTTCATCACTAGTTAGATCTGACCATAAAGCAGTCTCCTTCGAAATAAAACTGTAACCACAGATTCCTTCCACCCAAGGTACCTTAAGTAAATTCTTTAAGACAAACTATTTACTCCTTAG
Organism: Protopterus annectens; assembly: GCF_019279795.1. Classification (NCBI taxonomy): domain Eukaryota; kingdom Metazoa; phylum Chordata; order Ceratodontiformes; family Protopteridae; genus Protopterus; species Protopterus annectens. The sequence goes on along the minus strand of NC_056750.1, from coordinate 441,751,423 downwards.
TGATACATTAGCAGTTTTCACCTCCACACCAAACCTAGTTAACTTCACTGAATGCGCAAAAATGTACACCATTACACTATACCAGCATGCAAACAACTGCAGAGAAGTAGCTGTACCCAGTAGGAACAAGTGCAGGAGCTTAATAAGATCCAAGTTTGAAGCTAAAATAGCTAACACAAGCCAAAGATAATCACAAGACAAGTTTAGTTATGTTTATCTCAAAAGCACAAAGCAACCATGAACTGAGCTGAGTGTGATGATGTTACCTACAGTGAGACTGAATATAATAGCAAACCTACCAAATAATGCAGGGTCACTGGCAGAGGGAAACAGAGTCCATACAACGACGCCACAATTCTGTGTAATATAACGCCACAGCTCATCTCCACTTATAAGTATTAAAACAAAGCAAGAAGTGTGTACAAATCAGTTCTGAATTATTAAAGAACGTTAGCGCTTTCACCCAAAGGCTTCCTCAGACGTATACGTACGTCTGAGGAAGCCTTTGGGTGAAAGCACTAACTTTCTTTAATAAATGTGGCGTTGTTGTATGGACTCTGTTTCCCTCTGCCAGTGACCCTGCATTATTTGGTATATTTCGCTGTTATTATTTTTTATTTTGTGGGGTCCAAGCTCCGTTGGATTGGTGCGCTTCTTTGTTTGGTTTATAATAGCAAACCTAACAGCCGATAAATTTAGCTCTAACTTTAACCCCTCCCTCTCCCCTCAGTCTGTCCCTCAAGATACACCTGAAACTGGCTCAACTCCAGTTATCACACAAGATCATGTCCTAAAAGTACTACATTGATGTGCCTTGAAGAAATCCTAGATGGATCTTAAATAGCATGAATTACAATTTAGCCACACCCCTAATACTGTTCAATCCCAGCCTCTACACAAGTTTTGTACCAAGTGAATGCATAACAGCTACAGTCACCCCCCTTCATAACAGAGGACCTTTCACAAAACCAGGCAATTACAGAACCATAAGTCTGACCAGCCTCATATAAAAAGCCCTGGAAAGATTTATCATGAAGTTACTCAATCAGGACATAGGGAACATCCAAACACAGGACCCATCCCAGTTTGTATTCATCAAGAGCAAGTTATGCCTACTCAACCTGGTAGATTTTTTTCGAAAAGGTCACCAAAGCAATGGATAGAGGCAAAATGGTACACACCACATACCTTGACCTGCCCAAAGCTTTTGACACAATTCCCCTCTCAGGCATAGTAGAAAATCTGAATAAACTGGGAGTAAACCCCTATGTCACCAACTAGACTGCCAACTGGCTCACAGATCAGATGCAGATAATCTAAACAGGGGAAAGTTACCTCCACAAAGAGACCAGTCACCAGTGCAGTCCCCTAGGGTTCTGTGCTGGCACCATTCATGTTTGGCATCTGCTCTTCTGAAGTAAAAGCCAATACCAAAGGCCTCTGGCTAACTAAGTTTGTAGATAACTGCAAACTATGAGTAGTCATTGAATCCTCACATGACTTAGCCATCATGCAGGAAGGTTTGTCCTAAAATCACGGACTGAAACCAAAAGCAAAAAAAAATGCATTTTGTATCCTTTTGGAAGTCATCTACCCCAGGAAAATACCACACTGACAATATGTCCCTAAGAGTTGACCCAGTTCGGGATTTGGGAAGTTATGTGGACACTGACCTAACTTTTGACCAATATGTGTCTATTGTTTTAAGAAAGTCCTTCTATATTGCACAGCTTATAAACATAGGAATTGTGTCTAGAATTTAGACATGTCATTATCCTCTTTTACTCAGCCCTCATTAGGCCAACTGCTGAATATAATGCCCCCTTTGGCATATATCTGTCTAGATACAGGCAATAACTAGAACACCTACAGAGATATCTTACTAAAAGGATACAAGGCCTAAACAACATGGTCTACATGAGTTGACTCAAAGCCCCGTCACAACAGTCAGCATCTTACAGACTGCAAAGTGGTAGTTTGTGGCTGGCATACAAGGCATTCCCTGACCCAATACTTACAGATTTACTGCACATCAGCAAGTCAAATGGCATTAGAAACACTTGATCTAGGGATCTAAACCTCTTCTGCAACATCAACAGAACAGTTTGAAGGGACAAGTATATCTCATAGAGGATGCCACTGCTGTGGAACAGTCTCCCCCCATTCACATGAAGCAAAATTTGTCCTTGTCCATATTCAAATGCAACTCAGATCTATGGATGGAAACATAAAATTTACCCCAGTACTACCCCTGTACTACTAATGAACAGAGTCAGCTCCTAAATGCTTTATCCCATGCATGGGACCCCTCAAATTATGGTATGATCTCATTATTCCTATAAAGGGCAATATATAGTTATCCTCCATGGGATAGGTAAGGCCAATCTATAACCAAATGGGATAGGTTATTTAGTGCACCAAAATGGGAAACTGGCTAGGCTTAGGCAGCTAGCCTAGTACTTATCTATGACCTATGAACTTAATGCAGGTGTCTGTGCTGCATTTCTTTATTGATGGACACAAGGTTTTTAATCCACAGGCTATCACATATATCACATACATAAAAGGCATTTACAGTCAGGCAAGTTATATCCAAATCATCATTTACTATTATTAATACATATAAACATACTCTGTAAAAGGAAAACAATGTCAGAATACTAGAAGTTGCTGTAATGTTACAAAACGAAAACAATTATACATTTAGGAAGAAAAGAATCAACACTGAGGAAGTATGTATAAAAGACTATTTCAGAATGATTATACTTTATTACTGTCTCATTTCTGCCATATTTAATGTCAAAAAATTAAATCCTGAAGAAGACTGATACAGCACAGCAGCGATGGTGCAGCCACTTTCAGGAAGACTTTTTGGACGGTGTGGAGCTAAGCCATCAGAAGGAAAATATCAGGTCTGTGTCAAGAAATTATTCATTTCAATCAACTACATCTCCCATCCCATGAACTTGCAAAACCACCACCACTATCCCAGATGGTGCTAATAATGGACAGGAAAACAGTAAGCTCTGAGGGGGTAGCAAAATGCAGAGTATCCAATACAGTGGTAAAAAACAGAATGATAAAGCCACATATTTTATGTTCAACTGCCAAAAGTGCATTATCTGGCATTTTTTTCTTTTTCTTGAAAGATGCAGTCATTCAGAGTTGGAATATTTAACTGTGAATTCTACCACTGTAGAGATGTGTGTGCGTGTACACGTACGCACACACCATGGGGGAGTGGAGCAAAGTCCATCAAAGACAAACATGATTTTTATTTCCTTTTTGATTTTGAATGACACTTCATCTAATGGGCTACACCAAAACAGCACTCAACTAATGTACCTTTACAAGACAGTATTGTAAATATACAGAAGAGTAACCCTTAAAATGTATCTTTAAGCAATTTCTAATGTGTCCAGTTTAACTTTCATGGATACACCACCAATGGTAACAAAAGGCAGTATAAATAAATGTCAGTGGGAAATCAAAGTGGCAATAACCCCCTGAGAAAAAGGGGAGTGGGTAAAGATAGATGTGGCTGTGAACCAGGACTGAAGGTGCTATTACCAAGGGGGGCATGAAATACTACTTCCAGGCTGCAGAAACAGATGCATGGGGTTTAGAGGCTTGATGTTACTGATTATGTTGGAACAAATTAACTGAGTAGGAAAGAAGTAAATGAAGTACAGAAATTAGAATAACTGGGTGAGAGCTTTGCTCAAGTAAAATATGCAGTGTCACTCACGGCAGTGTTGCCTGCAAATGACAAGTACAGATTACTTTGGATCATGAGGTCCAACAAACAAATGCACAGCTTATGGTGACTTCATTAGGACCTAGGGATCCATCTGGAGAGATGAAGGCCTACACTATAGTGTAATAGTCTCCATCAGCCCATGAGCAGCAGCACAGCCCTAAGTAAAATGCGTTATGGGTTTCTTTTACATGCATTTAAAATAGCCAAAGAAGACTAATAGTAAAGTGTGCAGGTTTGGCTTCTCCACTAGAAACATCTGGGAGATAATTAAGCAAATTTCATCACTAGGAAAATGTACAGCAAAAGATATGCGGTTAATGGGGAGACTGAAACAGGTAGCAAACTCAGGTAAATGGAAACCAGTTAGCAATAATTTATAGTGTCTCAGAAAAAAAAAGCTACCTGAACCAATGGCACTGATGGTAAAACAATGAAATGACATTATGGTAGTAACAGAAAAGTGGTGCACAGGATAAACATGGAGGGAATGTAAATAGGTCTATGACAAGCCATCACCAACATGAACATCATGCCCCATAACACTGATAAACTGACATCAATATCACTGGAAAACTGATGTACATAAAAACATGAAGTAATTGTTTTCTGCAGTATGCTAACTCCCTTCTTTGCTTCCTAAATTCCCTTTACTTAAAAATACTAATTCCATGGTCACAGGTCACACAACATGGAGAAAGGGAAAACACTGCAGGAAGGAAAAACTGTTATCCATTCCCATCTGCTTCTGAAAACTAACAAGGTGAACAATGCTTGCAATTCAAAAAGCAAATTGAAACCCAAACCTCCCAATGCCAGACACCCATTCCATAATCCACTGCAGACAAGCAGTACCACAAATATTTAAGACCAGCATTACAAAAATCACAGTTAAAACAGCAACAATCACTGTCTATGAACTGCAGCATTTCTGCTTTAATATTTATAGACTCAGAAATGTTGAATCCAAATAAAAAGCATGCTCTTAGTAAAAACATACTGAGGTGCATAGTTCATATGAGGGACAGGGTAGACAAAATAGAAGGAAATGTAGTCCTCTACTCAATGGAAATAGTTAAGCCAACCAAACATACATGTGAATACGAAACAAGGCACGATGTATCGCAATGGAGAATGGAAAAGACAGGATAACAAAGCATCTATACACATATAAATACATCATTTAAGCAAAGGAAAAAAGGAAGGTATGGTTGAAGAATAAATTTAATGTAGATGCTTACTATACTCTCAGGAAGTGTAACAGCAAGCCTTACATATGTGAGCTTCTAAAAGCAAATTATGAGAATATATCGCCCCATAAGCCTGACTAGTCTGGTTTGTAAAGCTATGGAGCGTATTATCATGGAACTCATAAACAAAGACATTGGGAGCCTCCAGACACTGGACCCTACCCAATTCTGCTTTATTAAGGGCAGATCTTGCCTCTTAAACCTAGTTGATTTCTTTGAAACAGTTACCAAAGCCATAGATGAGGGCAAGGTAGTCCACACAGCCTACCTGGACCTCGCAAAAGCCTTTGACACAATACCCCACTCGGGCATCATAAATAAGCTTACCAGCTTAAATATCAACCCCTATATCACAAGATGAGTTGCAAACTGGCTCAGAGATAGAACCCACATGGTCAGAATCGCAGGTGCCATGTCCGAATCCAAACCAGTTACAAGTGACGTTCCACAGTGCTCAGTTCTGGGACCTCTCTTGTTCGGTATATACTTCTCTGAGGTTCAGGCTAACACAGGGGGATTATGGCTGACAAAGTTCGCAGATGACTGCAAACTGGGGGCCATAATCGAATCTCCAGCTGACACAAACATCCTCCAAAAGGGTCTCACAGAGATGAATGCTTGGTGCCAGAGCCATGGCCTCAAGCTAAATGCTAAAAAGTGCATAGTCATCCCCTTTAGGAAAAACAAGGTGCTCACAAATTACCACATAGGTGGTATTCCATTAACTACGGAAGAAGTAATTAGAGATTTGGGGACCAACGTAGATAGTAATCTCTCCTTTGATAATCACGTTGCCAAAGTGGTTAGAAAGACCTTCTATATAGCCCACCTTATCACGATAGGGTTCGCATCTAGATCAAGAGAGGTCATTGTGCCCCTCTACTCGTCACTCGTCAGGCCCATAACTGAATATAATGTCTCTTTTGGGATGTACCTTACCCAACACCTGCAGCAACTGGAGAGACCCCAAAAGTACCTCACCAAGAGGATCATGGGCTACAAACAGATGTCCTATGCAGCTCGACTAAAGAAACTCCAGCTCTACTCAGTTGTTTACCGCCTACTCAGAGGCAATCTATGCCTGACGTACATAGCCATGTCAAACCCAGAATTAATGGACATGCTCCACCTCAAAAAATCCAAGTCCCTTAGAGCTACACGGTCCAGGGACCTAAACCTCAGCACAAAAATAAATAGGACATGCTGGAGGGACAGATTCATTTCCCAGAGGCTCCCCTCACTCTGGAATAGAATCCCAATTCATGTTAGACATAGCCCCTCGCTCACCCTCTTCAAGTGAAATCTTGACGCGTGGATGGGAAATCGCAAATTCACCCCTGGGATCTCTTCTGTGTCCCTGCTAGACAGAGGCACAGTAAACTAATCTTAAAGGGTACCTTCTGTGACCTACTTTACAGAGGCACAGTAGGCTAATCTAATAGGGAGGCGGAAGCCAAATACACTCTGGCTAGGCTTATAAAAGCCTTAGGGCAGATAGCCTAGTATCTACCTATGAACTTATGAACCTATATAGTATATTAAGCTCACGGCTCAGAAATATCTGAGTATTCTCCCTGTTTCAAACTACAACTCCTTCTAAAGTGGTATGTATAATTAACAGGGATATGGGGTACAGTTCCCTATCATGCGGGTATATGAAACAAATGTCCCCTGCAAAAGACACTAAATCCATAGGACGGAGTTTTACAACTTGCTATTTTTTCACAGAAATCACCTTTTATTTTTTTTGCACTTTCAGTTCTCACAGTTATGAAAGGAGCCCTTTTGTAAACAAGATAAAAACCTAAAGCACCTTCATTGCAGCTACAAACAGAAGCAAGGTCATTCTTAATGTCCTACAAAGACAGGCCTCAGAAAACAAATTCTGAAACCTACTGAAAATGTCAGTCTCGAAAGTAGTATTCTGAAAATGAGAGAGAGACACAGATCATCTCAAAAGCAGAAAAGAGCAACCTTTTCAAAATGAGTAGTACCAATCTCTGATTTGCCATCAATTGGGCCACTCAGAGAGAGGACTCCAGACAAAAGCTGTGTGGATTTTGACAAAATAGTGTAGTGCTTCACAGAAGCTTTACCAAGAAGAAACACTGTGTCAAAGAATACTTGATATGCATCGTTATTTCCACAGCAGCAGAAAGAAAATCTAAACGGAGAGTAAAAAAGCACAGTAGTTCTCAAACAATACGAGTTTTAATCTGAGCAAAAAATCCAGATCATTTAAGAAGTATAAAGAATCAGGGAAGAGACATCAAATTTTATAAAATTAAATAAAAAATAAATAAGAAGAAGAAGTCAATTAACAGAAAGTATTCTAAGATCTCAACCAACACAAGAATGAAGAAAGCAGATTCTACTGATAGGGATTACTCCATTTAGGGTTAAAGAGAATATGCAAGAGGGGGTAGAATTTACTGGAGAAAAATGGCAAAGGAACCAAGGTATTTGAAGCATAACTAGAGAAGGAAATGTAATAGAATAGGAAGAGGCCAAGATGATGTTTGGACTGTAGGCTACAGACTGCCTTCCCCATCAGGGATTGATATCAGGGTATAGGCAAAGAGAAAGGGATAGTGGAATCTCAAGTGAAATAACTGCTCTGGTTGAGTTCTTAGCTGAATCTAGAAGAGAAGTTGGACAGTGCAGCGATAGCGTTGTCACCTCACAGCAAGAGGATCTCCGGTTCGATTCTCTGCTGGAGTGCCTTCTGTGTGGAGTCTGCATATCCTCCCTGCGTTCATGTGGGTTTCCTCCCACATTACAAAGACATGCATCTGGAGAATTTCTCCCCAGGCCTCCACTGAAAATTGGCTTCGTTCCAAGTCAGACTTTCCTGGTAAACAAATTTTAAATAAATAAATAAGCTGCCGTTAAAATGGATAATTAGTACGGCATATATATATAATACTGCATGATAATTATAGGAATCAATCAGAAGAGGTTAGAAAAGATTGGGAAGAGAGATTGGATAAGTAAATCACAGGGAAACAATGGGAGGACATATGAATAGCTCCCAAATATGCAACAAAGTTTAAGAGAGTTAGGATTTTTGCCTGGAAGTGTTTACATAGGTATTTCTACACCCCAAGCAGATTCCAGAATTTTTCCTTTAGGTAGATGGAAAATGTTGGAGGTGTGAAAGTGGTAAATGGGAACACATGTTTTGGGAGTGTAATGAGTTGGCAGACATTAAAAATTCCCTACAGAATACTCTGACAGAAATACTGGATTAGCAAATGGAAGTAACTAAGGAAATTAGTTTTTTTAGCTAGGATACACCTGATTTGCATACAACACAAAGACATACTCGGAGGCTCTGAGTAAAAATTTACCTAAACAGCAGAGGCCTCCAAAGCAGACACCCAAACAACTGCTACCTCAAGACACCCCACAAGCAACACATAAACCACAAAATCAGTGTGCAAAGCAGTCACAGCCCTTAAGGCCAAATACAACACCAAACATACTTGTCATAGGTGACTCCATAGTCAGACACACTGACATCCCACTCACCAGGCTGAACAAGGAGAGGGTCACAGTAAGCTGCCTATCGGGCGCTAGAATCCGCCACATAACACAAGCACTCGGGTCACTCCACGTCAAGTACAAATATGACACAGTCATTGTCCATGCTGGTGTGAACGACCTGAGACGTACCTCCCTGGACTACATGAAAAGAGACATAGAGGAGCTCTCTGATTATGTAGCCCAGGCAGGTATGACCCTGACCCTGAGCAGTATCCTTCCTTCACCAAGAATGATGCCACAATATAGAGACAAGATGATCAGCTTTAACAATTGGCTTAATGTCTGGTGTCATTCAAAGGGGATCCAGTGTCTGTCTGCCTGGGATGACATGCTTGACAAGCCACGCTGCTTCGCAAGGGACGGCTTGCACCTGTCACCCCTGGGATTCCGGATATTGGCTAAGGCTCTTACCACCCCCATAGTGCCTTTTTTAGGCAAGGCTCAAATTCTAAACCTACCACCCTAGAAAACAAAAATGGGAAGAAACTGAGGGTAATGCTGCTCAATGCCAGAAGTCTAAATCTCAAAATGCACGCACTGGAGGCCCTTCTCAGTATGGAGAACATCGATGTCTGTGCTGTAACTGAAACCTGGTTCAAGGCTCCTGAGAGCACCCCGGCACTATTAGGTTTTACCTCATATCATGCGTTCCTGCCCCAAAACCCGGACCACACCACAAAAGGAGGGGTGTATCCATATTCATAAAGGATACCCACACCTTCAGGTTGGTGGCAACGCATCAAGCTCGGAAACCATCCAGGTGCAACTAACCATAGGCAAAACTGCTCTACAAATTGTAGCATGCTACAGGCCACCCTCTCAAACTCAGGAACCTCACACAGCCTTCCTGAAGACACTGGAGGGTATAAATTTATCTCCAAACACCATCATATTGGGTGACTTCAACTACCCGAATATAGACTGGGAACATTACTCAAGCCCTAACTTTCTAGCCCAACGGTTCCTGGAGTTCATAAATTCAAATGCCATGGAACAGCTAGTCACTGTTCCCACGAGAGGAGAAAATATACTAGATCTCATTATCACAAACATGGGGACAAAATGCTCCACACCAGAAGTATATCCCTCATTGGTGAGATCTGATCATAAACTAATCTCACTGGAAATCCACATCCCGGCCCACCCCAAACAAAAAGACCACAGTGAAGAACTTCTCTAAAGCAAACTTCACACTACTCAAGACTGGTGTGGTATCCTTCAAGGCCCCTGAGCCAGTGGAAACCACAACCCAAGCTGCGGAAGCCCTTACAAATGCCTTCTATGAACACCTCCAGGACTGCATGGATCAGGCAATCCCAAATAAAACCAAGACTCTTTCCACAAAGGGCAAACGTCCAGTCTGGTGGACCCCAGCCATTAACAAACTTTACAATAAGAGGAGAAAGCTATTACATGATAGAACAAAATCCATAAAAGGGAAGTCACCCCTGATCATTATTATTAAAAAAATACGAGCACTCATAAAATCAACTAAGGCCAATTTTGAGAGAAATATTGCCATGGATTCAAAGGACAATCATAAGGCCTTTTTCAGCTATGTTAGGAACCTGGGTGGAAACTCCCAAACATGCTCAGAATTAGTCCAAAATGATACAAAAATCACTGAACCCATAGACATTGCCAACATACTGGCAGACAGGTTCAGTGCAAACTTCACCCCCCTCTCCCCCCCTAAAGGAGAGATAACTATCCCAGTGGAGTGTAGCCTCCCAGACATCTCAAATGCGCAGGTGAAAGCTGCTCTCTCTAAAGCTAAAAACACAGCATCAATGGGACCGGATGGTGTCCCGGCTGTGTGCTACACGAGCTAAATGAGGAATTAAACCCGCACATAAGGCAGCTGTTTAATCTCAGCCTTACCACAGGATACGTGCCCAAGGAGTGGCGTTCGGCAACTGTGGTCCCACTCCACAAAGGCGGTGCCTCTACGGACCCTGGTAATTACCGCCCCATAATCTTAACAAGTCTAGTCTGCAAAGCTATGGAGAGGATCATAATGGAGCTCATAAACAAAGATATAGGGGACTTGCAGACATTGGACCCGACCCAGTTTGGCTTCGTCAAGGGCAGATCATGCCTTTTGAACTTGGTCGACTTCTTCAAAACAGTCACCAAGGCCATTGATGAGGGAAGGGCAGTCCATACAGCCTACCTTGACCTTGCAAAGGCTTTCGACACAATACCCCACTCAGGTATTGTAGAAAAACATACCAGCTTAAATGTGAACCCATATGTCACAAGATGGGTTGCAAACTGGCTTAAGGACAGAACCCACAGGGTTAGAGTTGCTGGCGCTATGTCAGACTCCAAGCCGGTCACAAGTGGTGTCCCACAGGGCTCGGTCCTTGGCCCCCTATTGTTCGGCATCTACTTCTCAGAAGTACAGGCCAACATGGGAGGACTTTGGCTGACAAAGTTTGCAGACGACTGCAAACTGGGCGCCATAGTGGAAAGTGCATCGGACACGGATATCCTTCAGAAGGGACTCACGGAAACAGATAGCTGGTGCCAGAGCCATGGCCTGAAGTTAAACGCCAACAGATGTACAGTCATACCCTTCGGGAAAAACAAGGTAACCCCAAGCTACCATATAGGTGGCAATCCACTAAGCACAGAAGAGGTTATCAGGGACCTGGGGACCCAGGTTGACAGTGGCCTTTCTTTTGACACTCACGTTGCTAAAGTGGTTATAAAGACCTTCTACATTGCCCACCTGATCATGAAGGGATTCACATCCAGATCTAGTGAGGTCATTGTTCCCCTGTACTCTTCACTTATCAGACCAATGATCGAGTACAATGCCCCATTCGGGATGTATCTCACCCGACATCTGCAGCAATTGGAGAGACCCCAAAAGTTCCTCACCAAAAGGATAAAGGGACTCCAAAATCTGTCATATGCTGCCAGATTGAAGAAACTCCAACTCTATTCAGTCGCATACCATCTGCTCAGAGGTGACATGTGCCTGACATACAAGGCCATGTCCAACCCGGAATTAATGGACATGCTCCACCTCAAAAAATCCAAATCCACCAAAACCACTAGAGCAAGCGACTTAAACCTTAGCACGGATATAAATAGGACGTGCTGGAGGGATAGATTTATCACTCAGAGACTCCCTATGCTGTGGAATAAAATCCCGGTCCATGTGAGGCAGAGCACCTCGCTGGCTCTGTTCAAGAGAAATCTTGACATTTGGATGGGAGATCGTAGGTTTACCCCGGGAATCATCTCTGTGTCACTGCTGGACAGAGGCACAACAAACTAATGGGTACAGTATTTTTTCATATAAGGGGTGGAGTAAGCCACAAAACTTTGGGCTAGGCTTATAAATGCCTTAGGGCAGATAGCCTAGTATAAACCTATGAACCTATATAATAAGGCATTGTTAAGTTTAATTCTAGTGCCTGTCAAAAAAGTAATTACTTGAAAATGGAAATCAAAGTCTAATCCAATTGTACTTGAATAAGTGAACATTGTAACAGAGATAAAAAATGGAAGTGGAATTTTTAGAAAAGTGTAGGTACAAATTAAATAGAAAAGAATGAAAACTGTGGGGAACAATACATGTGGAATAATGTTTTGGAGGAATGAGGTTTAAGGGAAGGCAGGAATTAAGAAATGTATGTAATGTTGCATTGATGATAATTGTATAAAAGAATACATTTGATGTATAAGGTTAGTAACTGTAAACATGTTAATATGGTCTGTTTTCTTTCATATAAATGTATGTTTCAATATATATTAAGTGATAATTTAATAGAGATGCTTAAAAAAATAGTCAATCAGAATTGCACAGGCCTGGAAAGAGGAAAAGAAAACATCTAGTCTAAATATAGTGATAAAAATCCTTCCAGAATGCTCAGTCTTAAAAGATCAGAAATCTAAAGATTACCAAGTATGTAGCAATCACCCCTAGATTTTTTTGGGGAAAAGAAAGGAAAACTGCAAATACTACAAACTAAGTATACTAAAATCTCATTAGACAAAGTTAAGGTTCCGGGTTGACTGAAAGAGAGCATATTACTTCCTGGTGCCTGGAAGGCAGATAATTGAAACTGCTTAAGTATGGAATCCTATAGCACAGGATTCAAGGCAGAAGGATTCACAGCATGAAAAACACGCTGATCTTGACTGATAAACCTTCACTGACTATGTAACAAGGACATTGCATAAAAAAGCTGTTGTGAATGTAGCCTATGCATATTTTAAGAAGGCATCAGACATGGCACTGTATAAGAAGTGAATTCATTTAACAGGTTTAAGATGAGCCTTATAGTTGTGTCTTTCGGCTTTTCCCGGTTAGGGTCGCCACAGTGGAACTCCGGTCCACTAATGATTGGCAGTTGATTTTTGCGTGCTGAGTTGCCAGTCCTAATGCATAACCTTCAACGAAGGTACACCCATTCACGCATGTCTCCACGCAGAAGACGCTCTAGCTGAGAGTCGAACCGGTCGGCGTCTTACTGAGGCGACAACGCTACCGCAGCACCATAGAGTAGTATGCATAAAAAAAGAAGTTATATACTTACCATAACGTTCCATGTGAGTTGTTCATCTCGCCTTCATTCTTACAAATGGGTTCAGAGCTGATCCCTCGGCTCTGAGTTGGCTGCTTTCACAAGCTCGAGGGTTTTCAAGTAGCTCGAGGCCAAGTCCCTAACCCATGATGCTCTATGCCTCACCTCAGATCTAGTTTGCTGATTCCAACATATACAACATAAGAAAACAGGAACATTACTCCAGCCAGAGTAAGAAATCTTATACAAAGACCCACCAGACCCCAAATCTCTTACTCGTTCTTCGAGAAGCCTGGAGGGGCTAGGCGGGAGGGAATGTATGAATGAAGGTGAGATGAACAACTCACATGGAACGTTATGCTAAGTACATAACTTCTTTATATGAAGTTGTTCAATCTCGCCGTTCATTCTTGCAAATGGTTAGCGTCCCAAGCACCATCCATCCTGGGTGGCTCACGGGAGTATATTCCTGAGGAGAGTGGAACCAAAAAAATGCCCTGTCCCTGGAGGCCTTATCCACTTTGCAATGCGTAATGAAGGTATGTGGCTTTGACCAAGTGGCAGCTGCACATATTGTGTCTAGCGGAAGTCTAGTCATGTAAGCTGAAGAGGTAGAAACAGCCCTTGTGGAATGCGCCTTCATGTTATGTTCTAACAGTTGATTCACGGAAGAATATGTGAATTTTATACAATTAGTCAACCATTTGGAAAGAGTGACTTTTGACACCAGTAGCCCTTTCTTGGCATCAGAATGAGAGACAAAAAAGTTGTTCTGATTTTCTAAATTCTTTGGTCCTATCCAAATAAATGTGAGTTGTCTGTGAACATCAGGTTTATGCAACATATACTCCAACTTGTTGGAATGGTTACTAAAGAAAGTTTGGAGTTCAATAGTTTGATTTAAATTAGCTTCCGAACATACCTTTGGAAGGAAGGAAGGAAGGGTTAGTCCGGAGCGACACACTGTCAAGGTGAAAAATCAAGTATGGGGGTTTAATAGATAAGGCCTGAAGTTCGGACACCCTACGTGCTGATGTAATGGCCACCAAGAAAATGGTTTTCCAAGACAGGAATTTTAGTTGCCAGGAAGATGCAGGCTCAAATGGAGGAAGAATAATCCCAGATAGAACAAAATTTAGGTTCCAGGGAGTGAAAGGTTATCTAACTGGTGGTCTGAGATGTATGGTTCCTTTTAAGAAGGCTCTACATAACCCGTGAGACATAAGATTAGAACCTTCCGATCACAGGTGAAAATTTGAAATTGCAGCCAACTGAACACACATGGTAGCTGCTGCAGCACCTTCATTAAAGAGCTTAGTCAAGAACTCTAATATGCTAGCAATTGGGGTGGTATACGGGTCAATATAATTCTGAGAAGCCCAGAAAGCAAACCACTTCCACTTGCTGGCGTATAACTTTCTGGTTGAAGCTTTGTGTGAGGATACAAGGATATGCTGCACCTCCGGGGAAAGACTGTGGGGCCAGGCTATGTTGGAAATTGGAGCAGCCAAGCTGTCACTTTGAGGGAGTGAAGTGAAGGATGAATGTGTCAGAAGATCTGGAACTGGGTCCAGAATCCAAGGCTCCTCTAGTTGGTAGAGGCGAAGGAAGGGGAACAAAATCTGCCAATAAGGGGCTATCAGAATTACAGTCCTCCCCAAGGCTTTGGCTTTCTGCAGAAATTTTGGAATCAGAGGAATGGGGGGGGAATGCATATAGGAGTCCCAGGGGCCAAACGTGGACGAGAGAATCCCTTGGGTTTTCCCCTGGTGGGGGAGTCAGGGCAAAGTAGCTTCTACATTTGCCATTCATGGTGGATGCAAACAGGTCACAGCGAGGCTAGCCCCATCTGCAGAAAATCATCTCTGCTACATCATCTTTGAAGGACCACTCGTGCGGCATCAGAATGGCTCTGCTTAGTTTGTTCGCGATCATGTTGGATTTCCCCAGGATGTGCATTACTATCAGAAAACACCCAGTGGATACAGCCCACTACCAGACTCTTAGGGCCTCTCGACACAGGGGATAAGACTTGGTTCCCTCTTACTTGTTGATATACCAGACTACTGACATGTTGTCGGTCTGAATCGCAATCGTTCCCAAAGGAAGAGAGTCTTGGAAGTACTGCAATGCCAAAAATACTGCTCTCATCTCCAGGACATTGATGTGCAATTGTGACTCTGTCTCTGACCAGGTGCCTTGGTCTGTTCTTCCCTGAAAAAGCCCCCCCCCCCCCATCAGAGAAGTGTCCGTGGTCACCGTGGCTGATGGTGGAGGAAGAACTAATGGGCGACCTACTGTTACATGGTGGCTGGTTAACCACCACTGTAGATCCTTTTTGCATGAATCTGCAATGATTATCAAGAATGACATCGGAAGTTGTTGGTAAGACCACTGGGTGAAGAGTAACCATTGAAGTATTCTCATGTGCATACGCCCTAAATAAACTGCTATGAGAGTTGCTGCCATAGTACTTACAGTTTCAAAACTTGAGAAGCTGGTACTTTGTTGTGTGTCAGAATGTCTGATGTCTGTTGCGAAGTGTGACTATTCTTTCCAGGGGCAGTTTTACCATGGCGGTGGTGGTGTCCAAATCTGCTCAGATAAAGGAAATATGCTGAGATGCTAACAACGCAGACTTGTCAAAATTTATAGTAATTCCTAACTGGGAACACAGATTTAATGTGAGGTCCCTGGACTGAACTAGTTGATGCCTGGTGGTGGCAGTGAGGAGCCAGTCGTCCAGGTACAGAAACACTCGGAATCCTAGATGCCTCAGGTGAGCCGTAACCACTGCCATGCATTTGATAAACACTCTGGGGGCAGTTGTGAGACCAAAGGGCAGTGCTCGGAATTGATAATGACTGGCTCCCAGCCAGAAACGCAGGTGATCTCTGGATGGTCTGGGCATTTTGATATGATAGTATGCATCCTTGATTTACAGAGCACATCCAATCGCCCGTTCCCAGAAACGGAAGAATCGACTGAAGCGTGACCATCCGGAACTTCTCTTTCTTTGCAAACATGTTGAGTTTGGCGAGGTCCAGGATGGGCCTCCTGTCCCCTGTCTTCTTTGGAACTAGAAAGAATTTTGAGTAGGTTCTGGATCCTATCTGGTCTGCTAGTACTGGCTGGATGATTCTTTTTTCTAGCAACCCTTGATTCTCCATGGTTGCTTGATCCCTGAGACTGGGTGGAACTGGGATTTTCTTTCATATGGATGGTGGTTCTGTGAAAGGAATGACATATCCTCTGGAAATAATGCGTTGTACCCAAGAGTCTTTTGTAATTTTTAGCCAGGCATCTGGATACAAAGACAAGCAACCACCGACTGCTTCCAGAGTAGGGCAGTCGGGCCACCTTTCAGGAGCACTGATAGGGCTTACCAAAGAACTGATCTCTGTCGGCCTGGTTTTGTGGACCCACTCTGCCACCTGGGCGGCGTCTTCCATTATTGCCCCCTCCTCTGCCCCTGGAGGGCGGTTCACTGCATGTGTTCTGAAAGGCTGCTCCTTGGGACTTGCGGAACCACATTTTTCCTCCTTTTTGCCCTTTGGGGTAAGGTCTAGTAGGTGTGGAAAAACGGACTCCTATGGCAGAAAGAGTCTTTCCATCTTGTTCACACCTAGCGAGGGTCTCCTTGACTTTAGGCCCGAAAAGGGACGAGCCATCAAATGGGGTATTAACAAAGGAAGGCTTGAAAGCTTCCGCAAAGGAGCATAAGCGCATCCAGGAATGTCTACAAAGAGCTATTCCTGAACCCACTGCCCAGCTCGTACCATCAGCTGCATATGAGATGAGACGCATGGATGACTTAACTATAGAGTTAAGGGTATTGAGCTGGGATGTCACCTTATCAGGAACACCCTCAGCTGCAGTACTCTATAGAGCATCTCCAAGCTCTTTAAGGAGATCTCTCTGAAGTCTGATAGTGTGTGTCAAATAGTTGAGCAATTGCATAACAAAAGTCGCTGAACTAAAAATGCATTTCCCATACCTAGGTGTCCATAATCCTGGAATCTCAATTAGGAGGATGGACAGTAGAAGGGGTTTCAGATATCTCTTTCTTGGTGGCCGCCGCCATGGCATCAACCGGCACTCCTTTAGTGAGAAACAACTTGTCCTGTGGCGATATAATAAACTTGTTGGGCATCCGAGGGACAGGTTCCTCAGTATCAGGAGACTCCCACGCCCTTCGAGCAACTAAATCCATTAATTCATCAAAGGGTGGAGTCACCCAGGAGGGTAGAGGGTTGAGACTCAAAAGCCTTCAGAAGCACCGACTCATCATCAGTAGGGTTAACAGACTGCCAGACATCCCTCTGTCTTAAGATCTCTAGGATATCAGCAAAAGAGATATCCTCCAAGGGGGACCGTGGGGACCCTTCTGATTCCTCCAAGTCAGTGGCTGATGTGACAGACTCCTGCGGGGAGTCTAAATGCCTCCTCTTGCAAAGCTTCTTCCTGGGAACCTCATCAGCAGGAACTTCTGTTGAGGTCTCAGTAGAACATGGGTCACCCAATGGGGCTACCTGAGGCTCTGGGTCTCGACGCTTTAAGGGAACCTGTGATGCAGAGGTAGAATGCACCACTTTCGAGAATGAGGAAGTAGGCCCTGATGAAGTGGGTGTCCTCGAAGACATAATTCTCCTCATGGCATCGAAGGCCCCACTGGTCCGATGTGAAGAGGCAGCCGGTTCTGAAGAAGATGGCAATCTCCCCAGCACCGAAACAGTGGGCTCCGAACCAGAGGAAGCAGCCGAGCTCATCCATGTCAAAGCTCTGAAAGGAACTGTCGGAACCGACACATCAGTTCGACTCCCCCCCCCCCCCCCGCACAGCTGACCAGAGAGTCTCAGCTCCCAGACTCCTTGAAAGACATCGAAGTTGTCTGAGTCGACAGAGCCAATGGCACTTGAACAGGCCTCGGCTTCGAGAGTTCCACGATCATCAGTTCTACCCCCTTCAGCTCCGAAGGCCCTGCTCGGCTCGGAGGAGGAGCAGACACAGTAGGCAAGGATGTCCCCGGCTCTGAAACCGGTTGGGTTGGAGCCGACAGCAATTTGGCTAATGCTAGGTTCTGGAGGAGCCTCTGCACCACTCAGTCCACATCCACATCGGAGAGGCTCCTCAAAGAATGAGTTGAAGTGATCGATGAAGCCACCAATTGTAACATTGGTGATTTCAAAACTGCGGGGACCAGCTCTGAAAAACTTGCTCAGTTCCGAGGACTGTGGAACTGGCGACCACACCTTCTCAGTCAATTTTGGAGCAGAAGACTTTGGCTCCGAAGAAGCTTTCGAATACCTGGATCCCTTGGAAGATATGGAAGTCTGGTCAACCTTATCAAGAGATTCCTGAAATTCAGGTTTCAACAAACCTCTATCCACTAGCTTTCTCCTGCATTCTAACAAGACCCTGCTGCTGAACAAATGACAAATGGAACAGTCCTCCTGAAGATGGACTGCACCCAAACAGCATACACAACTTGCATGTAAATCAGTAACGGACATTTTTTGTCCGCACTTAGGGCATTTCCTGAACCCTGACTTTTGTGTCTCCTTTTCCCTTTGATCAGCCATAATGCAAAGAAAAGAACTATATATCTATATAACTGCCTAGACAAACCAACACACTGGCTAGGCTAATACCACATTCTAAGATAAACAGTAAAAAACTTAAACAGCTATAACTGTCTAGAGAAACACACACTAGCTAGGATAAGCAGTTAACGATTCAAAAGCTATAACAGTAAAGATTCAGCTGCAAAGAACAATATTTTCACACTAAAAGGATTATAGTTATAAGAGTTAAGAACACTCTAAACGCATTAGGGACTAACTAAAATGCGGCCCATGAAAGGCCTAAGAGCAGCCGCTCTAAAAACGAATTGCATTCAGAGGTGACCTTTGCCTAACATACAAGGCCATGTCAAACCCAGATTTGATGAATATGCTTCACCTCAAAAAATCTAGATCCGTCAGAGCCACAAGGGCGGGAGACTTAAACCTCGACACGGCTATTAATAGGACGTGCTGGAGGGATAGATTCATCACCCAAAGACTCCCTATGCTGTGGAATAAAATCCCGGTATATGTGAGGCAGAGCACCTCGCTGGCCTTGTTCAAGAGAAATCTTGACCAATGGATGGGAGATCGCAGATATACCCCAGGGATTACCTCAGTGTCACTGCTCGACAGAGGCACAGCAAAATAATGGGTATAGTTCCCCATACTAAAGGGGTGGCGTAAGCCACAAAACTATGGGCTAGGCTTGTAAATGCCCTCGGGCAGATAGCCTAGTATGAACCTATGAACCTATGAACCTATGAATACAGTTCATCAGAAATAATTAAAGAAAGTGACTAAATACTAGTCTAAGATAAACTAGGACCAACAAAAACACACTTTCCTATAAATACATATAATACATTTTGAAATACTGGCCCGAGCTCCACTCTCGACGTCCAATCTGTTGCAGTGGCAAACTAGATCTGAGGTGAGGCAGAGAGCATCATGGGATAGGGACCTGACCTAGAGCTGGTGAAAGCGGCTGACTCTGAACCCATTTGTAAGAATGAATGGTGAGACTGAACAACTTCACATCATTAGTTAAACTTTAGGACACAGGGGGTTACAATATGAAGTTTATTCACATGAAAGGATGGTAAGTAGTAGGAAGCAACATGCATCAGTCCTTACGCCTTTCATTTTCAGTGTCTTTACATATGGAATCCAGAAGACTTGGAATGAAAAGACGGTCTTTGCTAATGGTACACAATAATGCTACACAGTTAATAAAATGAAAGTATATAAAGGGTACGGGGCAAAACTGTAGGTATGCCCTAATAAAGGATAGCTAAAACTGAAGGCAAAGAATTGTAACATAATGTCTGTCAGAAGAACCCTATGAAAGGAGTATGCAGCTCGTGATGGGGGCTGTGGTAGAGAGTAATGACAACAAAAGAGGAAAGAGATCTAGTGATAGCCATATCAGAAGATCAAAAATGAATTAGAAAGTGGTATGCATGGAAAGCATTAAGAAAGACTGGTGGAATACTGTAATGTACAGAAAAAGCATCACTAGATGACAATAAGACATTAGCATCCCTGTTTATATACAGTTAAGCCTTCATTTTGATATACTCTGTGAAGTTACACTGACCTCATCTGCAGAATGACAACAGCACGATAAAGGCATTTTACAGGAAAGTAATATGACTGAGGATAATTTTCAGTCAAAGCCATATAAGCAAACATTAAAACAGCTTATATGTCGAAGTCTTAAAAAAAAGGAGATGGGTAGGGCCAACAAAAAAACAAAACCTTCAGAAGGTAACCCATGGAATCTAAGTGAATATTATAATCAGTGGACTACTTATGGGAGATACAAAGAAGTATTTCTTCATCACAGAAGCAGTGGTACATGGCTGGAACAGCATTCTAGAAGAGATAGGCAGTATCCTAACCTATAAATGAATTCAGGAATGCATTTGACAGGTATAAGGATACTTTACGAGGATGGGGGTGAGGGCTGTATATATGCTGTCCGGTATGTGTAAAGGACCTATAATTCATCAAATACAGAAAGGGCACACTAGGTGGAAAGTGTGGTTCTCATCTACAATCAGAATGTTTATTTGTTAATTAACAAACTAGTTATTTTCATTACAGATAACATACAATTATTGACCATGGAATGGGTAAGGCCAATCTATAACTAAACAAGATAGACTAATTTCAGCACAAAAAGGGAAATTGCCTAGGCTTAAAATGGCCCTAAAGAGCAGATAGTATAGTACTTACCTAAGAACCTATCATGTATACATCTCAAATATATAGCAAATCCTTCTGGATCACAGCTAAAAATAAATATCTGTCTGCAAGTATATAACACACAAAGCAGAAGCGTAGCTGGTTCAACCAGCACCTTGGGCCAGTAGTAGGAACATGCGCCCCTCAGCTGGCAAAAAAGCACTTCACTGTAATACACACACACTGCTCTTCCATTAAAGTGAAAAAAAAAAAAAGAGAGAAGTTCCTTATACTGACACACCAACCAGGTGGGCAAATATATGACATGCCACCCCTCCCCCTCCCTCCTTTCTCAGCCATTCAGGTCCCATTTCTGTGCCCTGCCTCCAGCCTTCTTCAACTTGTTTTACTAAAGGAAAAAATAATCTCTTGTTTTAAAGAGTTGCTACAGTTTACACCCTGCCAGTACTGAGAGATACAGTGCTCATGTTTTAATTAAAAAAATTATTTTTAAACTGTAGAAAACTGTTTGCTGCAAAAAGTTGCTACAGTTTATCCCCTGCCTGCACGGACTGCTACAGTGCTCAGGTTTTAGTTAAAAAAAACTATAGTAAGCAGTTGCTACAGCTTGGCTGATCATGCCCCCAACACACTGCAGCCAGGGCAGTTGCTCCTCTTGTCCCATCCAAGCTACACTACTGAAAAAAAGATGTTTTGTAAGAATTCAATCACAGAAGATACTGTGTGGCTTTGTAAGCTTCCAGTCACAGTGTGAATGAGATAAAGAAAGCACAGTATGCAAGTACTACTGCATCATACAGAGCAGATCATACATGCCAGAGCCAGCTGGAAAATGACCAGCATTTGAGGCTCTGCCACTCGCAGTGCAATGGATCTTTCAGAAGACCACTCCATATCCTTCAACATTGCTCTCAGTCAGCAATTTAGACATCTTAAAATACAAGTAAACAAATTCCTCACGCAGACCTGAAGGTCTGTGAGGTTGCTGAAGGTATGACACTAATGTAGCAGATTACTATCTATCCCTATATTACAATAATGAAACACACTAGTTTTGCCAATTTTATAAAAAACGTCTGGTAGAATAAAGCAATAAACATTTGTCTTCATTTCAGAAACATTCTTCTCAAGGCAACCAATGGAAAGCTATTGCCATACTTTATTTATAAATGAACCCATCCCTTGCATTTTGCATTCCCAAACATTTTAATTAACAAAGCATTTCACTGTTCTCTTCTTCAACTCAAGAGAATGATGAAATGTCATAAGGATTGATCAGCCATTTGTACAGCAAAATGAGTTTGCACATGATAAGATTCATTAAACCAGACAATGCAGATTTATATTAGTTCCTTGACTCTTCCAAAAACAAAAATGTGACAGCACATGGTTTGTTTTTACTGAGCGACCAATCTGTGCACTAAAAGGGAAGGTAGCCAGCCAAGAAGCCATACTAGCAAACATTCAAGTAAGGTTTAAGGAAAAAAAAACAGTAGGTTAAATGCAAACGACAACCAGAAATATACCTGTTATATCAAGGACACACACAAGCACACTAAGCATTTACAAATTAGTCTACCCATTGTATCTTCATTAATGGGTAGACTCATTTGTAAATGCTTAGTGTGCTTGTGTGTGTCCTTGATATAACAGGTATATTTCTGGTTGTCATTGCATTTAACCTACTGTTTTTTTTTTTTTTTTCCCTTAACCCTTACTTGAATGCTTGCTAGTATGGCTTCTTGGCTGGCTACCTTTCCTTTTAGTGCACAGATTGGTCGCTCAGTAAAAAAAAAAAAACGTGCTCTCACATTTTTGTTTTTGGAAGAGTCAAGGAACTAATATAAATCTGCATTGATTTTGCGGTGGTGGTGCTGCGGTAGCATTGTCGCCTCACAGTAAGATGTTGTCCTGTTCGATTCTCAGCTAAAGCATCTTCTGTGTGGAGACATGCGTGAATGGGATTACCTTCGTTGAAGGTTGTGCGTCAGGCCTGGCAAGTCGGTACGTAAAAATCTACTGCCAATCATTAGTGGACCGGAGTTCCGCTGTGGCGACCCCTAACCGGGAAAAGCCGAAAGATACATTGTATCTTCATTAATATATGCCTGCAGCTGATAAAAATCAGTTAATCTGTTTCTCACAGGCAGCAGCCTCCCTATCACATTAACAGTCTAGTAAAATTATAGCTCATTTCTCAATTATACCCAACTAAAACTACAGGTTTAATAAGGACCCAGACTATAATTATGGCTCTCTTCACGAGCTATCCTTGTATCTTTTTTTTTCCAAAAAACTTTATTTGATTTTGCATTAATAAACAACATAATAACATGCAAAAAACAGAAACAATACAATCAAAGCCTGCTAGTAAAACAACACTGTGTCAACCAAAATGAAAACCATATCACACTTATTTACAGCTGTGCCATTCAACTATTAAATCATGAATTCAAACTTATATGTACTTCATAACAGCATTTGATAGAAAATGGGGGCAGACTGAAGTCTGTTTTAGAACACTAAAAAAGGGGGAGAGATTCTAAAGTGATTACTAGAAAGATATAAGGTTGAATAATTCTTCCCAAACTTACAAAAAATAGGATTGGTTTTTACTGTTAACTATCACCATTTTATACACCAGCAAGTGTTTGGTACCCTTTTGTTAACCCCCCCCCCCCCCAAGTAATTGCAAGTCTGTCCATCCATTTGGATGCAATGAACAGTTTCATTAATAGGAAGACAGTAATTAAAATACGAGTTTGATGTGGTGAAATACCCGGGGGAGGGATATGGAGTAGTATAAATTCCCATGATAAAGTGTTTTTTTCATACCCCCTCTTTTGGAGTTGGATCTTTAGGGAGTTCCATAGTTTGTATACACATTTACAACTCCAAAAGTGATGGTGTAAGTCAGCTTTTTGGAATTCACAATAAGGGCAAACTGGTGGGATGGAAGAGTTAAATTTATTTAAAACCATGGGAATAAAATAAGCATCATTAGTGATCATAAGTTGTGTGCACATAAATTCTTTCAGAGGAAGAATTTTGGAGGTTGATTTAATTGATTGTCTTATCTGTTGTCCTGAGATCGAGGGATTCATTTTAATCCAGTATTTGGAGAAAAGTGTATTATTTTCATATTTAATAGTAGTTATCAACCTGCATGTATTTTATATCATTTTCCCTTGCTGACATACGTTTCCAAAAGGATTTACAGGTCTCTATATCACCATTTGTTATTTGACTGTTAGAGAGATACTGATAGCATAACTCATCTGTCTTAAAATAACTGTATAGCTTCTAGGTAATTTAAGCTGAGTTCTTATTTCTGTGATAGTGCATTCACAAAAGGGTAAGAAGTCTAAAATTAATTTATCGTTTAACATTGGGAAGTTATTTAGATTAAGCATTAAGTTATTTAGTTTTAGATTTAGATTAAGGTGTATTGGTTATAACGTTTCCAGAGCTACAGACAGGTTTAAAATTGTAAAGAGCTTTTGTAGTTTAGAGATGAAATATTTTACTGGATCAATAATTTTATAAGCTAACAATTCTTTTTTTGTATAAAAAAGGAAGTAAGTGCTATGGGGTTAAAATTGAGTGATTTTACATATTTATAATATAGTGTTATCTATATAGGTGTCCAAGCCTTATCTGTTGGGTCATGTTCAGTGATTCTTCTTATTCTGCTACTATTAATGATATCAAAATACACCCTGAAGGCTGGAAGATAAAATCCCCCATTTAGTTTCGGTTGGATTAGTTTGTTGTATGATATCCTTATGGATTCAGGGGACCATATAAATTTAGCTAAGAATATGTGTAGTTTTTTTTTTTTTTTTTAATTGTTGTATACTAACACTTGTGTAGTCAAATATATATAATACCCTAGGTAGGTTATTCATCTTGACTATGGCAACTTTGGATAAAAAGGGTAACTTTAAGTTAGTCCACCTGTTACAATCTTGTATTATATTGTGCCATTTATTCAAAATGTTATTTTGATAGAATTCCTTTTTATTTTGGTAAAACTTAATCTCAATGTATTCAGTAGACTGTTTTATTTTAATTGTGTCCGAGTAGGGATATGATGACAGTAGTTTAGGAGGGTTTAGAGAAACTATTGTGGTTTTATCTAAATTAAGTTTATAATTAGATAATTTTGAGAACTATCAATGGTGTCAAGTAGTTTAGTAATATTTGAGCTTGGATAAGTAAAATATAGGTTAAGGTAATCGGCAAAAGCTGTAAGAAATATTTTAGTATTGTAGAGTATTGGAGGATTATGATATGTATGTTGTTTAATAAGAAAAAGGGGTTATAGATATAGGTTGAAGAGGTAAATGAGATAAAGGACAGCCTTGTCTTGTTCCATTTTTGATCATAATTCTATTTGAAAGATTTTTCTTTATGTATAAGGTCATGTAAGACGTGTTATAAAGTGTTTTAATTATCTGAGAAAAGCTAGATGGGAAAACAAAGCAAGGCAATACTGATAAAAATTTAAGTTAAGTCTATCAAATGCCTTACATGCATCAACTACAAGCACAAAAATTGGAATTTTCTTACTTTGTGCGAATGTTATTAGGGCTTCAAGAGTAAGGGTATTATCACAGGTTTGTCTACAGGGGGTAAATCCAGTTTGTTCAGGTGAGATGATGTGCATTGTCATCTTTTTGAGTCTACTAGCAAGGATGAATGTAAACATTTTTATATCCAGATTTATTAAGGAGATAGGTCTGTAGCTCTTAGGATCCCTGGGGTTTGCATGTTCCTTTAGGATAAATATAGTTTTCGAGGCATTAAAATGATCATCATTAATTTTATTTATAATATAGTTAAACAAATGTAAACATTTTAGCAATTAACGGAGTAAAATTTTTGTAAAGCTCTAACGTAAAACTATCCGGCCCTGGTGCTTTATAAGATTTTAAGTTCCTTATTGTACTAATAATTTCCTGCTGGGAGATAGGACCTGACAGTATTTTCTGTTGATTAGAGTCCAGTTTAGGAAAGGATAAATTCTGGAGAAACAGTGTTTTATCTTGTTCTGAAGCAAGAAGAGCTTTTTACCCATAAATTTGTGTGTTTAAATTTTTGGAAGGAGATTAATCTAGCTAAGACTCTAGATAGTACTTGTGCTCCCTCAGCATATTTGGCCAGACTTACTGTCTCGTAAAAAGACAGGTTTTTAATAAATAAATAAAGGTTCTTTTGGGACTTTAATAATTGTTCCTCGTCTTTCTTTTATCAAAGCACTTCTGTAGCTCTAATTCCAATTTGCATATGTTTTCCTTTATTAGTGTTTCCTCTTTCCTTTGGAGATTTTTTATAGTGCACTGCTTTACTAATAAGGAAGCCTCTTATTTGAGATTTAGTGGCAGTCCATTCAATGTCCATTGGGTATTGGAAGGTAGGGATCTTACCCAGAAAGTCTTTTAAGAGTATGTTAATACCTTCTATGATATTTTTTCACAAGGAGTTTGGGATTAAGAGACACTTGTAACCTCTTCCCTTCAAGTTCTGCTTATCGCATCAGTTTATAATTAAATGAAATTTTTGAATGATCAAATAATATAGTGTTGATGCAGCATTGTATACTCATATTTAAAAATAAATCCAAAATTAGAAAAAAGTAAATTCTGGACCACATTTTGTGGCATTGAGAATAAAAGGTGATTTTTTTCCTTTGTGAGATCTTTATCCTTATGGTTAAAGGGATCAGAAAGTTTAAAATCCTGTTTGAGCCCCTCAAGCTAGCACCTTGTTTATTATATGGTTTGTTAGGGTTTAATCTATCTAAAGTGGGGTCTTGGTATGCATTCCAGTCTCCTCGTTTGATTATGTAGTGATTTTAAAATGTGGACAGAATCTTATAATGGGACATAAAAGTGCTGTTGGTTAATACAGGGAGCATATATATTTAGAATTAAAATAGGTTTCTTAACATAAGGGTTCTTGCAAGATATGTAACACCATCTTCCATCCTTGTCTGTATCACACCATAGGATGCTATCTTGAAAAGCTTTTTTGATTATAGCCCCTCCTGTGCTATTAGTATTTCTTCCAGATATTATAATTTGTTTAATTCATTTTTTCTCCCCAATCTTTACCCACTGCTCATTTGTCAGGTGTGATTCTTGAATTAGGATTATGTTTGCCTTTGTCTTAAAAGCAAGATGTAGAAACAACTTCCTTTTATTTTTTGCTTGTGTCCCTTTTAAATTCTAGGATGCAATCTCTCACACCTTTTCCTGATGTACATACTAATCTTAGAGTGAGATAGTGTACTATATTTACTTTATTATGAATAGGAAGCTTACTACGAAATTTAGTTGAATGCCACATGTTCCTTCTTGCCCAACCCCTATGGTTACCCATTACCCCTTTGAGTCAAGAAGGAAGGGGAAGAATACGACAGGTTGATTTAAATAATCTAGACTGATCAAGAGTTATAAAGTGAAAATATCTTAGGTAGGGTATTACAGCGTTGATTTTCTCCTTGGTAAAAACATATATACTAAATAGAAAAAGCCTAACATACTAGTTCCTTTTTTCTTTTCTTTTTTTTTTTTTTTAAACAACTACTAACTTTCCCCCATCTCTTTCTGTGAGGCAATATTTAAATGAACCAAAAGATCAAGTGTGCCCAAGTGGAATAATTATGAGTGAATAAAGATATAAAAATCTCTTAAATTAACACCAAGATATTAGCTTTTGTTTTAGTGTAAGGCATTTAGTAGCAGAAATACAGAATAAAATATATATCCTGTACACCGTTATAATTGTTACTAAAATATCAGTAGTTAAACAAAAGTTAGTTATGAATCTTAGAAACACAATTAACACTTTGTAGTGGCATTTAATATTGTTCAGTGACATTTGCCTTTACTAACAGGTTTGTATGCTCAATCTGTTTTGAGCCTCTCAATTTCTTATTCTTATTAATTTTGAACCTTACACCCTGCTAGGCCTGCCATTCAATAATAATGTTTTGTAGTTAAGGCTGACAATAGTAGTGCAGTTTTACAGTATCAAATACACTTATAAAGATGTTATTTGTCTAACTTAACATATAGAAGTATGCTAACATAACAGTCTTTTTCAATGCTTACTTTTACACACAGCAAACAAGTATCAGAAACCAACAAATTTGCCATTCATAAATTTTTATGGATCATAGACTAATATTTATGCAAGCATTTAATTGATATAATTCTGCATCACACAAAGCTGTATTCCTAAAAGTAGTACAAATATACAGGCTCCTACTGTTACCGGGGATTCTATATACATAAACCCTGTTGAAATCTTTCATTGTGTCCCAAGTTTCGCAGGTTACTGTGCATATTTTGTTGTTTAGAATGATAGCTGCTAAGCACAGTCGCTTATTTTGCCCTTTGAGCCAATAATTAAATGTACATATTTACACAGTTATAACATAGGGCAGAGATATCCGTAATTTCACTCCACAGTAGATTGATTTTATAACCGTTCCTCTAGTCTGACCATATATTTTGGTTGAGTCTTAACTCTGCTTGCAATTTAATCATTTAAGAGATATTTAATTTATAAATTTAACAGGGCAACAGGTTTGTGTGCTTCAGTATCTTACTTAAGTGCCAAGGTTTAGCATGTCCAGTTAACACAAATCATTGTATTTTACCATTTCTTGTATTCCCTCACATGAAGTAGTTTGTAGTTAAAAACTTGGATAAATACTTGTGAACAGCCATTGCAAGTCGGCAGCCCTTTGTAACTGGAAGATACCAACTTGATAGGGGAAGTACTTTGAAGGTCAATCTGGGGGGGGTGTTGGCATTATCTTGTTTTGTCTGACTGAAAACTTCAAGTCTTTCTTTTCATTCCTATAGGTCCCTCTAGTGTACAGATTTGTGTATAGGAAAATTGGTAGGCATAGAGCATACCTGTCTCAGTGAAGATTTCTCCCTGGGAAGTTATATGGAAGTGGGCATATAATCGCAATGGCCGTTTTTATTTATGAGAAAGTTCCAAGGCAGGTATTTCCTAAAATACTGACTGAAAAACTTTTTTTGTCTCTTTAATAGATGTGACTGAGTATTTTGTATCCCTATACAAGAACACTAATGTGTTCGGATATTTCATTTGGAACTTTATTTTTCTATTGATTAGGAAATGGCAAAACGAAGAGAGGGCTTGTCTTGCCTGTCATATCTAGAGGGGGAGATACTGTGCAAAGGAGATCCAATGTCCATTCTATGTGAGAGAACTTTTTTTTTTTTTGCAGATTGAAGAATTTAAGACATCCTGATAGTTTAGTAATTTAAAATAAGTTGGTCTTGATATATATGTTTGAGTTTCTCGTAATGCACGATGGGCTTTCTCTACTGTTATATGTTGCGTTTTGACAGATTCATCCAATATGTGTCTAATTTGTTTTATAGTTATTATTAGATTGTAACCGACTCGGGTATACCCCCAAATAATTACATTTGTTCTGCATAATTGGGCTTCAAGATCTATTATTTTGGCCTGCATATCTTGTATTAATCTGAGGTTACTGTCTGTATGTTGTTATTTATTTTATTTTACATTTGTTAACTGGGTTAGTCTGGCTGAGCTTTTGGCTCATTTTCAGCAGAAACCCGGGGAGATAAGCTCCTTAGGACTAGAAAACAATTTATTAAATTTTAGTAACATAGTAGTAACAATCATCTATAGGATCTTACAGGCAGAAACCTGGAGAGAGAAAAAACCTCCTCAGGCAATTCAATTATACAGAGTATTAACAATTGGCAGACAAGTATGAGAGTTGTTACAAACAAGGTTTTAAACTATTAGCAGAAGAAAATGTGACTAGTTACAATATTATTTAAGCTGTTTAGAGCAAAATGAGTTAATAGTTAGGCAGATGCTTATTTAAACTGGGTAGGATCTAGTTGTATAGGAGTTAGGAAACAAGAAAGGAAAGTAAGAATGGCTAGTAGGAGATGTAGGGGAGGTAGAGTATAGGAGACAGATTAGACAGGTAGGTAGTTGTGAGACTTTAATAATTGAGTGGTTGGAGATAGAGGAAGGGAAGAGGAAGGACGAGGCAGGGGAATAGTGTTAGAGATACATTAAGAGTTAGGTGGTGAAACAGGTGAAAGGATGGTGGTTTCAGGGTGGTTGGCTACAGTGGCAAGACAACTTTGTTTTTAGGTATTCCCTTGTGGCTAATTTGAAACGTTTGCTATGATGGAGGGTTTTATTTCCAAGGGGAGTTGGTTCCAGGATGTAGCTGGGTTATAATTATAGAGAAGGCAGCCTATTTTGGTTTTGGGTTTGTAGATGTCTAATAATTCTTGATGTGAGTTGCGTAGTGTCCTAGCAGGGGAATATTTTGATATGATAGTGGAGAGGCTGGGGCAAAAGAAGGGTAGATACAGGATAGAGTGGATGATTTGTAGTTGGTATAGTTGAAGCAGCTGAGGGAATTCTAGCCAGTCAAGTAGCTGTAGTGCTAAGCAGTGATGTGACTTGTAGGTTTGGTTAGCTGCAAATCTGGTGATCTTATTATAGGTAGTTTCAAGCTTGGAAATAAGTGTAGAATTTAGGTTTGTGAATATGTGGCAGCTGTATAGGAGTGTTGGGAGTAATAAAGCCTAGGAGAGAGTTATTCAGGCAGTGTTAGTTAAGTATTTCTTGCTACGGAAAAAGTGTCCCAAGTTTCTGATGAGTTCTTTTTACCAAGTAAGTAATATGGAGATCAATCTTAAGCTGATCATCTATTGTAACACCTAGAAATTTAGTACTAGATTCAGCTGAGATGATAGTGTTGTTGCAGGATAAGATGGTAAATGTACTTTTGAGTGTGGTGATGCTTTTAGGGAGGAAGAGTGGGAGCTTAGTTTTTTTTGGATTAAGTATTAGTTTGTTATCACTAAGCCAAGTCTCGATGGTGAGGAAGGATGCCTGGGTAGTTGAGTGGAGGTCAGTTGGGTTGTCAGCAATGGTTATAACAGTTGAATCATCAGCATATTGCACAAGAGATGACTGGGGACAACAGAAGTAGAGCAAGCTGGTGAAAATATTCAAGAGTAGTGGTCCATGTATGGACCCTTGGGGGACTCCCATGTGTGCAGTGAGAGGGGAAGATAGTGCAGAGAGCCATTTAATTGATTGCTGGCGGGTAGAGAGATAGCTGGAGAACTAGGAGATAGTAAGGGAGAGAAATGTAAGTTAGTGAGTTTATCTAGAAGGAGTGGGTGAGAGACGGTGTCAAAGGCTTTAGAAAGTTCAAGGAATAGGCATGATACAAGTTTACTGTTATCACAAGCTAGGGAGACTACGTTGATGAATGATATGAGTGCAGTAGTTGTACTATGCTTGGGACGGAAACCATACTGTGTGGGTGTGAGAAGGTTTTCCTGGTGAAGGTAATGCATTACCTGCTTATGAATGCATTTCTCTAGGATTTTAAGAGTGGAGAGAGTATGGCAATCGGTCTGAAGTTGGATATGTCTGAGGAGTTGCCCCCTTTGTGAATGGGTAGAGTAAAGAAATTCTTCCATACAGTGGGGACATAGGATTCAGAAATGGATCAGTTGATTAAGATGGATACAGGAAAAGCAAGAGGTTCAAAGGCAATGTGCAGGAAGTAAGAGGGTGGCTTGTCAACAGATGGGGAGCAAGGTTTAGGTTTAGAGAGTAATGACTTTACATAGTTAGTTGATACTGCTTTTAGAGAGGAAGAGTTAGGAGGGTTTGGAAGAAGTACAGAGTTTGTGGGGGTGCTAGTGTTGTTTCTGGGGGGAGAAAATTTATTATTGAGGTTATTGAGTTTATAAAATTATTGTTAAATTTGTTGGCTATGTCTTCAGGTGTTGCACTGGGACATGGGTTAGGAGAGGAAGGGTTTCCTGTATGAAGAGTCTGTTTAACAGAGCTCCAGAAATTCTTTGGGTCTGATTTAAGAGTAGAAGGAGGATTGGCATAGTAGTTTATTTTCTCATAATGGATGAAATTTTTAATTTTATTTCTGAGTTCTTTATATTTCTGAAGAAGAGAAGGGGTCCTAGTTTTAGTCCAAATTTTCCAAATCCTATCCCGGACTTTCATGAGGGTTCTGGTAGCTTTAGTGAGCCAGGGAGCAGTATTAGATTTGATTCTAATTGTGCGAAGAGGAGCAAGGTAGTTAAGAATGTTTAGGAATGTAGTGTTGAAGGAGTGGACAGCTTCATCGAAAGGAAGAGTACTGAGGTAAGACCAGTTAATTTTGCAGAGTTGGTGAATAAAGGAGTTGGACAGAAATGATAAAGTGAGCGGGTGGTAATAAATTTGTTAGGTTTGATAAGGTGGGGAGTATGTCTGGTAACTGTTATAGGGCAGTGGTCGCTGAAAGCATTTGGAAGGGTTTGGGAGTTATAATAGTTTTGAGGGTGGGAGACCAAT
This sequence comes from Protopterus annectens, assembly GCF_019279795.1. Classification (NCBI taxonomy): domain Eukaryota; kingdom Metazoa; phylum Chordata; order Ceratodontiformes; family Protopteridae; genus Protopterus; species Protopterus annectens. The sequence continues at coordinate 441,719,136 of NC_056750.1, read as the reverse complement.
ATCCAGTCAAGAGGAGAGCTAGGTAGGTGAGATTTATTAATGTAGGTTGGGGTTGTGATTAGCTGCTCAAACCCATGTAGGTTTATACAGGAAGTAGTGTTGGGAGCTTGTATTTTAAGCCAATCAATATTTACATCTCCCAGTATAATTATTTCATTGTGGATGGTAAGTGAGAGGTGAGATAGGATGTTCTCAAGTATGTTAATATTATCACCAGGGGGAATATAGATTGCTGCAACAGTTATGGTGTTGAAACTGTTAAGCTTGAAGTTGGTCAGTAGGAATTCAGCTGGTGAGAAGGAGGGTAAGTCTAGTGTGGGACTGATTTGGGAGAGACAACTGGAGTAGAGTATGGAGACTCCTCCTCCTTTTCTTTTAGGTCAATCTAATCTAAGGATATTATAGCCAAGAGGGATGATTTCACTGTCCAGATGGTGTGGTTTTAACCATGTTTCAGTTAGGGTAACTATATCAGGAGTACAGTTAGCTATCCAAGCATGGAGTTCTTGAACTTTATTTACAAGGTTCCTGACGTTGATAGAGCAGAATTGTACTTGTTTTTTGTGGGTTGGCAGGTTTAGATACAGGGGGGTTATTGTTCAGGGTAGTGTCTGTAGGGCCTGGGTTAGGATGAATGTCACCAGATAGAAGTAGAGGGTTGTAATGGGGTTTTAGTTTGAGTGAGTAGAAATTGTTTTTTTGTTTTAAAATGGAGGGGGGAGATATTTTTATTTTAGGAATGGGAGTGGTGGGGGGAAAGATGGAGGGACAAATTAGTAGATAGGGTTGTGGTGTAGTACTTGAGTTAAGAGTGGTGTCTGAGGGATGGAAATATGGAGTAGATAATTGTGAGTGATAGGAGGTGAGGTGATAGAGTATAAGGAGTAGAGAAGGTAAGAGTATAGTTTGAGTTGTAAGAGACATGTCACTTTATGGGATGTAGAACAGAGGATGTGAGGAAGGGGTGGGAGCAAGGTATAGTAGTCTTTGATAGTGGATAGTAGGTAAGTTTGGGGAGGAGCAAAGAAGGGAGGTAGTATGAGAACAGAACGTAGAGGGGTGGGGGATTTGGGAGGAAGTGAGGAGGTGTGGTTGTATGGATAGGTATAAAGGTAATGATATGGGGGGTAGGAGGGGAGCAAAGTGTGCAGAGTGAATGGAGCGGGGCTACACCTTCCAGATAGAACTTAGCTAAAAAAAACTATCAGCTAGTCCAGGGACACTTACTAGAAATACTACACCTGGAGGGCTTTCAGCTGCATTTAGAGCAAATATGGCATCCAGGGTTTTTAAAACCTTTCGTGTGTTGTACCTGAGCAATCACTTGTGGGGGGGGGGGGGCATTAACTGGAATTTAAAGTAGCATGGGAGAATCCAAAGCACTCTGCTAAACCTAGCTAATTATCAAAGGACAGCCAAGGAAATAAGGTAAACATACAGGCACCCTTGTTGAAGGACTGGAAGGTTTCTCCAAGAAAAAACTATGTGTAGGACTACACCACAGGTAGAAGTTGCATGCTGCTTACTAGTCTGAAATGGCAGATTTTATTCTCTTTTATATTTGGATTCCCCCTTTGCTCATTGTTTGCTGCACACAATGTAGCTAAAGATAAAAGCAGCGGGAGACTTTGCACCTCTGTTTGGTGTTTAGTGAAGAACAAGTATTGAGGAGGAGGGACTGAAGGCTATGATTATTGAGAGGGGCTAAATACCTTAACATACAACAAATTATCAACAGTGAAACAGATGAAAGGGGTGGGGATGGGCTAAGAGGAAGAAGGTTTGCAGCTGTTGCCCCTGGGGTTTGCACTCTAGCTGACTATAACAGATTTTAACAAGGCATAACAGTAGTCACAAAAGCTGGCACCTAAACTACGCAAGCGGCGACAACAAGGTTCCTGGAGTTAAATCTGGGACTGCAGTCTATTTTTGGATGATTGCTGGTTAGAGTTTTCTTTGCTTCTAGCTGGAGTGAGAGGATTCCTTGCTCACACAAGTGGGGGGGGGGGGGCAAAGCGATCAGGTCCTCAGTGGCTCTAAAAGTTGCAAAGAAGAGAAAAGGAAAGAATATAAGACTAAAAGCAATAAAATAAGGGCATCAAAATAAGCACAACCATCATAAATATTGTACAGTAAGCAGAGCAAGTGAACATAGCTTATTAGAAGTCATCAAAAGAAATAAATTCAGACTCTGCAACCAGTCTTATTCAGCAGCAGTCAGTATAACTAGTTGGAATATCCTATTACCAGACAATATTGCAACTATGTAGCAGTTTCACCAGTTTACCATAAATATCATTCTGCACTTTACAATGTATGTTTAACTTACAGAAACAGAACATACAGTAGCAGCAGTGTAACTAGTTGGAATATACTATTACCAGACAATAAGGCAACAATGTAGTAATTGCACAGGTTTACCATAAATATCATTCAGCACTTTACAATGTATGTTTGTTTATTCAGGAGCAGCAGTCAGTGTAACTATGTGGAATATACTATTAACAGACAATATTGCAACAATGTAGCAGTTTCACCAGTTTACCTTACATATCATTCAGCACTTAAAAAAAGTATTTCTACCTTAGCACTATCATTTAGTGGAATTCAGAATCAGGTTTACTGAAATTGGGAGCAAACAAAAACATAAGCTTCTAATATCCAAATATAAACTATACCAGGAAGAATAAAAAAATAACTGAAATGCTACCTTAGAGAGAAATTACTGTAATACTCTATGCAGTGAGTTTACAGTGTGGAAGACAACATTGAGAAAAAGAAAAATAATACTATCACTTACTAGAGATGCTACACCTGGAGGGCTTTCAGCTGCAATTAGAGCAAATATGGCATCCAGGGTTTTTAAAACCTTTGATGTGTTGCACCTGAGCAATCACTTGTTGGATGTTGTCAAACTTTATTTCAGTTTCTAGTATTCTTGCTTCTGATTTCTCAATTCTGGTTAACAGCTGATTAAAGGAGTCTCCTTAGGATTTAAATTGTAGGGTAAGATCCTGTATTGCCTGACGGATTGGATGTAGTGCTCATCTGATGTTTTCTAGGTTAGCTGGTTGGTCCGGTTCATTTTTAGTTGCCGTTTTTACCATTTCTGACTGATTCGTCATCCTTTGTCTTTTTGGTATTGTATCTTTTTCTGGAGAGGCTAAAACTGAGTATTTTGTTTTTGTTGTTAGAGTATGATAAAAGAATGACAGGCACACCACGACAATCAAAGGAAACCTCTTAAAGTGCGTTAAAATATTTATTTATTATTTATTTTACATTTGTTGACCGGGCTAGTCTAACTGGACATATATCCGTTTACAGCAGAGGCCCGGGGAGAAAAGCTCCAGTACAGATAAAATCACAGTGATTTTTAACAATAAAAAATTATTCTTCTTAGAATTATACAAGGTACAAGAGAGAATAGCAATAACATTTAAATACTTGTAAGTCAAGTTCTACAAAAAAATAAAAACTAAATACTGAAGTTAAAATAATAGAAGGCATACCTTAAGATTCAACTCTCAACGCTAGAAGGTGTCAGGTAGGAGCTCAGTAAGGGGTCAGGAAGAAAAATAAGGCGTATTGAGACATACTTTCAGTCGGGATTGGTACAAGGACATAGCCATTGAGATGTAAGATGTTCTTTGATTTGTCTTTTGAACAGAGAGGTAAACTCTAGAGTAGCTATTTCTTGAGGGAGTAGATTCCAGTGTTTACCTATGGAATTTGAAAATAACGCATCCCCAGCTTTATTGTATGATTTAGTTATAGATACTAGGAACTTATTGGCAGAACGAAGTGTGGCTAGGTTCTTATAAGGAGAAATAAGTTTAGCCAGGCTCGGAGTATTATCAGGGAAATGAAGGGTCTTATGAATGACAAGTAATTGTTGGTAGAGTAAGTGGTTATTAAGTTCTAGCCAATTTGGTTGTTTGAGGTTGTGACAGTGGTGAGTTCTAAGGGGAGTAACATTAATGAATCTAGCTATACTATTATAGCAGGTAGAGAGTTTGTTAATGTTATTTTTAGATAGTGTGGTATATATAGCTGAAGCATAAAAAAGGGTGGAAAGCAGGTGGGTCTGTGCAATGTTTTTTCTAGCTGCTGGGTTAAGGAAGGGTTTAATTCTGTAGAGTGTCCCAATTTTTTTATTAACAGCTTTAATAGTAGTGTTAATTTGGTCATCAAAGTTAAGATGGTTGTCAATGGTTACACCTAATAGTCGAGTGGTATTGTCGGGGTTAATACAGGTAGAATTATTTGAGGAGATTGTGAAGAATGGTGTAGGAGATTTATTAGTAGGAGTAAAGAGAAGAAGCTTTGTTTTTTTGGGGTTAAGGAGTAGGCAGTGCTGCATAAACCATTTTTCAACGTTATGAAAGGCTGTTGGAGAGAGGAAACATTTGTAGCAGAGCAGATCAACGTCGAGTCATCTGCATATTGGATGCAGGTCGCTTGTGGCACATTCAAATAAAGGTCATTAATAAATAATGAGAAAAGAAGGGGTCCAAGGATAGATCCTTGTGGAACACCAACATTTACTGGGAGTAAGGATGATAGGTTGTTCTCCCAAAGCACTGCTTGTTGCCTGTTTTCGAGATAGCTTCTAAACCACTGTAAAGAATGTGAGCTTAGAGAGAGGAGGTTGAGTTTTTCAAGAAGTATGTTATGGTTAACCATATCAAAAGCTTTTGATAGGTCTATGAATAGTGCAGAAGAGAAACGATTATTATTTCGATTATTATTGATGGAGTCAGCAAAGGAAAGAAGGGCAGTTGTAGTGCTATGGTGAGGCCTAAAACCATGTTGACAGTCAGCTAGAAGTTTGTTTTGAAGAAGGTAGTTAAGAAATTGTTTGTGTATGCACCTTTCCATTATCTTAGCTAATGGGGACAGTAAGGCAATAGGACGATAGTTGGATAGTTCAGAAGAAGGGCCCCCTTTATGAAGGGGAATTATGTGAGATATTTTCCAAATGGTAGGGATTTTTCTTTCAGAGATGGTCCTATTAATCAGAATAGATATTGGGTGATAAATAGCTTTTGCAGCAATTTGTAAGTATTCAGATGGGAGTTGGTCAGCAGATGGGGTACAAGGTTTTAGTTTTAAGAGAAGCTTATATATAATAGATGATGAGACAGGTTGGATTTGAAAGGCTTTAGTAGAGGCTGGAGAGATATTTTGTGAGGATGCAGTAGGTGTCGGTAATGAGTTGGCTAGGGTTAGAATGGCTTCTGTAAAGTAGTTATTAAAGGCATCTGGGATCTGAGTAGAGCTGTTAAGGTTAAATCCTAAAGGGATAGGAGTAGGAGAATGTCCTGGTTTAAGATATTTATTAACACCTGACCAAAATTTTTGAGGGGTATTTTGAGTCGTTTTTTGAAGATGAAGATAAAATTCATTTTTGTCTCTAAGAGTATCTTTCTTGGTAGTATTTCTTAACTGTTTATAGAGGAGATGATCAGATGGACATTTGGTAGCTCTCCATTTAGCTCAGATTTTATTTCTAAGGATCATTTTTTCTTTTGTTTGCTTTGTTAGCCAAGGGGCAGTTTTGGCTCTTATCCTGGTAGAGTGAAATGGAGCATGATAATCAAGGATTTGCAGAAACTTAGTGTTAAAATAGGTAACTGCTTCATTAAGTTCGAGGTGTGATAAAGGTGACCAGTCCATCGAAAGTGGTAAAGTTTTAGAAATGTTTAACAGACGTGGTTACCCTGATATGTTATTACAGGAGATGTTTGATTTAGTGGCCCAGGGAAGAAAAGATAGATTTGCCCCTATTTTAGGACAAACTATTCAAGCTGCAGGACATACAAATACCCACATGAATGAGCTTAAGAAGTGGGATGATGCATTCATTTTAGATTATTCAGGGGATGCAGCTGTAATTAAGGAATTTATTTTTAATGAATGGAACAGGTTTGTGGAAATTTCCGATTTAAATGTATTCAAAAATAAATCTTTGAAGCTTACTTATCGGAAAGACTTAAATTTTAAACAATTATTTGAGTTTGGTATACAGAATAAGGCTAGGGCATCTTTAAAAAGAGCGGGTACTTTCAAATGTGGATCCTGCTCACAGTGCCCCTATATAGCTAATAAAACCAGCATTTACATTACAGCAAGAGACAAGGAGATTACTAGTGACAGTTTCTCTAACTGTAATACTTATGGTGTGGTTTACATTGCTATATGTAAAATGTGTAGTTCTTACTATGTTGGAAAAACCGAGAGAAAGTTAAAAAAACGTATATATGAGCATTTGTATGAAATAAAGAAACAAAATAGTAAAAATGCCCTTTTTAGACATACTTTGATTTGTTCCCAGGCTACAATTCTTTTCTTTGTCTTAGAAATTATTCCAAAGGAAATAAGAGATGGCATGTGGGAAACCATACTCGAATATAGAGAGTTGTACTGGCAGATTATTTTGGATTCCACCAAGTTACCTGGTTTGAATTACATGATTTCCATTTCCTCAGTTCTTAAATTAAGGGCTGCTAAACTGTGATTTTAGGTTTTAGCCACAAGGTGACTATGGAAATATGGAATTAGGGCTAGATTTTTTTAAACTTCAAATTATTTTTAAACAACTGCAATAGTAACTTCACATATATATAAAGGGAAGATACAATTTTTAACTAATTTATATGTATTTTGAATAATTACGTCGTGTATTAAAAATTGTATTTATTGTACTTATAAACTTTTACGTAAATAGTACTGTTAAAGAAGTTTGAATAGACATTTTAGTACTAGAGATTTTTATTGGTTAGATTTTAATTAGATTAATTGAATCATGATATTGAATGACTATTTAAATGTTCTGTTTCTTGTTTAAGATCACTTTCTGATGAAGACTTGCCTTTGTTGAAAACGTATAGATTGGTTTGGCATTATTGGTGTTTTGTGATTTTCAATAAAAGATCCTTTTAAGAGGGAATCCTGGTTTCCGACCTCTATTTGGACACTCCTTGCAAGTCTTTATTTTGGTTTCGGTTGTCGTTTGACTTGCTTCCATCTTTTGGTTTGGTTAAATATAAAGAAAACCCACCAGAAACTTGGCATGCTGTACAGAAACTCCCACTTCCTCTCCCCTTCAACAAGACAGACCCTCACCACTACCTTCTTAATACCTTCACTAATGTATGGTGCTCCCCTACTAACCAACCAATTTTCCTCCATCTCTTCTAAACTAGAATCCTGTTACAATAAAATCTCAAAGTTTGCCATTACTTCCAAATACTCTACTCGCCACTGTAAACCTCTCCACCAGCTGCAATGGCTAGAACTCCCAAACTACCCTGACTACCACCAACTCATCACCACTCACAAGCTTATTTTCAAATCAATTATATGCCCAGCACTAACATCTTAACATTATATACCCCAAACAGAACTCGAAGATCTACCCACCAAAATCTAACCTCTGTTTCTCCTATCCTTTCCCTTCGCCAAAAAATGGAATTCTCTCCCCTCCATCTCTAAGAATTTGAGAACTTTGAACACTTCAAAACTCCGCTGCATTCTTACCTCTCCCAAAAATGGACATGCAATTCAACTCCACCTACCTAACCTGCTTAATACATAAATACTTAATAAACACACAAAGTTTGCTCTTCCTTACACACTAATGATTAACCCTATGTACTGCCTTCATGCTAATGCTACCTCTATACCACTCTCAGAGGATTTAAACCTATGTATTAATTTAACTCATGCTAATATTTGTGCATAAAGAACTCATCCATGCTAATGTTACTTCTATATCATTCTCAGATGATTTAAAAACCTCTGTATTAATTTAACCTTGTACTACTGTTCTCAACCACTAAACATGTAAATATGCTTTACCATGCTTCTCCAAGCTGCTGTTTAACTTTTGTTAAGTTTTTGCTATTTTGTATGTAAAATTTGCTTAGTTAGTTTCTGTTTCCACTATGTATTGTACTTCATATTATGGAGCTTGTACTATGTATTATTGGAGCTTTTCTCCCCAGGCCTCCACTGAAAACAGGCTCGTTGAGCCCAGTGGACCTCCCCGGTCATCAAACTGGAAATAAATAAATAAATAAATATAAGGTTTTGGTTTGATACAGAACAAAAAAGTTGTCTGACTCTTGCATCTTTATTGAGTGCCATACGTATTCAATGGTAGCTATATAGCTACTGCCTTATAAATGAAAGAAGTGTCTTGCATCTTAAAAACATACCTATAAATCTTGCAATAACTCAAGCGGCAAATGAAAGTAACAGTCTAAGAAAGGTTAACACCAAGTTTCACAGCAGCAAGAATAACTATACAGACTTTTATATGACATATTACACAAGGGCATTATTTGAAAATACTGAAAACAGAACTGCAATTGGACAGTTATGTGATTACACAGCCTTACAAACTGTTATGGGTTTTACAAATGGGCATACACTCTTGACTTCTCTTACTCTTTCTGAACATAAAGAAGTAAGCTACCTAAAGACTGTAAAGTTTTATCAAGACCTGCAATGACGATCTTACAATAATGGTGAGTCATACCAAAGAAATATATATAAAAAACTGTGAAGTGACCAATCAAATGCATTCAGCTTCTACACTACTTTCATCATGCAGTTTCAACACTGATCAACCCGCAGGACTTTACAGCTTACAACACACTTCCATGCCATGCAGGTTACCTACCACGCAGGTTGTGATGGTTCCCAGGTGGACAGTAAGCAATCAAGGTGCCTACCTACATGCAGGTTTTACGAAGATCACAAGCCTACAGCAGTGGTTTATCTTTACAACCATCTTCTCTCACCAGCATTAATAGCTAGATATCTTGATAATACACTACATCCCAAAGATATCCAAGCCAAATGTTTCAAAACGAAGAGCGGAGAAAAAATTCAGACAGCTGATGTCGCCATTGTACTCAGTAAATGTCTGATAACAAATAATGTTATATTATCACCCTTTCTCATCAGTGCTCTACTCAAATATATTCAATGGGTGAACACGGCAAAGAAACTAATTTAAGACGTCTAATGCAGTGGAAGTAGTAAGTTTAAAAAAGGGGGAGTGGATGCCTACCTCCAATTAACACGAGAGAAGAAAAAAGGCTGAAGAAATCAGAAAAGAGATGGTATCAAAAGGAAAGAGAATGAGGAGAAGGAAGAGGAAAAAAAAATGGATAATTAGTCAGAGGTCAGATGCAACTTCTACAGCGAATATAGCTTTCTGAACTTCTGATAGCTTCACAACTACTCAAGCATTTGACTGCAAAGGTATTCAATGTCAAATACTTCCTTAAAACTGTTTTCATCTACCATGCAAGTCAGTAGCAAATTACGTAAGGCATTATAATTTTTTCAAGCTTTGTGTAATGGTATTACACAAAAAAGTGTGGTACTTTGATAATGAACTTTTTAAAAGAAGAAACATTTGATGTGATATAGTTAAGAAATAAAAAATTGAAAGATAAATGTATTTGCTGAAAACGTTGCAAAGAAAACTCAAAATGCTGTCCAATGACGTTTAAGACATTTCTTGTTATCGACATGAAAATGGTTATACATTTTATCTTAAAATGCTCTTTATTAATACAGAATACTCTGGCAAAAAGCAAAATTATTTTTGCTCTCTAACCATCTTACCATCGGTTACAGGGTCAATGATATCACAGAAAGCTGACAAACGCATCTGAATTTACCTAATTTATATTATATTTTATATATATATATATATATATATATATATATATATATATATATATATATATATATATATATAAATATATTACATTATAGTTTGATTTACATTTTTTCTAAAATTACTAGGAGGTATGCTTGCTTTGTTTTATCAATCCATCTTCAGCTGTACAGTTATTTTCATCCAGTTCGGTGTTGTGGGGGTTTACATTCTAACTTGCCCACATGTGGGTGTAAGGTAAAAACCCACCTATGATGCAAAATCAATCTACTTTGGGGCTTTTACACTCACATATACAACAGGGACAATTCAGTATCACCATCAAACTGCCAGTTGATCTCTAGAATGGCGAAGGAAACTGGAGACCTTGGTGGAAACCCAAGCAAACACTTGAACATGCAGACTCCACAAAGAAAGCAACTTAGCTGGGAAATGAAGGAAGAGTCCAGGGATTGTGACAAGTAAATGTTAACTATGGCAATATCATAAAGCTACTTGTGATTTATTTTACTTTCTGATTTTGCAGCCTCCCAACACAGATCATCACTGTTTACTTACTTACATTTAATAATAAAGCACACCATTCATCTTCTGAAAGTCATGATACAGAAAACACAAATTCACAGAGTACTAAAAAATTCTAATTTTTACAATTTAGAAAAGTTACTGTTTTGCCCATAACTTCAAAAACAGTAAACACTTACAGCAGACATACTTCTGCTGGTTTAGTGAAATGCAGCAATTTTGAAAAAAAAAACTGTAGTTTAAAATGCTTGTTTAGCCTTCAGAGCACATTATCATATTGTGAAGTTTGTGCACCTACTTACTGGCATCAGCTTGTGCTGATGAGGAGTCCTGTGACACAACCTACAATTCTGGTGATTTTACTTATGCACTTTTTAGTTACATAGCTAATTAATCCCATAGGCAAATCACAATGTATGCGCAGTACCATAAAATAATACACAGATGGTCCTAGAAAACGAGAGAGAAAAAAATAAAGATGAATAAATGACTGTACGCCAATGACAAATTCATAAAAGCACAATGCCCCCCACCTCCTGCCCCACCAACCTACAATTTAAAACTGTAAAAATGTCAAACAAAATCAACATTTCTTTTTTCATTCTTAAATATACTCCTAAACTACCAGCTTAAACAATAATTAAATCCAAGTTTGCTATAAGTCTGCCAAAAAATGTTATCATAACCAAGAATAAATATTTTCAACATGACAGATGAAGAATCCATCCTCTGTATATCCCCAGACACTTTTGGGAAGAGGTTAACCAACTTACAAGAAGAAAACCTCCAAATGATACCTAGTCTACAAACACCATTCAATCACGGCCGGCCTTAGACATAGGTGAACTAGGCGACCGACCGCCTAGGGCGCTGTACAGGCCGGCTTTGAAAAGGGCACAATTTTTATTTATCTATTTATTTATTTATTTTAGTTAACATAACTTTTGATCTCTTCTCGGCACCCTGTTCAAGGGTGCCTGAACCATAGAGAGAGGGGGAGGGCGAGTGCCCTCCCACTTACAGCTGCAGATCGGCCAGGAGGCTTTAACATCACAGCATGCATGATACAAGAGACTTCTCCTTTGTGTGTGCATCATGACGCCAACATGGATTTAAATACGTTCTGAAGTTCTGTGCGGAATTTAAGCCAGCAGTTATTTTAAGAGATGAGTTAAGTCCATGTGTTTGCATGTGGCTGTTTGGTTTAGAAAGAAGGTAAGTATGTGTGTGTGTATAACTTAAACCATTTGTTTGTGTATGAGAGAGAAAGCGTGTGTGTGTAATTTAAATTGTTTGTGCATGAGAGAGAAAGCATGTGTGTGTAATTTAAATCATTAGTTTGTGTATGAGAGAGAAAATGTGTGTAATTTAAATCATTCGTTTGTGTATGAGAGAGAGAGTGCCGCAGTGTAGTTTGTGTCTTGCATGTAAACCATCATCAGTCCAGCAGTTTGACTTGTTTTCCTAGGACTAGCAAGTAAGTGCCCCATTTTGAAAATTGTTTTTTTTTTTTCCTTTCCTTACTGTGGTACTTGTCCTATTTTAGTTGTGGGTTAGGGTCAGATGCCTTGCATGTATTTAGGGTATGGTCACCCTGCAAAAGATTAACCAATATTTTTGTAGAAGGCACATATCCCACAAAGACTTCTACTCTGATTGTATTTTTGTTGGGTCCCATTCACAACATTGCCTCCTGCGAGATCTATGACAACTTTAGCAAATACCCATATGGTAATGAGCATACCTCTCAACTGTCCAGATTTTTGCCTCGTATTTTTGACCTATTCCTCATACAATTTGTGGTTTTCTGGCAAATCACTGAGGATTGAAATAACTAAATGTCATACATTTGAGTTTGCCTTCATGCCGTTCAGAAAATGCCTGCTAAGAAAATGGTGTTATTTTAACAACTTTCTAAGTCTACAAGAGCAATATTTATAATCTGTCCCTCTTTTGCCACCCCCCCCCCCCACACTGTTACAGGCTTTTTCCAGCGTTCTTGTACTAAGAGAATGATATCGAGGCATGTATGTAATGCACTGCTTGCTGATTAATTGGTGCATTTTAAGGGGGGTAGGGGTTTTGCATTCCTGAGTGTGTCCTCTTTTGTATAAGATGCCTAGTAACTATGAACTTATCAGTTTCTCAGTTATTCCTTACTGAAATATTACCAGCTTACCATTTTGTTTTTCTTGTGTAAAGTAGGAAAGTAATTCTTCAAGGGCGGCAGGCAGTGAATTGGTAGATGAAACACTGAAATGTAAAATTGTTTGCCAGTAACAGACTGTTCATTATTAAAAAAATCTCTTTAATGTAGAATTATTCGGATGAACTTTACTTCTGAAGAGAATGTGCTTACTGACTTGTGGATTGTAATGACAGAACTTTGAGTGGCCTTTTATATGTTCATAGATTAGTACTAAGCTAACTGCCCTTGTGAGCCATCTTAAGCCTAGTCAATTATCCCTTGTAAGACTCAAACCCTGCACCTTATGTTTGTAAGGCAAACACCATAACCATTAGGCCACACTCCCATCCCTTCTTTTATGGTTAAAATGTTCTGAAATGGGCAAGTTTGTCATTACTGGGTCATGCATTTTGTTTCATTGCTTACTGGAAAACTGTTCAAAACTACAAATTTAAAAAACACACTAACAAGTGGTGCTTTATTATACAAGGAATGTAATTATCAGGAAGGTGAATCAAAGAACACATACATGTATGCATGGCTCTAAAAATGTGTGCAAGGAGGCAGTTTTGAAAATAGCCCAAAGGTAAACTTAAGCCTCCACTGGCCAGATGCATTTTTTATGAATGTGGATTTTCATGCCGTTTCAATGGCAGAGAAGTTTATTGCTCATGCTAAGTCTATTTTCGTTGTGAGACTGTACTGTTTAGCAAATGTCTATCTGTGTTTGTGCTACTCAAGCTTAAGCTACTGTACACGTATGGAGGAGGGAGGTTGCTATTCTACTTTCTGAGCTGTAAGGTTCACTTGCCTACCACAAAGTAAATTAAAATGTTTAGGTTAACTTAAGCAACTCTTTGAAACAAGGCGTGTGAGCTTCTATTTTCTGAGGACGTGACTTTTATAAAATATATGTGAAGGGGCAACTAATAAAGCAGGTTTATTAAAGGAAAATTCCACTGTCCTTCACTTTCAGTTTAACTACATTACAAGGTATCTTGTCTTCATATGCATTTAAATGAAGGAAATGGCTGGATTGGCTTTCCTGGGGAGTGACTGACCTGTGGGTGTGGCTTATAGGGGTGTTTCATGAGCACGGTATGGGTGGGGCTTAAGGGGCGCCAGAGTACTACTTCGCCTAGGGCACCAGTTCAGCTAAGGCCAGCCCTGCATTCAATGTGGTACTGCAAAACTTACTCCAAAAAATGTCCTTAAAGAATTTAGCAATTTCCCATCTAAAAACTATACACCTCCCACAGATCATACATTGCCCACGCTACAACCACTTATTCTCCTCTTCCATTTCAAATGCATATGTGGCAAAGAAGTCTCTAGTCTACTTGAAAATATTTCCACTGACACCCCTTCTGCATGTGACAACATAAACCCCTGGTTCATAAATTACTGCAGAGATCATTTATTTCTCCCTGTCACCCACATTTATACTCAATCAATGTTTCACACAAAACATCATGCCACATATCTGAAAAATTGCTTCAATTAAACCCATCCCCACAACAAACCAACCCAAAAGATATTTTTCACTTTCATTCAATACCCATTCTCTCAAGTCTGGGAAAACCTCTTGAAAAGATTGTCTAAACCCAACCTTTCCACTATATCCAGCAGTACCACCGGCTCTTCAAACAACATGGATTCTGTTCTGAACGAAGTACGATGGCAGGACTTTGGTCTCTAATCAGTGACATCCTGTTAAACTCTGAGTGCGTCCACCTTACACGTGCCCTATTTATAGGACAGACAAAGGCATTTGAACTCAGTGAATACTAATTTCTCCAAAACAAACTAAGCGAAATTGGTAACAGTGCAGACACAGCTCTCTGGTTTAAAACTCCTCAATGACAAGACACTTTAGAGTTAAAATAGGGTCCTCCCAATCAGAATCTGCACCTATAACCTAAGGTGTACTACAAAGATCCATTCTTGGCCCCTCCTCTTCTCCAAATCCATTAACAAACTTCTTTGTGAACTCCCCATTTCCCACTTATCCTATATCTTGATGTCATTGTCATTTACAGATTAGGCCACTGTCACACCAATGTTGAATGCCATCTCCAGCATTATTTACATGAGCTCCACCAATGACTCATAAATCATAAACTACTTCTCACCAACACCAAAACTACGCTTTTTGGAACTCAAGAGAAAATTCACCAAGTGTCTAACTCTTGAACTACCTTTAACCTAAACAATCATTCCACATGGGCAACCTCCACCTACAAATACCTAGGATTATGGCTTAATCAGTCACTAAACTTCCATTTCCACATACAAAGTGAGAGCCAAAGTAAATTCACTCCTCTTCTGGGCCAAAAAGATATCCACGTTCCTGTCCAAACTAGCCAGAGCATCCATTGGCAAAGGAGTTCTCTCTTCTCAACTTGAATATGTGGCCCCAATTTTTGCTTCTGCCTACATGAAAAACACTGCCACACTCCAGACTACCTCTAACAGCATCTGCCAATTCCTTACAAACTCATCTCTCTGTGAATATCACTGTATCACCCTAAAAAAAGCCAAATGGCTACCCATAATGCAAAGAACTATCCTACTTTTAGGAGCCCAACTCTATACAACTCCTCATACAACTAAGACACTATTCACAAGCCACACCACCTCTTATTACCCCTAGAACCAAACTCTGCAGCACTGCATATGCTTTCTCCTCTCATGCACCTACTCTTTGGCAAACTCCCCCAAGAAAATTAAGGAAATCAAAACTGATTCCAAATTTAGAATGCAACTCATAAAGCATGTATTCTTTCAAGACAAAGTTTCCTGCTTCAACACAGGACATATCCCCTAACCTATCTCTTTTTGAGTCTCTCGCCTCCTCTCTCAAGATTCACTGAAGATTGATCCATTTTAGAAACTAATATATATTGCACATCACACTCTTGATTGTGCATTGTACTGTGCTTGTTCACTAGAATGTGTAAACATTTTTTCTATGAAATTAGTCTGAAGTACTCTGTTACTGCTTATATTTCTGTATTTTTTTTTGTTTATGACATGTTTTGTATTTCACTCGGGCTGAGCCTGGAAATGGTCAACAATGATCAGTGCACTACTCTGGGAAACACACACACACACACACACACACACACACACACACACACACACACACACACACACACACGTATATATCCAGTAAAGTAACTAAAAAAACAAAAACTAAAAAACACTAAAAAACAGAATTTATTCCAAGACACCAATACTAATGAGCGCTTTCATCAAAAAGACTTCATCAGATATTTTAAAATCAACATGTAACCACTTAAACACTCTCTGCAGTAATCACATGACATTACAACATAACCTTTACATAAAACATTAAATGACGACATTCATCTCAAAAAATAAAAATTGAAAAAATAAGTATAATAAAATCAATATAATAATTAAAAGTACAAACATATATGTGAATATATATATATATATATATATATATAAATACATACACACACACACACACACACACACACACACACACACACACACACACACACACACACACACACACAATTTATCGCATATATGCTCTAATTTTAAGCAGACTGCTGATACTAATAACCTCATTTAGGCCAGGTGGTGTAAAGGCATTGAGAAAGATTTGCCACCATAACTCCCTTTCTTCCAGCTTGATAGACCAGGGGCCACCCCTTGGATGCTGCCCCACCTGTTCTAAAACACAAAAAAACAAGGGTGTGATTTACATGATTTTCCATGTGTTGCCAGAGCACATTAGTAGATTTAGCCTTCCTTATATCATAAGCATGTTCATAAATTTGTTGACGAAACCTGCACTCTGTTCTTCCCACATAAAAAGCAGGACATGCCTTACACATGGCAATACATGTCACACCTTTGGTTTGACAATTAAAGTTACCCCTAATCCTGACCTTCACATTGTTCACCACCAACTCATCAATGTCAAGAATCATATGGCAAACAGAATATGCCCCACACTTGGTCATTCTGCCAACCTGTGTAAACCATCCGCCATGCCATCAAAAAGGTTTTTTAAAGTTTTACCCCGTTTGTACACAAATATGGGAAATAAGCCCAATTTCTCTATAACCTGTCCATGTCCAGGCAACAATTACCAATTTTTGTTAATAACAGAAACTATCAAGTCACTATCAATATTGAAGGTGGTAACAAAATAAGAACAGGCTTATTGACTGGTTGATGGTCCAAAACAATGGAAACATAATCAATTGGTTCACCAGAATTTTCATGAACCCCACCTGACACTACCAACCTAGGTGATTGGTGGTAGGAATTACATAAAAGAGGAACAAACTTACCAGACTGCCTTTTCAAAATAACTTCCGTTTGAATATTCATGACTAAACTGTCAGGATAACCACATTTTAAAAACATGGAATCCAAGATATTGCATTCATCAAGGAAATCCTCCCAATTGGAAGCCATCCTCATCATCTGTCCCTTAATGACAACTCGTTTCTGATGGTAGGGATGGTTACTGGTATAATGCAGTAAACTGCTGGAATACATTGGCTTCCTATATATCCTTGACGTAAGAACTTGTGAAATAGAATCTTTTTTAAGGCAAACATCCAGATAATTAACAGAATCCCCACCAATATTATGGGTGAACTTCAACAATGATGTAGAGTCATTGATGAAAGACATAAAGGCATCGACCACTTGAACGGTTCAACCCATACCAAAAATAAATCATCAAGGTATCTAGTGTATAGATGTATATACTGAAAAAAGAGGAATCAAAAACAAAATGGTGTTCCCATGCTGCTATCACACTAGTAGCAAATTGGGGGCCACAAGGGGCACCCATGGCAACACCTGAAACCCGTTTGTAATATTGTCCCTGAAATAATATATAATTGGTACCTAACACCAACTCCATAAGGGTGGCCAAAGTGTTGGTCAGTGTTTGTTCCAACTTAAAATCAAAGGTAAGATAATACTCGAACCACTGGAGACCAATAGTGTGGGAAATGCAACTAAAAAGATCCTTAACATCAATAGTTAAGAAAACAGAAGCAATACTTAAATCAATCATATTGTACCTGGTTAAAAATCCCATGAGCCCTTACATAAATGTGGAATAGCCGTAAAGTACAGTTTTGTACCTACCATAAATGTAGATGTCCGATAGATATGCAACTTGCAGTCCTGACATATGGGTTGTCCTGCCTCAGGCAGCCCTTCGGTCGGCCGGATTCCAAAGTCTGGGTCTGGCGTCGGCTGATGTCGCCTCTTCCCCGACGTCAGAGCGGCTGGGGTATAAAAAGCATCAGTCGACGCCATCTTATTCAGTGTTTCTTGCCCCAGATGCCAGGTGCCCTCCAAGGAAGGCTAAATTTAGAGAATGAATAAAATTCCAGACATGCACAACAGTAATAAACAGATACACCATAACAGCTATCCCCAGCTAATTTGAAAAAGGGGGAGTGGACCCAAAAAAGAGAATTACTGAGGGGTAGGAGGGAGGGAAAACCTGACTGCAGTTGCATATCTATCGGACATCTACATTTATGGTAGGTACAAAACTGTACTATGTCCTTCCAGAATGCAACTGCAGTCCTGACATATGGGTTGAATACCATAGCCAAGCTGGGGGTGGTAGGATCTAAGGTAAGGATGGTGTAGCTAAAATGCCCTGCAGGACTGTGGAAGCAAAGCCTGCTCGGGATCTGGAACATAAAGGCAGGTTGTAGTGTTTGGAAAATGTATGCACGGAGCTCCATGTAGCAGCCTCTAGAATATGTCCTTTGTAGCCACCCCTCTTAGAAAGGCTGTGGAGGTGGCTGTAGCTCTGGTGGAGTGTGGCCTGATATTGGCTGGCACACCTTTTCCATGGAAAGAGTAGCAGAATCTGATGCAGTTTCCAATCCATTTTGAAATTGTTTGTTTGGAAATTGCCTTTCCTTGTACTCCAGCAGCGTAAGCTACAAATAGTTGGTCAGACTTTCTTTTGGCTTTTGTTCTGTCCAAGTAATAGCGCAATTGTCTGTGTATGTCCAAAGTGTGCAAAAGCTTTTCTCCTTTATTTTGAGGATTGGGAAAGAAAGTAGGCAGGTGAATTGCTTGATTTAGAGAAACCCTGGATATCACTTTTGGCATGAATGAAGGACTGGTTCTTAAAGAGACTCTGTCCTGATGGAAAATGAGAAATGGAGGTACTGCCATGAGGGTCTGTATCTCCGAGACTCTTCTTGCTGAAGTAATTGCCAACAGGAAAACTGTTTTCCAGGAGAGAAATTGCAATTCTGAAGATGCTGCTGGCTCGAAAGGAGGAAGAGTTAATTTTTCCAAGACGAAGTTGAGGTCCCATGCAGGCACTGGTGGTTTTCTTGGAGGTTTGATATTCTTTATCCCTCTTAGAAACTGTCTTAGCAAAGGATGTGAAAACACAGGTGGATCACAGTTGTATTTTGCTGAAATTGCTGAAGCGTGTATTTTTATGGAAGAATATGAAAGGCCATTGTGAAGCATTTCTGCCAAGTATTCTAGTATCTGTGGGATGTTCATTACTGATGCATCCTGACCCTTGCTGGCATTCCAGATGTTGAATCTCTTCCATTTGGCTGAATAAGTTTTTCTGGTGGAAGGCCTGCGTGCTTCCAGTAAGATCTCTTGAACTTTTTTGGAGAGAGAGATATGGGGAGAAGTCATGGAACCCTCCAAGCTGTCAGTTGCAATGTTTGCAGGTTGGGATGAACAGTCCTGTAATTGTGCTGAGTTATAAGCAGAGGCCATTGAGGCAGGGGCCATGGCTTGGTGCGAGTTATGCTCCTTAGTAATGAATACCAGTGCTATCTTGGCCAGTCTGGAGCTATCAAAATGCCTTTTGGTTGTTCTGCTTTGATCTTCAGTAACACCTTGGTCATTAATGGTAGAGGTGGGAATGCATAGACTGTTAGAGAATTCCAGCTGAAGGAGAGAGCATCCATTCTCCAGGCTTGAGGATGGTGTGTCCTTGAGCAGAACTTCTTCAGATGATGATTGAGGTGCGAGGCAAAGAGATCTATGTCTGGCCTTCCCCATGCCCGAGTTATTTGTGAAAAAATGTCTGGATGCAACATCCATTCGTGCGGGTCCATAATGTTTCTGCTTAGACTGTCCGCCAGAACACTGTCCTTGCCTGGAACAAACTGGGATTGCAACTGTATGTTCAGTTTCAGGGACTTTTCCCAAGGAGTCATTGTTAGTCTGCAGAGGGGGTAAGAATGGGTGCCTCCCTGTTTGTTTATGTACCACATAACAGTGGTGTTGTCTGTCTTTATTAGCAGATGACCTTGCTGAAGAAATTTTCCGATGGCCTCAATTGCATGAATCACTGCCAGCATCTCTTTTTGATTGATGTGCAGATGCAATTCCTGGGGTGCCCATTGCCCTTGAATGCATCTGCCTTCCATGTGCGCCCCCCCATCCATGATCTGAGGCATCTGTTGTAATGGTTTGGCTTGCTTGAGGTTTGTTGAAAGACATGCCTTTGTTTAGCTGGCTTGCTTGTGCCCACCACAAAAATTCCTTTTGTAGACATGGAATGAGTGGAATAATTGCTTCTAAGTTGTGGCTGTGTTGAGACCATAAACTTTTTAGGTACCATTGTAGTTTTCTCATGTGTAGTCTTGTCAGTGGAATCAGAAGAATGCAAGATGCCATGAAACCCAGGGCCTGCAGGATTTTCCTTGCAGTCATCTGGGTGTGCTTTGCTAGGCTTTTGAAGTAATCTGGTAATTGCTCTTGTTTTTCTTCTGTGAGGAAAGCCATTTGTGAGACTGTGTCCAGTTTGGCTCCTAGAAAAATTATTTGTTGGGATGGCAGTAGTCTTGATTTTTGAATGTTGACTGTGTATCCCAAAGTCTGTAGTAAGTGAATGACATAGTCCAAGTTTCTTATCAAGGCTTGCTTGCTGTCCACTTGTATAAGGCAGTCGTCCAGGTAAGGGTATATTTGTATCCCCTGAAGTCTGCAATGTGCAATTACTGATGCCAGGCATTTCGTGAATACTCTGGGCGCAGTATTTAAGCCAAAAGGCAATGCTGAGAATTGATAATGCGCTGACCCTGCAAGAAATCTGAGGTATCTTCTGCAGCTGTGTCTGATTGGGACATGCAGGTATGCCTCCTTGAGGTCCAGAGTAACCAGCCAATACCCCTTGCCCAGCATAGGAAGAAGTTGCTGTAACGTCAGCATTTTGAATTTTGGCACAATGAGAAAAGTGTTTAGAGCGGACAAGTCCAGTATAGGTCTCCATTGCTTTTCTTTTCTTGGAACAAGGAACAGTCTTGAGTAGAATCCCTGGCCTTGTTCCTGAGGAGGAACCTTTTCTATTGCTTTGATTTGTAGCAGCTTTGAAACTTGTATGAGTGCCTCTGCCCTTTGATTGTGTGGCAGGTTTGGCATGCCTTGTCTTGTTGGTAAGGTATGGAAGTGGAACCTGTAACCTTTGTCTATTATGTCCAAAATCCATTTGTCCTTTGTAAAAACATGCCAATTGTTTGAAAATAAGGATAATTTTCCGCCTAAAGGTGCTTCTCTTTGAGCCTTGGTCAGCGGTGTCAAAGTTAAGTCATTGTGATTGTGCCTGTGGAGCAGTAGGAGTCCCTGTGCCACTTCTCTGATTAGTTGGTTGCCATTGGCGGCCCCTGTAGGAGCCTCGGTATTGCCCTCTACCTCGAGCATGCCTGTTTTTTCCCCTTTGAAACTTGTCTGTGTCTGGAAAGGACCAATTCTTCGAAGGCCAATTCCTGCTGAACCTTGGTGGCTGAACCTGGAGGAAATCTTTGACTGTTTGTACTGATTTAGCCTTTTCCTCAATTGATTTCAACACACCCTGTGCATTAGCACCAAATAGCTTGTCTTTTTCCAGAGGTGCATCTAGAAGCTTTACTTTAACATGATCTGGCAAAGTCTGTTCTTTCAACCAAGCATGTCTACGTATGACAGCCCCTGTCATAGCTGCCCTACATGAAGCTTCCAATGCATCATAACCACACTGAAGAAAATTATTGCTAACCTGCTGAGTATTATGAACCAAATCCTGCAAGGCCTTTCTATCTAAAGGCTCAGGAGAGGCTAACTTTTTCTGCAAATCATCCAACAAAAAATCCTGATACTGAAACATATGAAAAAGACAGTTAAGAGCCCTCATGGCAAGGGTGGTTGAGGTATAAACTTTTTTACCCCACCTCTCCAGGGACCTAGATTCCCTGTCTGCGGGCAAAGGATTTTTGGCCGTGGAAGTGGCCACTCCTTTGGGCCCTTGAGAAATAGTTTCTAGATCAACAGAGTGGGCCTTAAAGAGATGTTTATGAGTTTCAGGAACCCTGTAATATCTGTCTGGCTTGACAGGAGCAGGAGGGAGAGAATCAGGAGAAGTACTGGAGTCTGAGTACACATCATCCAATACATCTAACACTGGGGGAATAGCTAAAGGCCTGTGCTGGGGTAACTTAAGGAAAGTCCGAAGCCTTTTCCTGGAGTCGGAGAAATCCTGGCCCTGCCACTGAAAATGCTCTCTCATGGAGTGGAGAATTTCCCCGAAGGAAATATCCTCAGGAGGAGAGGCAGAGGGAATGGATTCATCAGCATCAGAATCCTTGTAGGCCGGGAAGGATTCTTCCTGGGAATCTGAAAGGCCTGTCTCATCAGAGGCTTCATCTGAGGAAAGGGTATCTGTCTGCTCAACCCTAGGCCTTTTGTCTGAAGGTGGCTGAGAACCTCTGTCTAGATGAGCCTGAGAGCTCCGATTAAAGAAATTAGATCTGCAGCTAAAGTCATGATCTGTTTAACAGAAGTGGGACCCTGTGAAAAAGATTTAGGAGGGTGAGACTTAGCCTGGCTGGCAGCCTTAGCACGTGTGTAGGCCTTGATGGACATATACACAGGAGGCCTAGCTGCCCCACGTGCTGGAGTAACTTTGTCCACCGGTATGGTGTCAGGCAAATCTTGGGCTTCGGTTTCAGGAGGAAAATCAACAACCGGCACCGGGGGAGCCTCCGGGACCGAAGTGTGCGGTAAAGCGGTGTCGTCGGCCTGGAGCGGTTGAATTACCGCCTCCGAAGAGACCGATGCATTCACGGTAGGCTTTAGCGTGGTGTCGGTGGA